>NC_137037.1:43771047-43793547 GCF_032717465.1 Coenobita brevimanus
GAGAGAGAGAGAGAGAGAGAGAACTAAAAATACCATCATATTTTTAGCAAGTCTCCTCATCGATGAAAACAAGTCAACTCGCTAAAGTCTGTAATTATTTTTTTTATATTCTCGTGAAATATGTCAACACTGAGGCTCCTATAACCCACTCTTAGATGAATAAAACCGTCTGGCGTTAGAAAAATAGATTACCAGGGTTGTCCCGCGCATGAGAGGGTCAAACTACTTCATTACGGTGACGTTTGTTGTAGTTTTTCATTTTAACTTGGCCGTTTGTAGCTTCTCTCACATAGCTCAGTGACACAAAAAAATATTACGACTTAACATCCTTTCCACAGCACTTCTTCCTGACTAGCACCATATTCTAGTGTTACTCTATTGCTACAACTCAGCATTCAAGATGGAGTGATCGCAATTTTAAGCCATGTTACGAGTTAAAAAAAAAAAAAAAAAAGCAGACGATTTCCTTCATCTGTGGAACGAAATCTCTTGTAGTGAACGGGTTAATGAAGGCCAGATCTAAACCCTCACATCTCAGACGATTTTCCTCAGGTGAAAGTGAGTCAGGGGGAGACTGAGAATGAACAGCCATGAAAAATGCAATAAACAAGTAACCCAAAATCCAGACATATTTTAATTTACATACACATAGGCTAAAAAAAAAAAGAAGTAAAAATTCGCAATAAAAAGGGGATAGAATACAAAAAGCGCAATATACAGTACAAGGAATGCAATAAAGGTTAATAAAAACGTGTGTGTGCTATTTATAAGATGGATAGGTGTGACGTCACGGTAAAGTTCAAGGATATAGGAGAGGAGAGATCTGGCAACAGTGTAACATCGATAACACCTGAAGGGGGGATGGTGATAGGGGGGTGTTTGGTTAAGTAAGGTTAGATTAAGTTAGGCTTGATTTGGGTTAGGTTAGGTTAGGTTAGATTAAGTTAGGCTTGTGTTAGGTTAGGTTAGGTTAGGTTAGATTAGGTTAGGCTTGGTTTGGGTTAGGTTATTAGGTTAGGTTAGATTAAGTTAGGTTTGGTTTAGGTTAGGTTAGGTCAGATTAGATTAAGTTAGGCTTGGTTCGAGTTAGGTTAGGTTAGGATAGACTACTTAGGCTTCATTTAGGTTAGGTTAGGTTAAGTTAGGCTTGGTTTAGGTTAGGTTAGGCTAGGTTTAGGTTAAGTTAGGCTTTGTTTAGGTTAGGTTTAAAGATGGAGTGACAGGGAGCGCTAGGTTATGTGGTGCTGAGCTAGGTTAAGATAGGGTAGGTGGTGTTAGCTTGGCCTGAGTTACGTCAAAGAAGGAGCGAATTTTGGGTGATACGTTGTATTATGGAAGGGTAATAATAATGAGAGAGAGAGAGAGAGAGAGAGAGAGAGAGAGAGAGAGAGAGAGAGAGAGAGAGAGAGAGAGAGAGAGAGAGAGAGAGAGAGAGAGAGAGAGAGAGAGAGATGACCTTGCCCTTTGACTCTGATCTTTGATTTATACTTCACAAGATCAAATCACTTCATCGTTGGCTGACCTTCACTCCTTCCACCAAGTCCGGTTGAAATCGGATGAAAACTGCCTGACTCATATAATTCACACCACACACACACACACACACACACACACACACACACACACACACACACACACACAAACACAAATAGTGCACCCTTGAGCTTCGACGCGCGGGTGTAAAATTGCGTCCTGGGGGTGAAGGTGTTACTCCCACATGCTCCCCTTCTCTCTCTCTCTCTCTCTCTCTCTCTCTCTCTCTCTCTCTCTTTCGGGCTCGGATAACAACACCGTAACCCCAGCCTCATCAACACCTGTCACCTAATTACCCACCATGCGGACGTGAAAGGACCGCACATCAAAGACAAGATTAATTCCGCGGATCCTGGACGCAAAAATGTAGGATTCGTCTTTTTGTCATGTTCGGCAAGGTAATTATGTGAGTCCTTTTTCTTCTTCTTCTTCTCTCTCTCTCTCTCTGGAAAAATTGGAGGGAAGGTCAAAGAATTCATGTCTTTTTTTGTACCTTGTTTGAGCTTAGGTTACGTAAGCCCTTGACAAAGCGAGTACCACCCTCCCTCCTTCCCCCCTCCCCTCCCTCTCTCTCTCTCTCTCTCTCTCTCTCTCTCTCTCTCTCTCTCTCTCCAGCCTCTGTGACTTTTCTTTTCCAAATAAAATCATCTGCTCTTGGTGTAGATAAAAATTCTCAATATATCAGTAACAAAGAAAGGGTTACTCTAGACAGTTCTGAAGCCCCTGACTGCTCGTTATTTTCTCAGGTGAACAAAATCGTTTGTTGATAATCTGAGTAAATAACAAAGGACATCAATTAAGGCAAAGGGGTTAATGGAGACGCACAGACACTAATAAAAGTCGTGGTCCTTTTCAAACCGGCCCCTCTCTTTTGATGAGGTAATAACATTGTATCTTCATAGCTTCATATGGCTCGGGTGGTGGTCTGAACGTCTGTGCCTGTATGAACCCCAGTCTACAATGAAGCATCATTTCCAGTACTAACAATATAATTACCATCTGGTGTTACTGGACATCACTAAAAACAATACTGAGAACGAATACTAATATAGTAACAGTTCTAATGACTACGCTGTAAATGCTTCAAGATAAAGTCACACATGTTTCGGACAAGCAGCAGATTTACATAGAAAGCCGATGAAACAATGGGGCGGAACCAGGGAACCGAACAGCATCCACCAGCAAGCCAGTGAAACTAATTTCGAAACCGGGATTCACTCAGATGTAGGAGCTCAGAGCACAATTCGAATCACGTGCAGCCGTAAAGCTTACAGTAATACCACATGAAACGCGGAACAGCTGGTTAAAGAGATGCTACTTATCTCATGAGTGACTGTACAAAGAAAAAAAACATCTGTACCAGTGCATGTTTCAGATGGGCTCGATTTTTCTGCTATGTATTCTTCAAACATTGGGAAGATACTGGTGTCGCCGTCCGTGGAGTGTACTAAAAAAAATTATCAGCAATCTTACCACACGTATATTCGGAAACACGGACGACGCATTGTGGTACAGGGGCCATTTTAAGATTTTGAGTGTATTATCAGTACTCGAAATTGCATAAAACGTCACATATAATATTCTGTTCTCTCTCCCTCTCTCTCTCTCGGCACAAGGTCAGTGGATTTATTTGTGTTTGCAGAATACCACATTCTCACATCCACCGCTTATTTATTTATTTATTTATTTTTTTTTACTGACTGTGCATTCGCAATAAAAACTTCAGAGACACCTCCCTATTGACTGTGGTGATGGAAAGTGTTATAGTCGGTCTGTTTTCACTTGACGGAACTGGGCCACTCCTATATATATGTCTATACTGTGTCGTGATTACGTGAAATACAGTGAGTTTCCATTATGAGGCCGGAATGAGTCTCCTTGGTTACTAGTCAGATCAACCTAACTACACCTGTCCTAACCGAACTGAAAGAGGTTAGGGATAATTATCAAGTTAAAATAGACGCGCTACACGTGTGTGTGTGTGTGTGTGTGTGTGTGTGTGTGTGTGTGTGTGTGAGAGAGAGAGAGAGAGAGAGAGAGAGAGATGACGCACACAGCAAAAGAGCATGAAAAATAGGGATATTCTCCGACGTTTGAGGAGGAGAAATAAGAACTATGGAAGGTAAGATGGGGAACTTTTTTCCGTGAGTGTACAAGAGTTTCCGATATTAGTTTAGTTTCCCTTCAAGCATTTCAGAAAACGGATCGCGTACCATTCTTTTGTAATCTTACTGAATCTTACATAAATCCTTCCATTCTGATTTCAACCCCATCAATCCGAGGGTGTACTTTATATTTCACTCTTGTTACTGGGTTGAGGGAACGCTTTCATGTGGTGGCACTGATATAACCGGGCGACCCAACTGCCTAGGTATACAGATATCCCTCAGTTCCTTCCCTATCCCCCCAGAAGAGGGCGATGGAGTGCAGGAGGAGGACAACTTCAGCCTGCAGTCCACTGGGTTCACATTTCAGATAAGCCTGGGGCTACAACAACAACAACAACAACAACAACTACTACTACTACTACTGCTACTACTACTACTACTATTCACCACTTCTCATTCCCTCAGCCAACTAATATTCCTAAGCTGAGAGATTTGGTATGCTTCTCTGTCAAGGATAATTCTCTCTGATATGATGCGACAGGGAGGAAAGTGACGGACATGCCCTAAGTGTGATGCAGATGCAGTGGAATATTAGGTGAACTTTTGTCTCTGGCTGTACGACTAACTTGTGAAGATAACTGTACTCGTTCATCATCACACCAGGAAATAAACTCTCTCTCTCTCTCTCTCTCTCTCTCTCTCTCTCTCTCTCTCTCTCTCTCTCTCTCTCATCGATACACACGAGAGAAATTCATACCTTTCTGGTTGTCAAAGAAAAACCATCCACTATTGATAAACCGAGCGACAGGGAAACGAAATACGAAAACAAAAACAAAATACAGGTATAGAATACAAATTACGAATAAAAAATACAAAATTCGAATACAAAATACAAAATAGGAATACAAATACAAACTACGAATACACAATACAAAATATCAGTGCAAATTTCAGATATAGAAAGCAACAAAATACAAAATACGATATAAAATACGATACAAAATAAGAATACAAAAATACGATATAAAATACAAAATACGAAACTAAAAATATTTCAAAATACATAATACGATACACAAAATGCGATTACAAAATGCTACAAAAAATACAAGATACAATACACAAATACAACAGAAAATACGATACAAAAGACCAATACTAAATATGATAAACTACAGAATTCGAATACAAAATACGGCAGACAAAATGCGAAAAGAAAATACAAAATATGATTCAAAATACAGAATACGACACACAACATACGATTACAAAATACAAAATAAGATACACAAATTACGATTACAAAAATGCGATACAAAATACAAAATACGATACACAAAATACGATTACAAAGCAAAATACGACTACAAAATACAAAATACAATACAAAAATACGATTACAAAAAATTCGCCTTGTTCCTTTCTTCCTCCCCTTCTCCAAATATTTTTCTATACTATTTTACGTTCATTATCTTTCCTTCCAAACCTTTATTTCCCCTTCCTTTTTTCATATCTTCCGCTTCTTTCCTCCCTCCTTCTTCCTCATTTCTTTCCTCTTCTCTCATTTTTCTTATTTTTTCTCCTCTTTTTTCCCTCGTTTCATCACCATACTCCATTCCTTCTCTGTCCCATTCCTTTTTCTCCGTCTGTTACTCCCTCTTCCTTCTTTCCTTCCTTCTTCACATTCCTTCTCCCTATTTTTTCGTCCGTCACTCTCCTTCTTCCTTCCTTCTTCTCTTCCTTCTTTCCTTCTGATATTCATTCAGTCCTTATTTTTTTCCTTTTCATCTTTCCTTTCTTCTCTCTCTCTCCTTCCAGCCATCCTTCCTTCTTTCTTTCCTTCCAGCCGTCCTTCCTTCCTCCTCTCCCTTATTCTTTCTTTACGGCCATTCTTCCTCCCCGTAATTTCAGTCATCCTCCCTTCTCCCCTCCCTCCCTTTTAATTTTTCTTCCTTCCTCTTTCCCTCTTTTCTCATTCCCCTTCTCTCCTTCCTTCATACCTACGTTCTTCCTTCCCTTTCTCTGAATTGTTAGGATGGAGCAGAGGAGGTCCTGTGCAATACTTCTTTTCCCTCGGGCGAGAGAGAGAGAGAGAGAGAGAGAGAGCAAGAAAAAATGTGAGTAACAGTATTTATCGCATTTTTTGTTAATTAATGTATGCGACTTTAATATTGTAGCAGAGAGAGAGAGAGAGAGAGAGAGAGAGAGAGAGAGAGAGAGAACCAGGGCGTCAGGAAAATAAATCCCTTCAGTTCGATGACTTTCTTCTCGCTTAATCATGCTTCATCCAGACGATTTTATTCAGCTCAAGAGAAGCTTCATAAACTGGAGGGGTGGATAGGGCCTTCATTAACCTCTTTACTACCAAGGGGTTCTATAACATGCAAATATCGTCTGGGAGCAGCATAGATTTTTGTCCTTTTGCAACTTATTTCACGTAGACCAGTTGCTGAATAATATAGTAGCTATACCTCCTCTCCATAGCACTTCTTTATGACTAGCATGATATTCTAGTGTTAATATCTTGTAAAATTCAGTATTCAAGATGGAGGTATAATAATTTTAGGCCAAATTAGAGTAAAAGGGGTATAGCTGGTGGTGAAAATCGCTCGATGGGTACTACGGAAGGTGGGACCACAGTGGGTGGGACAGCTGTGTAACACTTTCTTGCAACAACGTAAAAAATTATTTCTAGAAAGCCGTGCGTTGGTATATTTTCACATAGGTACTCTCTTTTGGATAACTTCAGTTGATTTAATTAATATGAGTGAAATACTAACAGGGGAATACAAACGATTGAAATTTGGACGTCGTAAATTGAATATACAGTATTTACAGTCGAGAGGATTCGGCATTTCTTCGTTGTCGGAACGTTGCTGGAGAAACAATTCCAGACACCTCCAGAATTACAACTTTGGCTATTATTTTGAAGCTATATCCATCCATAATATTAAATTTTTGAATACAGCCTCTTCATAACATTCTATTACGAGAACTCATGTACTGTAAAAATAATGCTTCATGCCAGAAAAGTGAAAATAGTAAGATTTTGCTCAGTCAAGAAGTATCGTATCAATGTGGGCAAGTGCGCGAGAAGTTCTCTTGAAAATAGCTTAACTTTCTTAACAGTTTCCTTGTTGTTCATGCTTTTAATTTTTATACTTGCTTACCCACTTATTTAGTGATCTACATTTACCCACATTTGATGCATTTTATGCTTTGAAGGGCTGCTGGAAACTTGGCAACATCGCAATAGTGAGATGGCCGCTACCAGAGTGGTCGTGTTGTCTGTGCTGCTTTGTTTTTGTGTGTTTTGAGTGTTTCTTCGTAGTATCATCGGAGATGAGTGCTACCCAAGCACTCTTCAGTATTCTCAACGCACCATACGGTAAGTGTGGACATTTGGAACACATTCTTTACTCGGTAAATGCGAGAAGCAATGGAACGTTCAATCGTGTTAGTAAACAACCTGCCCATTTAAATCCATTCGGTCGCCTGTAACACGTGTCTCAGTGTTTTTATTTTTAACCGATAGTCATTTAGCTCTATTAATCTTTGTAATTTACTACGCCCGTGTAGTTGCCGTATGCCAGTATAATTATAATCGTCATTCAAAGTTTTTTTCCCTCCTTGTTATGCTTTGCACTGATTTATATTACTCAAGCCCCTTAATCTGGATGTTCATGATAATTTATTCTTGCTGCAACCATACAGATTTGTTAAGCCTGGGAAAGGCTTCGCGTACTGAAGAGGTTTATTGGTGCTATATCTACCCCTCCCAGTTTGTCCCAAGTTGAATGAAATCGTCTGGATACGGCAAGAATAAACACTTTCCCAGACTCCGTGGGTTTTGTTATTGATTATATGGGGTTGTTTATTTATTTGTCACAACTCCAGTATTGCTTGGGCTATTATCACTTATGTTAGTACTGGAAAGCCTATTCCATTAATTCTTGTTTATGATCCTTTGCTCAAGTGTGCCATGAACATTTTTATTTATTCCAGTGCTACCAAGGTTGAGCTTGTTTATTTAAAGCTTATTATTTATTCCAGTGTTTAGATGTTGTCAAACCTATTATCGTTTAGACTTGTCAAAGTTTTTAAAATTTAGTTTTACCGGGCTTTTTATAAGTTTTTCCGTGTGACTAGTTATGATTTTTCCAGTATGCCATTATTTTTTTGTGCCAAGCTTTATATTTCTCCAGTGTGCCAAGTTAGTTTATTATAAAATTTTTCCAGTGTACTGTTTTTTTCATATTTTTCCAGTGTGCGAAGCTTTTTAAAATTTTTTCAGTGCCAAGCTTTTTTTTCATTTTGCCGGTGTGCCAATTTTTTAAAAATTTTCCAATGTGCCAAGTTTTTATTATTTTTTTCATTGTGCCACTTTTTTCCAGTGTGCCAAGTTTCAGTTTTAATTTATCCAGTGTGTCAACTTTTTATTTTTTTATTTTTCCTTTGCGATTTTTTTTTCATTTCCCCAGTGTCAAATTTTTTCTATCATTTTCCCAGGGGGCCATTTTATATATATATATATATATATATATATATATATATATATATATATATATATTCAGTGTGCCAAGTTTTTTTTTTAAATCATTTCCAGTGTGCCAAGTTTAATCATTTTTCCAGCATGCAGTTTTTTATCATTTTTCCAGTGTCATTTTTTTTTTTAATTTTTCCAGTGCGCCAAGTGTTTAATAATTTTTCCAATGTGCCCTTTTTTTTTGTTTTCCAGTGTGCCATTTTTTTTTTTTTTTTTGTATTTTTCCAGTGTGCCAAGTTTTTTTTATTTTTCATTTCTAGTGTGCCATTTTTTTTCTTTTCTTTTTTTCTTTTTTACATTCCAATTTTGAGACAGTTCTTAATAGACCAATACCACCAGAAGAGGATATACCGTCTTCTCAGGAAGATTTAAATATAGAAACAGGAGAGTTGAGGCTTGCAGAAGTGGAGAAAGCAGTAAAACAGTTAAAGAATAATAAGGCACCAGGGGAGGATGGTTTATTTCCGGAAATGTTTAAAGTGGAGAGGGATAGATTAATAATGATCTTGACCAAGCTATTCAATAAGATATGGGTGACGGGGTTACTACCATCAGTTTGGAAGAATGGTGTGATTGTTAAAGTTCCGAAGAAGGGACACCTGAGTGAATGTGGTAATTGGAGGGGAATCTCTTTGTCACCGATAGCTTTGAAAGTTTTCAGTAGAGTGTTGTTAAATAGGTTGGAGCCAGTGGTTGAGGGTATTCTGAGGGATGAACAGGCTGGTTTTAGAAAGGGACGTGGTTGCAATGATCAGATCTTTATAGTTAGGCATTTGATGCAGCAAGTTAATGAAATGAGAGTACCGTTAAGTCTTTGTTTTGTTGATTTTGAAAAGGCTTTTGATAGTGTTTCGAGAGAGACTATGGGGAAGATCATGAGACAATATGGAATACCAGAGGAGTTTGTGAGGGTCATTATGAACATGCATGAGGACACATTTTGTAAAGTGATGGTTGATGGTTGTCTGAGTGATTCGTTTGAAGTCAAGTCCGGAGTAATTCAAGGTGGTGTTCTATCGCCTTTACTATTTATATTGGTCATTGATTACATTATGAAACGCGTTGGAACAGAAACCGGTGCAGGTATACTTTGGGGAGAGAACAGGAAACTTTTGGATTTAGATTATGCAGATGATATAGTTTTGATTTGTGATGGCCCAGAAGAGATGCAGAGTGTTGGACTGTTTGGTGAGTGAAGGTCGCAAGGTGGGTTTGGTTATTAATTGTGGAAAAACTGAAATAATCAATATGAATATGGAAAATGCGCAGGAATGTGTAATTGGAGGTATGGTTGTAAAGCAAGTTGATAGGTTTAAATATTTAGGTACTTATTTAGCCAAGGATGGTTCTTTGAACTTTGAATTCGAGGAAAGGTTAAAGAAGGCTAATCAGGCAATGGGAATGCTTAAAAATATTTGGAATAATAACAATTTCTCTGTGCATACAAAAATCAAACTTTATAAGGTAATGGTTAGGAGTATCTTAATTTATGGACACGAGTCTTGGTACAGCACAGTGACTATGGAAAATAAATTCTTGGTGTTTGAAAATAAAGCACTTAGAAGAATATTAGGAGTTAAGTGGTGGGAAAGGATACAAAATAGAATTAGAGAAATAACGGGAGTGCAGCCGGTCGATGAATATGTTAGATTCTCACGATGGAAGTGGCTAGGACATGTGTATAGGAGACAGGGAATAGTACGAGGTACACCAGGGTGGGTGGCACTTGGTAGGAGAGGTAGAGGAAGGCCAAAAGAGACGTGGGTGAGGACAATGAGACGGGAAGCTGGAGATGAATGTTGGGGAGATCTTGAGGAGTTAGCACAAGATAGGATGTGGTGGTGTGAGTTCATCGAGGCCCTATGCATCCCCGAGGGTGCCACAGGAAATGATTGATTGATTGATTGACATTCCAATGTGCCAAGCTTGGTATACACACGATTAGGTATGGGATATTGAGCTAAGCTGTGTGTCGTATTTACGTCTACAGAGCTGTTGACTTTGTACTGTACAGGGATCTTATTCTCCCATGTGTGAAGTAGTTCTCATGCGCGGACCGGGGATTCCTCACACACAGCTTTTCTAGACAGGGTGGAATGAAGGGCTTTTTGTCTCATCAACTCACTTCCTCTTGCTGACTCCCTTGAACTTCTCTTTCTTTGCCGCACTGTTGCATCTTTATTTCTTTACCATCCCCACTTCAGTGGCCACTGCTCTTTTCGACTGTCAGTGTACATCCCTCCTCCCTTAGGGCGGGCTCGCAGCATCGGTCTGGCAACGCACTCTCAGTTCTTTCTTGTCCAGCTTTCTAATGCAGAAGTTAAGCGATATTCTCAGCTCTTCGTGTATCCAATAGGTCAACTCTGGAACTGTCGTCTATGACCCCCATTCGTTTAAACGAAATGTGTCCATGCATCGAAATGAACGGGTCTTGAATTCGGCTTGCTTATATTTAGTTTTCTCTTGGAAAGAACGTTTTTGCAAGCTTCTCGCCACAAAAAAGTACAATACATTCACTAACAGAAAAGCCATAAACCATTAGAGAGGCAGTATTTTCTAGAAGATGCTTGTGTTTCCGAAGTGTCCCCTGTCACAGTATTAAATTTGCAGCCTAAGAGAGTGGTTCTCATATAGGGGTACTTGTATCCCCAGGGGGGTAGGGTACGAGACACGCTGACCAATTCAGTGTTATACTTGTACAGGTACAGTACTAAATTATACCGTATGCACAGTATTTATCAGTATCTGGATATGTACGGTCGCTTGAAAAATTAAAAAATTCCAGGCACTGGCCTAACAAGTATAGCGCGTTGAAACTGAACGCATCCGTTTCGTAAACACGTTTACAGGCCCCTTGATGATTCTGTGCCTGTGTTCTTAAACCTTTTGGGCTGTTAAATTATTTTAAAGGCCAAAAATCTGACAAGGGTACGTCGAGATACAAGGTCCAGGCACAGAACATGCTTAATATTGGAAGAATTATATCCACCAATGGAAGATTTAGGCTGTTGTACTGGGGAGATACCGTACTGTTCCGTATTGGAGAGATACTTTATTGGGGAGATACTTGAAGTGTTTCCTCCAATAAAATATCTCCCCCCCAAAAAGCATCTTCTCACAAAAGTGTCTCTCAGTAAAATGTCCCAATAAAGTGTCATACTTTATTGGGGAGATACTCTGTTGGGGAAATGCTTTACCTGGGGAGGAGATATTCTGTTGGGGAAACACTTTACTGGGGGAGATACTGTATTGGGAAAATACATTACTGGGGGAGATGTTTTAATGGAGAGATACCTTATTGGGAGACACTGTTGGGGAATTTACTTTATTGGGGGAGATAATTGGGAGACACTATTGAGAGATATGCTTTATTGGGGGAGATACTTAATTGGGAGACATTATTGGGAGGTATGATTTATTGGGGGAGATACCTAATTGGGAGATACTCTTGGAGGATATACTTTATTGGGGGGAGATAGTTGGGAGACACAATTAGGGGATATACTTTATTGGCGGATATATTTTATTGGGGAGGGTCCACATTAGGCTCAAGCAGGTATTTGACCCCAATAAAGCAAGTTTTGGAAACGTGGGTATAATTAGTCCATTTCAACGCACCATGACACTTAGAACTAGACACACGATGCATATATATAGTCGGTTTGTTTTCATCTGTCGGAAATGAGTCACTGGCTTGTATTCTTATCGGTTAAGGAAGCTCCCTAACACATTTTCCTAACACATTTATTTTGCTTTTTGCACCTTGCCGTCCTCTTCTGTACCACTTTAAGCATTCTGATATCACCATATTCTCCATAAACATTGTACAAAACGATATTAGTCAGCCGTTTCCAAAAATAAACCGGTAAGGAAAAGGTGTTAGGGAGCTTCTTTAACGGACGAGAATACTTCCCACTCTCACAGCTCCCAAGTTGTGATTGCATGAAATTCTGTGGGCTTTAGTTACTGTTCTCTTTTCACTTTAACTTGACCTAAAATTGGTATCTCACCTTCTTCATTGCTGAGTTGTGATTACAGATTAACACTAGAATATGGTGTTAGTCACGAAGAAGTGTTATGAGAAGGGTGTAGAGGCGTAGTATTGTCTTGTCCCTTCGCTGAGCTACAGGAAATAAGCAGCAGAAGGACGAAAATCTGGGCCAGGGTAGAGTAAAAACAGTACAGTCACATTCATATTCCATTCTGACTATTAATTAATTTGAAAGGGGTTACGAATTTTTTTCTCAGATGAAAATAAACTAACTATAGTACAGTAAGTTCTGGGACAATCAGCATAGAAATTAAGTCGTGGAGTGTGGAAAAGAGTGTTTGTAAAAAGAATTAAACTATACCAAGAAGAAACAGAATATACAAAACATTCGCCTTTTAGGAAATGTACGAGAGAGAGAGAGAGAGAGAGAGAGAGAGCCATGATAATCACCAGAGTAAAAATAACCAAGGAAAAAAAAATAATGCATGTATAAAGGTGCTATTCACATACATAAAAATTCTCTCTCTCTCTCTCTCTCCTCTTTTTTGTTTCTTCCCGTGTCAGATTCCTCTTTAATTTCCCCGCCTCTCATTTTCCCCTCCTCTGTCTCCTCCAGCCTTTCTCTCCTTCCCCTCCCTACCCTTCTTCATCCTCCTTTCCCCACTCTTTCCTTCTTACCTTCTCTTCTTCCTCAACCCCTCTGTAATTCCCTCTCTCTCCTCCCCTCTCCACTTCCTTCCCTTCTCTCCATCCTCTTATTTTCCTCTTTAATGCCCCTTCTTCATCCCTCCCCTTCTCTATTGCTCTCTTTTCTCCTGATCTCCCACTCTCTCCTCCTCCACTCTCTCTCTCTCTCTCTCTCTTTCTCTTTCTCTCTCTCTCTCTCTCTCTCTCTCTCTCCCCCTTCTCCCTCTCTCACCCTGACTTCAGGCATGTCAAAAGCCCGGAAATTTTTAAAAGTTACCCATGCGTCCTACAATCTCCCTTTCCCGCGTTCTATTTTTCCCCACATTTTCAAAAACCTCTCCATTTCCCTGTACGCCTGTAATTTTTAAACTCTCAAAATAGATCAGATTACTACCGTTGAAAGTTAAGAGATTTTCCCTCCAAAATTAATTGAAATACTATGAGTGAAAAAAAAAAAAAGAGCCCTGGCATTTTATTACCTCCGCCAAGGAAGTCATGTTTTACCTGCGTTTGTTTGTAAGCCTGTCTGTTAAGAGGATTAATCAAAAAGTTATGAACGGATATTGTTGAAATTTTGTGGAAGGGTGGCCATGGGCCGAGGAAGAAAATGTTAAATTTTGGGGCGGATGCGGATCCGGAGTATCCCGCACAATATCCCCGAAAGTTTTCAATGAATTTAAATTTTGTGGAAAGGTGGGCCATGGACCAAGAAGGAATTGATTAAATTTTGGGGGCGGATCCGGATCCGGATCTTTTTAATGGCAGTGGCATTGGCGGAGGTATGCGCTTTCTAAGTGCTTTCTAGTTATTAATTTTACTCGTATGAAAAGACGTAAGATTCAACTGTCATTTTTTTAATAATTTCCCTCACAAAATTGACTGAAAGTGCAATAAAGTGGCGAAAAAATCTCAGTTTTTCACATTTTTCTCACAAATATGTTACAGATGCGAAAAATTAAAACGAAAAAATTAGTACGTTTTATAGCTTTTCTTCCCGAAGTCGACTTGAATACTATAAATAAAGAACGAAAAAAAAAATATATGACTATCATCCATTTTTCCTCTTTTCAAATTCCTTTCACGATCCTTTTTTTCACTTTAACACACTTAAAAAGAAACTTATGTCGGGAACTTTTTTTGTGGGCATTATTAAGCGCGTTTGAAGGCCGAGAGAGAGAGAGAGAGAGAGAGAGAGAGAGAGAGAGAGAGAGAGAACGGGGAAAGGGAAGGAAGGGGGAGGAAGTTGGGAGAGAGGATGGGGAGAAAGGAAGGGGAGGGAGAGGAAGCTGGAGGAAAGGAAGAAGGGACAGGAATAGGAAGAAAGGAAGGTGAAAGAGAGGGAGGGGGAGGAATGGGAAGGAAGTATGGGGAATTGAGAGTTGGGGAGGAAGAGAGGGGCGAATGGAGGGAGGGACAGGAGTGGGGAAGGAGGAGGGGAAGAGGAAGGGAGAATGGAGAAGGAGGGAAGGATGAAAGGAGAGGGAGAGGGAAGGAGGGTGGAGGATTACAGTAAGTGAAGGCAGGGAGGGGGAAGGAAGGGGAATAAAGAGGGGAAGTGAGGAGGAGAGGGGGACATGGGAAAGTGTGGGAAGGAAGAGAAATGGGTGGATGGACGGCCGGATGGATGGGTGGATGGCTGGATGGTTGAATGGATGGAAAATAACAGATGAATAGGAAAGTGGATGGGAGATATTAAAGAATGGAAGACACATTGACGGATGGATGGATGGATTTTGTTGATGGATTGATGGATAAATAGATAGATAGATAGACAGACAGATGGGTAGATAGAAAGGCAGATAGATTGATAGAAAAATAGGTAGACAGGTAGGTAGATGAATGGAAGACGCATTGATGGATGGGTGGATGGATGGGTGGACGGATGGATGGATTTTATTGATGGAGTGATGGATAGATAGATAGATAGACAGATGGATAGATAGAAAGGCAGACTGATTGATAGATAAATAGGTAGACAGAGGTAGGTAGAGGGATATTATGGCTGACGGCCTGGTTGGGTGGACGGATGGAGAAGAAACAGAAAGAAAAAAAAAAAGGGAGGGAAAGAATAAACGATGGAAAGAAAGAAAAACATGGATAGTAAGAGAGAGAAAAAATAGGATCGGAAAGAAAACGAAAGAAAGGGGAAATAAAAAGGAAAGTAGGAAAGAGAGAGAGAGAGAGAGGAGGTATGGTGAGATCCACAGAGATAAGCCAAAAATAGGCCGTGTACAAGAGCTAAGGGAGGGGGAGGGAGATAAAAGATAAGCAAGGGGAGAGAGGGATAAAACACAATGGGAATAAAAACAGGTAACTGGGAGGGGGAGAGAGAGGGAGGGAGGGAGGGAGGCAGTTTGAGAGAGAGAGAGAGAGAGAGAGAGAGAGAGAGAGAGAGAGAGAGAAAATAAAAGAAAGGAAGAGGAGGACGAGGAGTTATGGGAGGTAAATTGAGATGACAAAATTGTTTTCCATCAGCTTAGTATGCCAGTCACCCTCACTTCATTTTTCATTTTCTTTAATATACATTTTTCCTCATGGCTCCTCTAATATCCATCATTTTTATGTATATCGCAAGACGCAGGGTCAACGAGAGCAACTTAAGCTTTTCTTGTTCTTGTTGTTGGAGAAAACTTTAAAATAAATCTTCACTACACCCAAACTACTATTGCTACAACACGCATTTACACGGGGTATAATTTCATGACCAGTCTCCATCCCCCACCTTAGATCCAGCTCGTCCTACCCATTTCTGTGTCCCCCACTGCACCCAAACTATTAATGCTGCAACACCCATTTACACAGGGTATACTCGCATGGCCAATCTCCATCCTCCATGACAGTTCCAACTCGTCCCACCCATTTCTTTGTCCTCCACCCCCATTTCTTTACCCTCCCTCCTCCCCCCATGCTTTCTACTTGGAGGATATTTTATAAACCTTCACAGCATTCAAACTACTAGCCGAATCCTACAACGCCCTTTTTCACAGGGTATAATTTCCTGCCCCAGCCCCATCGCCCACAGCCTTTTCAGCCCATCCCGCCCACTCCTGTGCTCACAACGCCCATTTTTTTTTTTTTTTTTTTTTTTTTTTTTTAACCTCCCTCGACGGTTTCATAGTAGGACGCGGGTCACGTGGTTGACAAATACTCTTCTCTCTCTCTCTCTCTCTCTCTCTCTCTCTCCATTTTTTTTATATTAGTCTCTCATCCCTTGTCCATTTTCTCGTATACTTCTTTACATTTTTTCTCACTCCATTCATCTTCATATTTTATGTTAAACTCTCATCCACTTCATTTTCTTTCATACGCTTTCTTGTTAAGGTCGCCCACTGCACCTCCCCCCCCCTCTCTCTCTCTATCAGCAACCCCTTCATTTTGGTGAGGTATTTTCTTTATTCTTCTTGTCTTCTCACTTCCTCTCCTTCATCATTTTCTTCCTCTTTTCCTCCCCTATTTTCCCTCCCCCCTTCCCTCCTTCCTTCTTCCCACTTTCCCTTCCTCCTCACTCCTTCCTTTCCTCCCTCACTTCTCCATCTCTGTTCCCCTATATTTCTTTGTTTTCTCTCCCTAACTCACCCTCTTTTCTTTTTACTCTCCCTCCTTCTCCTCCAATTATCTCTCCATACCCCTAACTACTTCCTTCTTCCTGTATTTTCCCTCTTACTCCTCCTCTTCTGACCTTAATCTTTCCCCTTCCCCTCCCACTTGTTCCTTTCCACCATCTTCATTTCTCTTTACTCACCATCTTTTCCTTTCTCCTAACCCTTTTCTTCTTTCTGTTTTCTCCCCCTCTTCTCTCCTACTTTCCCTCCCCCCCCTCTTTCTCCTAACCTCGTCTTTCCTCCTTCCTCCTCCTTTTCTGTCCATACTTTCGTCCCTTCTCTTCCATTCCTTACGTTCTTCCATCTATCCTCGTCCCTCCCTCCTCTCTTCTTTCCTCTACCTCCTTCCCCCTCTCTTTCCTCCTCTCCCCCTCCCTCCTCTCTTCTTTCCCCTTTCCTCCCCCTCTCTCCTCTCTTCTTTCCCTCCCTGTCCCCCATTCCTTCCACCCACACTACATAACTATTCCCCATTACCTCATCCCACGACCAGAGAATGTTAAGTATGCAATAAACACTACCAAAAATACTAAACACATTACCACAACTTCCAATGCACAGTTTGCGGGATTGTTCTGCCCGAGATATGACTTAAAAATTATAGATGTTAACGGAGAGAGAGAGAGAGAGAGAGAGAGAGAGAGAGAGAGAGAGAGAGGTGTATATTTGTTTCGTCTTTAACATGAGACTACATCTACCTCCCCTCCACCACCGCCACCACCACCACCACCACCTCCATCATTATGTAAACCACCTGCAATTATCATCATTATCACCCACACCGCCATCTGCCAGCACAACAACCAAAATCACCACCAAAACCACCACAGCCATCACCACCATCATCGCAGCTATAACTACCATCACAACAGCTACCACTACCACACTTACCACTACCACCATTACAACTACCATCACCACTGACGCTACTATCACCTCATCCACCACCACAGCTACCAACACTACCATTCACCTACCAGCACCACCTGAACCAACACCACATTTACCACCGATACCACAACCACAGCCATCAACACTACTACTAAAACTCCAACCAGAAGACAACCGCCTCTACAACCATCAGCATTACTACCACCACAACCAAACACTACCACCACCACCACCACCGCCACAGTAACTACAGACACTACCACAACCAACACAGCCATTACAACCACCAACACTACCACCACCACACCCACACCCACCATCACCACAACCACCAGCGTTACCACCACCACCACCGCCACCACCACCACACCCACCATCACCACAACCACCAACATTACCACCACCGACACAGCCATTATAACCACCAACACTACTACTAGCACCACCACACTTATCATTACAACCACCAACACAACCACCACCATCACCATCACACACACCATCACCACAACCACCAACATTACCACCTCCAACACAGCCATTATTACCACCAACACTACCACTATCACCACCACAACTACAACCACTCTTCTGGTGAACCACACACTTTATCGCTGTTAAACGCAATTCACTCTCTAAATCTTTTGCTTGTTATTTTCTTTCTTTCCTTCCGCCATTAATGTCAGCCAACAAACCTCTCTCTCTCTCTCTCTCTCTCTCTCTCTCTATCAATGTAAACGTCACTCAACATTCCCCTCTCTTTCTCCCCTTCCTTACTTTCCATTAAACCCCTTTCTCTTCCTTTCCCTCTTTCTCCTCCCTCCGTTCCCTCTCCCCCTCTCACCGTTCCCCTCCTCCTTCCCTCCTCAGTACCTACTCCCTTCCTCTCCCTCTTCTCCCTCCCTTCTCTTTTACATCCGGCTTAACTCTCTCCCTCCCTCCCCTCCCTTCCCTTTCTCCTCCCGTCTTCTCCCCTTTTTATCCCTTCCTCTCCCCTCCCCAACCTCTTCCTACTCTTCTTCTTCCTCTCCCCCCTTCCCTTCCCTCAGTCCTCCATTCCTCCCCCTTCCCCCCAAGCGTCGGGATGTGACGGGTCTACGCCTGAATGCGCCCCTGACAGATTACCTTTACTCTCTCTCTCTCTCACGCACGCACGCACGCACGCACGCACGCACGCACGCACGCACGCACACACACACACACACACACACACACACACACACACACACACACACACACACACACACACACACACACACACACACACACACACACACACACACACACACACACACACACACACACACACACACATCTGTCCCTGTCTTTCATCTATGTTCATTATCGGACAAGTGCAAGGCGATGCACATTGGTCCTTCATATCCGAGAACCAGGTATTGCACTTTGTTGGGAGGTGCAGTCGAGTCAATAATACAGACTTTGAATCAGCAGGTGTACCAGTCCGCAGTGACCTCAAGTTCTCTGTGTATCGAAGTAGAGAAGAAAGCACAGAGGCTTGTATAAACAGGATTAGGTACAGAAATAAGGATGATTCTCCTATTACCGGTATGTCCGCATCTGGAATGTGCTCTGCAGTTTTTGTCGCCGACCCTGAAGGAAGACATGACTAAACTTGAGCATGTCCAGACAAGGGCTACTAAACTGATCCCATCCATCAAGCACATGGGATACCTGAGAAGGCTGCAGGCAGTGGGACTCTTCGTTAAACTAGGCATCAACGCGGACAGCTAATAAAGGTTTTCAAAATCCCTTATCATTAAAAAAAACATGGGCCACCAGCACATATTTAGTTTAATCAGCAGCTCGACGAGAAATTGTTGATAGAAGGGGGAGTTGAAACGTTATAACCCTGGTACATGAGGTAATTTCTTCACAGAGATATGCAATACCTGGAATCGGCTATCAGCACAGGTAGTTGACAGCTCCTTGATAGAGTTCAGAGCCAAGTTTGACAAAATTTATTAGGCTTGCGTTATGGTATATTGAATGGTATATATATTACGTAATGGTATATATATATTTTACGTAATGGTATATTTAATGTTTCCTCTCATGAAATCTCCTATCCCGGTCATTTTCCCCTGGGTTAGGTGCACTTCCTTCCGTTCTGAGAGTGGGAGACGTGGGTGGGGAGATTCCTAGAGTTTACGATACTTCTCTCTTGCTGTATCACTAATAAACTGGCAGCGTGTACCTAGGTGCATAATATGTAGTGCCTCCTTGTAACTCTCTCTCTCTCTCTCTCTCTCTCTCTCTCTCTCTCTCTCTCTCTCTCTCTCTCTCTCTCTCTCTCTCTCTCTCTCGCTGTCACTCCCAATAGCCCTCAATTAATCACAGCTTTCGACACTTTCCTTCCTCTCTCCTTTAGACTTTCAATCCTCTCCAAACTTTTCACATTTCTCCTCCATTACTCTCTCTCTCTCTCTCTCTCTCTCTCGCTGTCACTCCCAATAACCCTCAGTTAATCACAGCTTTCGACACTTTCCTTCCTCTCTCCTTTAGACTTTCAATCCTCTCCAAACTTTTCACATTTCTCCTCCATTACTCTCTCTCTCTCTCTCTCTGTCTCTCTCTCTGTCTCTCTCTGTCTCTGTCTCTGTCTGTCTCTCTCTCTCTCTCTCTCTCTCTCTCTCTCTCTCTCTCTCATTTCCACACTTAGATCTTTTTATCTCACTTCTTCACCACTCAGCATTTTATTACCTTCATCCTTTCAGTAATTTTCTTATTTTCTTTCACCTCTCCTCTCTCGTGTTTCCGCCTCGCTCTCATCTTACTCTCTCTCTCTCTCTCTCTTTAACCCTTTCTTTCGTCACTCACTCGCCCTTTCTCTCTCTCTCTCTCTCTCTCTCTCTCTCTCTCTTTAACCCTTTCTTTCGTCACTCACTCGCCCTTTTCTGTCCCTCCCTCTGTCATTTTTCGTACTCTCTCTCTCTCTCTCTCTCTCTCTCTCTCTCTCTCTCTCTCTTCCACAGTGTTTTTTTCTTTTCCACTTCTTGCCTCTTCTAACGCTTCATCTCTTTCTTTATGGCGTCTCTTCTCTCTCACTTTTTCTCCTTCCTTCCTCGCACCTCTCTCATATTTTTTTATTACCTCATTCTTCCCTCTGACCCCTTGCTCTGCCCCAAGCTTTTTTTTTTTTTTTGGCCTACTGTTTTATTCTCCTCTCTTTCTTCTTTCACTTCTTCCCTTTCCTACGTGTCACCTTCCTCTTTCTTTTCATTACTTCCTCTCTGTCGTTTTTTCCTTCCTCCTCCTCTGTCCTTCGTCCTTCTTTCCCTTACTCAATTTTCCACTCTCCTGTTCCACTTTCTTCCTTCTATTTTCGATGCGGGAGGATCTCTTGGACCAACCCTGTCACATTAGGGCCCTGAAGCTCATTTATCTGGTACATTTTTACTTGTTCATTATCCTGGTTCTCGCCTCTTTTTACTTTACTTCCTCTCCCTCTCAGTTCCCTCCTCCTCCTCCTCCTCCTCCTTTGTTTATTTTTTTTACTCGCCTGTTTCTTTTCGTCTACCTTCTCCCCTCTTTTTCTTCCTCCTCCTCCTCCTCTTCTCTTCTACTTCACCCCTATCCATTTCTCTTCCTCTCACCGCTTCGTCCATTCCCTTACAGGTTATAATAGCTTAGAATATTATTTTCATTCACCCTTTCCTGTAAAATTTTCACGACAGTTTTTCCGTGCTGCGTTGTGGTCCTTGTCACCTTTTTCCTGCCGGCATCCACGGGAGGAATTGATAGGTGGGGGAGGGGGCCTTTCTGCTTTGCTGTCCTTCTCATTTAGTGATTGATTCCTTTGTGATAATTTACCTAATAAAAATCCCCGAGAGGACAGTTAGGTCTGTTGCTGTTTGCTGTCTTTTTTACTCCTCGAAACTCTTTTTTTTCCCTTCCTCCTGTTTTCTCTTCTCTTCAGCTCCCCTCTTCTTTCCCCTCCCACCCCACCATCATCTTCCATGTCCCTTCTTTCCCTTGCCGTTTCCCTGTTCTCCCAATTCTTCCCCCTCTTCCCTACTACTACTGCCCCACTTCTTCCCCTTATCCGTCCTTTTCTGATTCCTTCCTCCCCTCCTACCGCATGCTGTCTCCTCCCTGCGTCTTCCTTTCCTCCCTTCATCCACAGCTCCCCCTCTCTCTGTTTCCTCCAGTGCCTCTCCTTACCTCATCTATCCCATTTCTTTCCCCTCTCCCTCTCTTCTTAACCCTGCTCCAGTTCCCCTCACCTTTCCATCCCACGGCTTCTTTCCCTTCCCTGTCTCTTCCTTCCCTTCCCCACTCTTCTTCCTACCCCACACCGCCCCCTTCCTCTCCTTCTTTCTGCTCCTTTTCTTCTCTTCCTTCCCTCGCCCCTCTCTCCAGTTCCTCCACATCCTCCTTCTCTCTCTTCCTCCTCATCTTCCTCTCTTCCTTCACTGACCCCTCTCTCCATTTCCTCCGCCTCCCTCTTCTGCCGTTTACTTCCCTCCTCCCTCCCCACTTCTTCTCCCTCCCTTCCTCTCCCCTACCCAACATCTCCTTCTTCCCCCTTCCCCTCCCCCCTCCACTTTTTCCCGTCCCCTCTCTCCTCCACTTCTCCATCCTTCCTCTTCCTACTCTTCTTTTTCTCCCTCCCCTTCCTCCTCCTTTATCCCCCACTTTATACCCCTCCCTCTCTCTGCCCTCCCCCCCCCCACACCCTATTCTTCCCTCTCCTGCTGGTGTCACTCTACATTAGGACTTAATTCACTTCACACTGCCACGATTTCGCACTTTTTTACACTATTTCGCACACAACCTGTTTTTCCCTCACTGATATTTCGCACTTTTTATGATGTTCTAGTTCGCTGTTTCGCATACTATTTCGCATACATCCTGTCTCACCCACTCTTTATTTCGCACAGTGTTTACAATTTAGCGCTCTCGCACACTCAGTTTCGCACACGCCCAGTCTTTCCCTCGGTATTTCGCACGCCTTCGCACACTATTTCGCACACACACACACACACACACACACACACACACACACACACACACACACACACACACACACACACACAGTGTTTCTCACTCGCTTGCTTTTTCGCACAATGTCTCGCACACCCGATACTACACTGCTCTCACGCACAACTGTTATTTCGCACATCG
>NC_137037.1:43796047-43806047 GCF_032717465.1 Coenobita brevimanus
GAGATGGTAGGAAGGAAGAGTGGAGAGATGGAAGGAAGGAAGATAAGGAGAGATGGAAGGAAGGAAGATAAGGAGAGATGGAAGGAAGGAAGATAAGGAGAGATGGAAGGAAGGAAGATAAGGAGAGATGGAAGGAAGGATGGAAGATGAGAGATGGAAGGAAGGAAGAGAGTAGAGATGGAAGGAAGATAGGAGAAATGGATGGAAGGAAGAGAGGAGAGATGGATGGAAGGAAGAAAGGAGAGCTGGAAGGAAGGATGAGAGTAGAGGAGGGACTGAAGGTGGAGACAGGAAGTTAGGACTTTCTCCTCCAGTTCCACCTAAGACGATTCCGGTGCTGTTCCTCCATCACTTCCCCCCTCTGACTTCCTCATGACTGATATTAAAATTTCTTCAGCTGATGTATTTTCTGCCATCACTGGCCTCAATACTAACAAGGCATATGGGCCTGATGGAGTCCCTCCTGTTGTCCTCAAGAACTGTGCTTCTGTGCCTACACCCTGCCTAGATAAACTCTTTCGCCCTTGTCTTTGAACTTGTACCTTTCCTTCTTGGTGGAAGTTCATTCAGCCAGTCCCAAAGAAGGGTGACCATTCCCAACCCTCTAACTATCGTCCAATTGCTTTAACATCCTGTGTCTCAAAAGTTTTCGAGTCGATTCTTAACAGAAAAATTTTAAAGCATCTTTCCTATCGCAACCTTCTTTCTGATCGTCAGTATGGGTTCCGTCAGGGACGCTCCACTGGCGATCTTCTCACCTACCTTTCAGACTCCTGGTCATCCTCCTTTCGGGACTTTGGCGAAAGCTTTGCCATTGCACTTGACATGTCAAAGGCTTTCGATCGAGTCTGGCATAAATCTTTAATTTCCAAACTGCCGTCTTACGGTTTCTACCCTTCTATCTGTGCCTTCATATTTAGCTTCCTTTCTGGTCGTTCTATAGCCGTTGTTGTAGACGGCCATCGTTCTTCTCCTAAATCTATCAACAGTGGTGTTCCTCAGGGCTCTGTCCTATCACCAACTCTCTTTCTTTTATTCATCAATGATCTAAGCTGTACATCTAATCCTATCCACTCGTACACTGATGATTCCACCCTTCACCTTTCCATTCGGTTCCCGCAACGTCCATCTCAGCAGTTACATCAACAAACAGAGGATGAGACTATGGCACACCTAATGTCTGACGTGGCTTGTCTCTCTGACTGGGGTGAAAATAATCTTGTTGTTTTTAATGCATCAAAGACCCAGTTTTTACACCTATCAACCCCGTCAAAATCTTCCACAGGAGCACCCACTAATGTTTAATAATATCCAGCTCAATCCTGCGTCATCCTTGAACATGCTTATGGTTTCATTCACACGGGACTTATCTTGGAAAGATCATATTGCATCTCTTGTAAAATCTGCTTCCAAGAGATTAGGTGTGCTAAGCCGACTCCGTGCCTTCTTTACCCCTGCACAGTTGTTTAATTTATACACGGGTTTTATTCGCCCCTGTTTAGAGTACAACTGTTATGTGAGGGGAGGCTTCCCACATACAGCTGTTTTCAATAGGGTGGAGTCAAAGGCTATTCGTCTCATCAACTCTCCTTTTCTTACTGGCTCCCTTCAACCTCTGTCTCTTCGCCGCACTGTTGCCTCTTTATCTCTTTTCTATCGCTACTTCAATGATCACTGCTCCTCTGAACTGTCTATTTGCATCCTTCCACCTCTACGACGGGCGCGTAGCACCCGTCTAGCAACAAATTCTCGTACTTTTTCTGTCCAGCTCTCTAATATAAGAGTTAACCGTTACTCCCAGTCTTTCATTTGTGCAACAGATCAGCTCTGGAGCTGTCTCCCTCTGTGTGTATTCCCTACTTCCTATGATCTCCAGTCTTTCAGACGCAGTGTGTCCAGGCATCTCGAAATGAATGAATCTTGAATTTGACTCTCCTTTGTATTGTTTTTGTTTTTTTCTTGGAAGGGGAGTTCATGCGGGCTCAGCCTTTGGTTCCTTCTTCCTCGCATAAAAAAAAAAATCATTGATCCGTGTCTGCAAAACCCTAGACGGAGAAGTTAGATTAGGTTACGTTAGGAAGGAAGTAGATGAGAAGGACGGAAGGAAGAGAAGGAAGGAAGATGCGGAAGACCGATGGAAGGAGGGAAGGATGGATGGTGTGTATGGATGGATGGATGATAGGAAGGAAAGAAGAACGGAAAGAAGGATAGGTGGGTGGACGGGTGGACGGAAGGATGGATCGATGGACGGATGGATGGACGGACGTTAGGAAGAGAGGAAGGGAGGAAGGAAGAAATGATGGATGGATGCGTGGGTGGGTGGATGGATGGATGAGTGGTATGAAGGAAAGAAAAAAGAAAAGGGGAAAAAAAGGAAGGAAGGGAGGAAGAAAAGAACGAAAAAAGGAAGGAAGGGAAGAAGAAGGGAAAAAAGATAAAAAAAGTAGGAAAAGAAGGAATGAAGAGAGGCTCAAAAGGAAGGAAGGAAGGCAAAATGTAGGAAAGATGCCATAGAGATGAACGTAAATGTTAGAAATTGAGAAGTTAAAGCGTCTCAAATATCCCTTTTCGGGTTAACGCACCGATGGTGTGTAACTCGTAGGTGAGGATGACTTAAGGGATAAGTTGGGAATTAATTAACACTCTCAGGCTCCTATGACGCACTCTCTCATCCATGGGCCTAGATCCTGGGGGGGGGGGGAGATGAGCCGTCCTTACGCCTGGGGGATATCCCGCAAAAATAAAGAAATAAAAATAAATAAGAAATGCAAAGTTAAACCAACAGTTATCCTCAACAGTGTTTACATTGATGATACGTTTATTTTAACTGGAAACCAAAACTGCAGAAAGAAGAATATCAGGAAATTTAAAGTTGATCGTATGTAACAAGCTAGTATTTTTAACACGACCGCCAGTGTGAGGATTCAGTGGTGCTAACTTTTGCCATAAGTGATGAGTTGCGCTATTTTCTTGCCCTAGTGCTACCTATTTCAACATTTTCCCTGCTTCCATAAAATTAATATACACGCAGCTCTATCAGGTCACTTCCTTCGGCGGCGACCCGCTCTTCTTGATACATCCAAGTACTCTTTAATCTCAGAAATCATCTCCCTCCCCCCAGAGCTCTATCAGGCCACTTCCTACGGCGGTGATCCTCTCTTCTTGATACATCTAAGTACTCTTTAATGTCGGAAATCATCTCCCTTCCTTCAGTACATTCAGAGTTAATTTACGTCAATACTCTCAGCTACGTATATCTAACTGTTTGACGTCAAGCCCAGTAAAATAATGGCGCTTCTGTTTCTGTCGTATTCTCGCATAAATAGTCTTGTCACCTTAACTTTGCCTAATGTTGCCACCTTTACATCATGAATGCTGAGTTATAACAATAGATGCTAGTCACGAAGAAGCGTCATGGAAAGGATGTAGAGCCGCAGTATTGTCTTTTTCTGCCTTTCAACCATGTGAAATGAGCTGCAAAAAAAAAAAAAAAAAAACACACAAAGATCTTGGCCAGGTCAGTGTGAAAGAACTATAGTCACTGTCTCTTATAGGAAGCGTGCGGTATGGACTAATCGACCTACTGCAGTTACTCCTTGGCTTGTATTCTGTTAGGTTAAGAAAGCTCCCTAACACCTCTTCCGTAGCGATTTATTTTTTGATATGGCTGGTTAATATCCTTTTGCACGTTATTTATGCAGCGTATGGCGGTATTGGAAGGAGTTATGTGACACAGAGGAGGACAGTAAATTGTAATAAAATAAATATCATAGGAAAAGATGTTAGGGAGAGTACGGGCTCATATGATCTTAGAAGGTTAATGGGGTCAGTATCAACCCTAGGGCTCCAATGACTCCCTCAGATGTATTAAAATCGTCTGGCATTAACTAGAATATAATACTAGAGTTATCCCCATCATTCAGACGACGTATTCTTCATCTTATCCCCAATCCCTCCAGACGATTTACGTCAGCTTACGAGGAGCATATCGAACTGGAGAGGCTAGACAGACCCTTCCTAAACCCCCTGACAGCAAGATATCTCCTTTAAGCTGAATAAAATCGTCTGGTGGTGGCCTGAGGGAGGTGAAAAAAAAAAACCCACCGGATTGAAGGAGTTAAAACATGTTAGAATGAAGTAATTACAGGTTAGAATGAAGTAATTGAGGACAGTATTAACACTCCTAGGCTCCTATGACTCACCTGTATAATGACCGTCTGAGATTAAGTAGAATATATACTAGAGTTGTCCCGACCTTGAGTGTGTTGAAGGAGGTGAGGATGAATTAGTTTAAGCGGTAAGTTGGATAATGAGCTCAGTGTTGGGTGGGAATACAGCTCTTGTTTGAATGCATCAGGGAGTTGCAGTGGTGGGGGAGGCTGTGTGCGCCAGAGAAGCTTTACTAGTTGGATGCAGGCATACTACGCAGGGATCAATTCTCTCCATCTGCACAGGATAGAGAGAGAGAGAGAGAGAGAGAGCAATATAAAAACACCAAAACTGACGACAGCAAATTGAAAAAGCACAACCTAATTTCAACTCGAAGGAAATTAAAGCACCTCACTCCAAAAAATTACTTTGAAAATACAAATAAAAAAAAAATGAATAAAAATGTTGTTATATCACCTGTGCATTTAACGTCGCCATTAATTACCCGTTTATTAATGAGTGGTGTCATGTGTGCGTCTAATGGCGTGATAGAAAAACAGAAGGTAGAATAGCTGGTAGGTGTGGATGGAAAGTGACAGGAAGGATATGGAGCGAATGGTGAGTGAGCGATTGGCTTTTGGGTTCTCTCTCTCTCTCTCTCTCTCTCTCTCTCTCTCTCTCTCTCTCTCTCTCTCCACTTCTACGACATGAATATAAGTTGTTGAAGCATGAACTTTGATGAACATTAGTTATGAGGTAAGAATGAGTCTCCTTGGTTATTAGTCCAATCGGCTCTCCATTCTGAGTACACCTGGCTATCAACGAAGCTGAAAGAGGTTGTAAGGGATCTTTGTCGAGAGAGAGAGAGAGAGAGAGAGAGAGAGAGAGAGAGAGAGAGAGAGAGAGAGAGAGGATGAAGTGAAAGGACGGGATGGAGGTACAGCATATAGGTGAGAGTGATGTGAAATGGAGGAGTTTGTAGTCACTTCCCCCCCCCCCTCCTCCTTAGGGATTAAAGTGTCTGGCTATAGATAGAGAGGTAAACAGAGATAGAGAGATAAATAAATAGACAGATAGATAGATTGAAAGCTTCAAAGCTTAGAAGGGGAAAGAGGTAGAAGAGGTGAGCGAAAGGACTGTGGAGAGAGGAAGGAGGGAAGGAAAGAAAAGATGAGAGGAAAAGGGGGATAAGAGAGGACAGGGGAAGAGAAAGGAGATGAGAAGAAAAGGGCTTGGAGAAAGGCGGGAAATAAAGAATGGGAAGAAGGAGAGGAGAGAAAAGATGATAGGAAGAAGGGAAAAATGAGGGGAAGGAGCGAAGAGGAGAGAAAGGATGAGAAGGAAGAAGGGAGAGGAGAAAAAAGGGGAGAGCATGGAGAGGAGCGGAGTGGGGAAGTATGAACTCAGTAAGGAGAAAATATGAGTAGACAAGGGTCGGTGAACAGGGGTAAATTACTTCAAATGGGGTAAATAAAAAAAATTGGGGGGATAATGCATGCGATATGAGAGGTAGTGTGTGCGGTATATTACTGATTTTTCACATAAATGATGTAAGTTTAAGGGAACGAGATGTAAAGCCATGTATCTTGTATCATGATATTTGTTGCATAGCCGCCGTGCTATTGACATGTGTACACAGATGTGGCTATTTTTTTTTTTTTTTTTACCAGCCCCGATAACGAAGCTGGTATTGTTTTCAGTTTCTGTGTGTGTGTGTGTGTGTGTGTGTGTGTGTGTGTGTGTGTGTGTGTGTGTGTGTGTGTGTGTATCTGTTAGCACGATAACTTCGCAACCGCTCAAGATATCATCACAAAATTTTAAAGGTGTGTAGTAGGGATGAAAATCTCCGACATGTTTGAATTTGGTGAAAGCAGGTCAAGCTCTGTGTATCTGTTAGCACGATAATTTCGCAACCGCTCAAGATATCATCACAAAATTTTACAGGTGTGTAGTAGGGATGAAAATCTACGAGTTCGAAATTGGTGAAAGTAGGTCAAGGTCAAGGTCATTCCGAGCCGCGCTGTATATGCATCGGCTCACGGTTGGTGTGATTCCCTCCTTGGGGGGGGGGCTCTAGTTGTTTTTTTGTTTTTGTTTACTTTGAAGTCTGGAGGTAATTTCATGTTACATAAATTTCTGACTAATATCCTAAAACGTTCCCCGACCCAAGGAGTTGAGGAAAGAAGGAAAGGAGACATACTGGGAAAGGAAAGAGGGGAGAGAGGAGGGAAAAGTGATGAGGGGAGAGAGAGGAGAGGAGGGGACAAGGGGAAAGTTAAAAGGGATTTTTTCATTCCGATTTCGATATTGCAAATGAAGCAGTAAGGAAAATGGGGTATGGCTTGAAAAATTAAGAGAGAGAGAGAGAGAGAGAGAGAGAGAGAGAGAGAGAGAGAGAGAGAGAGAGAGGAAGGTATTGGCATTTTGAAATGAAAGAAAATTACCTTAATGGAGGACAAGAAACCTTGAGAGAAACACACACACACACACACACACACACACACACACACACACACACACACACACACACACACACACACACACACACACACACACACACACACACACACACACACACACACACACACACACACACACACACACACACACACACACGTTTATCTCTCTCTCTCTCTCTACCCCCACACGACACCACACCACACCACACCACACCACTCCATCCCAACTCCGCCACATCCCACCCCACTCCACAACCACACCACACCACACCAACTCCGCCACACCACACCACACCACACCACACCACGCCACACCACATCACACCACACCACACTACACCACACCACACCAGCACGACAACAATGCTATCACTTGGCTCCACCTGCCTGCAACACCTCGCTTGCTTTGACACCTTCGCAATACTGGCTTTCACACACGCAACCAATGAAAACACCTCTCTCTCTCTCTCTCTCTGTCTCTGTCTCTGTCTCTGTCTCTCTCTCTAATCCACACAATCATATGCACACACATCCATCCCCTCACTGAGAAAGAAATATTAGGTGTGAGTGAGACTTGAGATTTTGTTGAGTGTGTGAGAGAGAGAGAGAGAGAGAGAGAGAGAGAGAGAGAGAGAGAGAGAGAGGGGGAAGTGTGTGTTTGCCCTTGGGTTTAGTGTGTGTATACTTTTGCTTAGGGAAGGTTTTGTGTGTGTGTGTGTGTGTGTGTGTGTGTGTGTGTGTGTGTGTGTGTGGGTGTGGGTGGGGGGGTGTGGGTGTGGGTGGGTGGGTGTGGGTGTGGGTGGGGGGGTCGGTGGGGGTATGGTTTTTCCAATATATCTTACATTCTCTCTCTCTCTCTCTCTCTCTCTCTCTCTCTCTCTCTCTCTCTCTCTCTCTCACGCGCACACACACACACACACACACACACACACACACACACACACACACACACACACACACACACACACACACACACACACACACGTCCTCCTTCCAAGACTACAGGTGGAGTATCAATAATCTACTCCTGGCCTTACAAGAAACCCCACCAAATGTCACCCACCCACCCCACCACGCATTCATTCTACACACTTATTCTACACACAATCTACTCCTGGCCTTACAAGAAACCCCACCAAATGTCACCCACCCACCCCACCACGCATTCATTCTACACACTTATTCTACACACTCATTCTACACGCACTCATTCTTCACACACTCATTCTACACACACTCATTCTTCACGCACTCATTCTACACGCACTCATTCTACACGCACTCATTTTACACGCACTCATTCTTCACACACTCATTCTACAGACACTCATTCTACACACACTCATACTACACACACTCATTCTACACACCGCCTCTGTTCCCCATATGGTTGGAAGTGAGGCAAACCAACACCATTTCACAGTCGTTGTATAGTAATTGTTCCGATCAGCGTTTAGGGAAGGTCTTGTAATGCTCATGTGTGTGGTTTGCGAACTGACCAAGAATTTGGGAAGTGGGACTCTGGAAGCGAAGACAGAGAAATGAGAGTTTGTAGCTCAGCATCTTAGCAATAAACATATAAATAGTTGAATAGATACAGGCCCGTTCATTGTATTCTGTTCCGTCTGTTAGAGTCGCCTGTTCATTTTTTCAATCATACGAAATGTAATATACTAAGGAACAAATGATTTTTTACTATTCCATTCAGTCTCCTTCACACTTAGCGAATGCCCGTCACTTTCTTCATATCAAAAGGGCCGGAATTGTCAGTGGCCAGAGAAACATACCAAGCCCCTCTCAGCTAAGGAGTATTGCCCATCAAAGTGACAAGCAGACGAGGTACCTTTTATAGACTGCATCTTATATAGTGCCAGGCTGTCAAAGTGTCTGTCTCATCATCAACACAAGGGGAAATGAGGAGGGGGAGGGAAGACAAGTGAAGGGGAGAGGGAGAAGCAGGCGTGGGTCTGAGAAAGAAGGAAGGATGAGAGGAATAAAGGCAAGAAAGAATGAAGAATGAAAAAAGAGAGTCAGTTAAGAATAAAGGATGAAAATAAGGGAAAAAAAGAACTAGGGAAAGATGGATGAAAGGAAAGAAGGAAGGAAGGAAAAAGAGTGGGTCAGAATCAGAAGGAGCAGAAGGCGGACTTGGAACGGAGTGAGGAAAATGATGAAAGGAGGGAGCTTGAAAGGAAGGAATGAGAGAAGGAAGGAAGGGTGTAAGATAAGAAAGGAAAGAAGGAAGGATGAAAGGAAAGAAAGAAAGAAGGAAATGTGAAATGAGAGAAGTATGAAAGGAGGGAGAGAAAGATAGGAAAGTAAGATGAAAGGAGGGAAATAAAGAAAAAAATACAGAGCAGGAAGAAGGGCACAAAAGGAAGGTGGGAGGGACGAGGAGGAGGGAGGAGAAGAAAAGAAGAGAAAATACAGGATAAAACAGAGGAAAGAGAGAGGACAGGAGGGGAGGTGGAGGAAGGGGAAGAAAAATATGAAGAGTTGGGAGGAGGAGAGTAGAGGTTAGTGAGGAGAAGGGGAAGAAGGGGGAGGGAGAAATAGGAGAGAAAAACGAACAAAGGAAATTACAGGAGGTGAAAAAGGGAAGAGGGAATGGGAGGGGGTGAGTGGAATCAAGGCTAACTCCACCCCCTCCCCTCCCCTCCCCTCCCCGTCCCACCCGACACTACCCCTCCCCTCCCCACGCCTCCCCTCCCTTCCCCTCCCCTCCCCACACTCCTCTTTCTTTTCTACAGGATACCGATACCGAACGAGACCAAGAAATGAAGTGTCAGCGAACTGCACGCACATAACACACACACACACACACACACACACACACACACACACACACACACACACACACACACACACACACACACACACACACATTCTCCTTTCACGGACTGTATAAAAAAGACGGGGACAAAAGCGGGAAATGAAGAGGAAGGGAGAAAATGGGGAGGGAAGGGGGAGCCAGATTGGAGAAAGGAGAGAAGAAAAGGAGAGAGAGGTGAATCGGGGAGAGGAGAAAGGGGGAGAAAGAAGGGAAGAGAGGAGAAGAAAGACGAGAGGAAAATAAGAGAAGAGGAGGGAGGAATGGAGAAAAGGGAAGAAAAAGATATGGGAATGGAGTAGAAGAGAAAGGAAAGAGGAAAGAACAAAAAAGGAAAAAAAATAATAAAAAAGAGAGAAGGAAGAGCAGAAAAGAGAAGGGGACAGAGGAGAGGGAGGCAGGAGAAGAGGAGAGAGCAGAGGTAAACAAGAGAAGAAGAAGAAGTAGAGGTAAAGAAGAGGGGAGAAGAGAAAATGGCTGAGTGAGGGTTGACTATGGTAAACACTGGAGAGACTTTGGAGGTGCTTAGATCAACTTTTCCCCTCTTTCAATCTCCTTCTTT
>NC_137037.1:43808547-43836047 GCF_032717465.1 Coenobita brevimanus
TTTATTGTGCCTTCCTTTATTGACTCCTTTATTCTGCCCTCCCTTTGTTATTACTATTATTATTATTATTATTATTTATTTGTTTGTTTTTTGTCTTCTGTTCGTTTCCAATTTATTTTTCCTTCACTATATACATTAATTTTATTGTCTTGCCTTTTTCTTTTCTTTATTGTGCTTCCCTTTATTTATTTGCCAATTTATTGTGCCGTCTCTTTATTTACATTATTTTCTTGCCTCGTTTTTATTGATTTGCGTCTTTATCTTTACTGTGTTCTCTGTTAACTGATTTACTTCCTTATTGTGGATTTCCTTTATTCATATCCTTTATTTTATTGTACATATCCTTTATTTACTTCTTAATTTTTATTGTGCCTTTATTCACTTATCTAAAATTATCTTTCCATTCCTTTATTTACTTACATAAAAAAGGAAATAAAGAAAGTATTATCAGAGAAGCAAGCACTGGTGATGATGATGATAATGATGATGATGATGATGATGATGATGATGATGACAGTGATGATTATAATGATGATGATAACTGTTTCCTTCCCTGCTCCTCCTTCCTTTATTTAGTGCTTTATTTTTATCATTTAATCATTTTTCCTCTTAGTAATTACCTACCTAACACTTTATTTCTACTCTTTACCAGCCTTCTTATGTTTTTATTTTCTGCTTCTGTATTTATATTTATTGTGCCTTCTTTAATTACTTGCCGACCTGGAATTATTATTATTGTTATTATTATTATTATTATTATTATTATTTACTACTACTACTACTACTACTACTACTACTACTACTGCTACTACTACTACTTCCACCACCATATTATTATTTTATTATTATTTTATTATTATTATTATTATTATTATTATCCATTGTATTGACAAAAATTCCAATAAATATGCTTGTTACTTTTTCCGGGGGGTTTTGTTTTCGTTTTTTTTTTTTTTTTTTTTTTTTTTTTTTTTCCATGATAACGTCACTCACTCTCCGCCCTGTGTGTGTGTGTGTGTGTGTGTGTGTGTGTGTGTGTGTGTGTGTTTAATCCTAGCACGAAAAAAAAACGTCTGGTGTAAGCTGGGGGTAGAGTACTAGAGTTGTCCTGACCGTGAGGGGGCTAATGGTGGCAGTTTTAACGTTCATTGGCTCCTGTGACTCTCAGCTGAATAAAATCGTCTGGCGTCAGGTGGAATAGAATACTAGAGCAGAAACAGCCTTAGAGTCAACCCCCCCTTTGGACCAGGTGATTTATTTAATTTTTATTTTTTAGTTCCTTCTTGCTACCTCCAGACGATTTTATTCAGCTCATGGGAGGCTTCTTTTTCTTTCTTTTTCTTTTCTCTCTTTTCTTTCTTTTTTATTTTTTTTTAGAGCTGGAGGGGTTAGATGTGGCCCTTCGCTGTCTGTTTCACGGCTTGAGATTCATCCTAAGCTGAATAAAATCGTCTGGAGGCAGCAGGAATGAAATATAAAAATGCGTCGCCGGACTCAGTGGATTAAGGAGTTATTTATTTATTTATTTATTTGTCTGTCTATCTGTTTGTCTATCTATCTATCTATCTATCTATCTGTCTATCTGTGTGTATCCATCGATGTATATATGTATCTATCTGTTTATCGGTCTCTGTCTTTATTTATTTATTTATTTATTTTTACATTAACTTCTCCAGTCCTCTATAAATTCAGCTCCAGTGTAATCGATTTCAATTCCGTATTCATTGTGTCCACGTTCCACATAGTTTGGCGTATTTAAGTATTCATTTCCCTCTGCATCGCTCGTCAGTTATGCACGTATCCTTCATAATGTCTTCATTAATTCATTCAGACTCCTATGACTCACAATCAGCTGTATAAAATCGTCTATAATGGATGCTAGATTTGTTCCGATCATAGAAGGGTTAATAGTGACGGTATTAACGCCCGCAGGATCCTGTGACTCACTCTCAGCTGAATCAAATCGTCTGCCTGGATGTTAACCGAGTGATTCTTCGTGGTAAAAAGTATACACTATATTTCTGTTTATATCTCTCCGTTTCTCTCTCTCTCTCTCTCTCTCTCTCTCTCTCTCTCACACACACACACACACACACACACACACACACACACACACACACATGAGAGAGAGAGAGAGAGAGAGAGAGAGAGAGAGAGAGAGAGAGAGCAGAATCTTTCCATGTCCATCGTTCTTCCTGCAAATACAAACCCTCTGTAATTAATCCTCACTTGAAGCACGGAGGTATAAGACGGGTGTAAATGTGTGGGTGTAGACAAGAGGTGTTAAGTGTAGCCAAGTATACTGACCCATGACCTCTGTATGACCGGCATATTCATTAAGGTAAATATATTGACGGGGACATCTGACCACACACCTGCAACACACCTGACTACACACTTGACTACACACCTGACCAGACACCTGACCACACACGTGACCACACCTGACTACATATTTGACCAAACACCTGACCACACACCTAACTACACACCTGACCACATATCTGACCACACGCGTGACCAAACACCTGACCACACACCTGACTACACACCGTCCCATTCACCACCTCACTCACCCACCCAGCTCACCTGCCATCCATCTCACCCACTCTCTTGCACACTGGCACACGCACTCGTCTGCTTACCCACTCACTTACCAACCCATCCACCCAGCTCACCTACCATCCATCCCACCCAACCTCAAACCCACCTAAACACGTATCCATCTACTCACACATCTACACACCCATCAACTCACCCACCCACGCACGCACGCACTTACTGTACGAACGCAAACACACACACACACACACACACACGTATCACCACGCAATGAAACAGGTGATGCCAACCACCTTTGAGAAACACTGTTCAATAATAGCATAAGTCAAAGATACTTAACCAGGGGTCCGCCGGGAGATTCTTTTTGGTCCTGTGCTATAGATCAGATGAATATATTACGTTTTTATATTTGTGTTATCGATACAAGAGTTCATATGTTAAACACTAAAGTACAACGGATCGCATATTTATGATAGGATTTCCCTCTCTCTCTCTAATAGTGAAACGACGGCCATGGTTCTTTTACATTGAATAACCCGGCTTAGTCTTTTTTTGTGTGTGTGTGTTTGTGTCAGTAACGAGACGCATACACAACCCGAATATTAAGTCGTGGCTGCATGAAATTCGATGAACCCTTGTGATGAGGTCGGAATGAGTCTCCTTGGTTATTAGTCAAGTGAACCCTCCAGTCTGACTATACCTGACCGTCATCTGAGCTGAAACGAAATATACTGTCAAGTCAAAACAAACGCCGTATAGCAGTAGAAGAGAAAGTAAAGTTATATTGCCCTTGCACGAATCTCAGTGCTCTTGTCTCTACCTACATGCATTATAGGAAGACTGCGACCCATCAGATCTGTCTTAATGTAATGTTTGGCCCTTCAGCAGACAAGGTTGAGCGTCCCTAGTGTAAGACGAAGACCGAATTAAGCATTAAGACAGGAGGGTTAATGCCTAAGACCTTTAAGTTTTAGGCCCCCATATTTGAAGTCCTGTGTCTAAACTGCAATGCATGAGGCAAGTCCCCAGTGACGATAATTTTGAAGCATGTGAAAATAGAACGTTTGCGGCTGCTCTGTATCATTGTTGGCCTTACTGTAATGTGGGATGCAGGCTCATATTTAAAGTCAAAGTAGTTTTAGCAATTTACGAATAAAACGATGACGAATAATATTTCTTTCAGTTCTCGTTACTTTCAGAGAATTCCTTTCAGCCTTGGAAAACCTCTTGCACTGAGAGGATTTGTGAAGGATAAATCAAACTCTTGCAATTGCAAAAGTTTATTCTGAGCTGAATAACATCGACTGGTTGTAGCAATACTAAACCAAAGAATATACAGTACGTCTTCGTAGTGGTTAGGGGTAAACATACGTCACTTACGTTCAGATTTTGTGGTAACCAAAAGGGGGATAGGTGCTGGAGAGAGGCGCCTTCACGTGGTGGTACCGATATGACTGGGCGGCTCCACTGCTTGATATACAAACGTCTCTCACCTCCCTCACTGACCAGTGACCACCGAGAGGAAGATATTGGACTGTTGGGGAAAGGCAGCGTCAGCCCGCAGTCCACTGGGCTCACATTCAGATGAACATGGGGATGCAACACCTTTAAACACACACACACACACACACACACACACACACACACACACACACACACACACACACACACACACACACACACACACACACACACACACACACACACACAGTTGATAAAATATACCGTATTCTTCCAACTTGACATTTGAGATTATACTTTCACTATTTATGTTTTATTTTCCAGTCACGATCCGAATGTGATTTTTTTTTTTTTTATACGCGAAAATTTTTGACACCGTGAAAATACTAAACTCCAAACATTTTCATCGGGTAAAAGTATATATTGTTCCCCGTGACAGTAAACAAAAATAAATGAAAAATAAAAACAAACGAGTTAAAAGGTTATGTCGTAAAGAATTATGTATACGAATAGATGGACAATATTTGGTCTGAAATTTTGACTGGTTTGTTTATATGTGGATTTATCTGCTTAAACTGTCCATTTATTTATCAGTCTGTTTATTTGCATTATATATATTTGTTCTTTATTCATTTATCCACTAATTCATTTATCTATTAATTTTTGTGTTTTAATTATGAATCTGTTGTCTGTAGTTATCTGTACATTTATTTAAGTATTTATCAATCCACTTATCTGCTTCTGTTTACTTGTTCATCTGTTTAGCTTTCCTTTGTTTCCTCCCACGTCCATCTAAGCCTCTCCCCTCCCCCCTCTCTCTCTCTCTCATCATTATCACCAGAGATTGAATATTTTCCTTCTTAAAAATTCTATCAGACTTTGGGAACTTTTACCACTTCCAGCCTCCCCTCTTTTACACCTCTAATCTCTCTCTCTCTCTCTCTCTCACACACACACACACACACACACACACACACACACACACACACACACACACACACACACACACACACACACACACACACAGATCCCCCGGGCTTGGGAATGCATTTGTTATATTGGTTGTGGTATAGGCAGGCTGGTGTGTTGTGTTGTGTCATGATTGAATTGACACACACACACACACACACACACACACACACACACACACACACACACACACACACACACACACACACACACACACACACACACACACACACACACACACACACACACAGGGAGAGAGAGAGATGTAAACAAAATAGCAGACTGTGAAATTGTTCTTGATGCGTAAAATTAACGTGTAAAATTATCCTTTCCACAGTTTTCTGGGTGACTTACGTTAGAAAGATAGATAGATAGATAGACGGTAGGATGGAGAGATAGATATGTGGCTAAACTGCTACATGAGGCACAGAAAGGCAGACGGATAGTAAATGGGGTATGAGAGAGAGAGAGAGAGAGAGAGAGAGAGAGAGAGAGACTGAAGAAGTGTGAACTGTGGGTGAGGTGGGAAAAAGGAGGGAGATGGGAGAGGTAGGAGGGAAGGTAGGAAAAGAGGAGGGAGAAACGAGAGGAGAGGAGAGTGGCAGGAGGAGATAACCTGAGAGGAGGGAGGGAGGGAGGGAAGGAGAGAAAGGAGGCGTGAGGGAGGGAGGGAGGGAGGGAGAAAGGACGGAGGAAGGAGGGCCATAAAAAAAATACAAGCCCTCAAAACATTCCTCCCAGAAAAATAAAATAAAATAAAACAAGGCCAAGCACTCAGAAAAAGCGCAACACCATCCCTCTCCAGTTGACCTAAATCCCGAATATTTGACCTTGCTCTGTGACCTTGATTTTCCACCAGTTGTCCTCAAAATCAAATTACATCATCTTTAATTGTTGACGATCATCCCGCCTAAGTTGGGTTAAGATGGGATTAAAATTCTTCGAGGTATAGGTTGAACATTTAACTTTGTCCCGTGACTGATTGTCCTCGAAATCGGATCTCGTCTTTCGTAGGCTATCTCTCCTCGAAATTGGATCTCGTCACCAGTACCTGTCCTCAATGGATCTCGTCACCTGTACCTGTCCTCGAAATGGATCTCGTCACCCGTACCTGTCCTCGAAATGGATCTCGTCACCTGTACCTGTCCTCGAAATTGAATCACATCAACCGTACCTGTCCCCGAAATCGGGTCTCGTCACCCATACCTGTCCTCGAAATTGGATCACATCAACCGTGCATGTCCCCGAAATCGGATCTCGCCACCCGGCCCTGTCCTCGAAATCGGTCTCACCACTTGTGCCTGTCCTCGAAATTGATCTCTTCACCCGTACCCGTCCTCAAAATCTGATCTCGTCCCCCGTACCTGTTCTCGAAATACGGATCTCGTCACCCATACCTGTCCTCGAAATTGGATCTAGTTACCCATACCTGTTCTCAAAATTGGATCTCGTCACCCGTACCTGTCCTCGAAATCGGATCTCGTCACTCGTACCTGTTCTCGAACTCGGTCTCGTCACTCGTATCTGTCCTCGAAATAGGATCTCGTCATCCTAACCTTACCCCGAACCCTTCCATTTAGTTTAAATCGGATTGCAGCTATTTACGGTGACCTCTCCTTGTGACCTTGACCTTTGAGGTATTATTCACAAAAACAGTTGGTCATCTGGGCAGACCTTTCGTTCAGATCAGATCAGAATTTTTGTTCCACTTACAGAGGTACACGAGGCGAACTTTGACCTTGCCCTGTGACATTGACCTTTGACCTCCGGATCCCTTCGTCCTTGTCTTACCTTCAACCCTTCCACCAAGTTTGATGTATATTGGATCAAAACTATTCATGTTAACCTTTCCGTATGACCTTGACCTTTGACCTTTTCTCTAGATAGGCTTTAAAAATGGAATCTCTTCATTTATAAGGTTGAATTTGGCTTGTGACCTTGACCTGTATCCTTCCACCAAGTTTGAGTCAGATCAGGTCATACGTACACACACACATACTGTATACACACACATACATATATAAATTAGACCTTTCATTGTGACCTTGATTTTTTATTTATTTGTTTATTTATTTATTTATTTTGTTAACAAAATCCTTTCGCTCTTGCCTTACTCTCATCCCTTCCACCGTTTGGTATAATCGAATCAGGTGTAAAAAAATCAGATCTGAGTTATACTCTTAAGAAACCGAGCGCATCCCCTCCCCCCCACACACACACACTGCATGCAACTGCTCTCCTACACACACACCCACATCCACCCCCCCAACACACACACACCAGACGAAAAAGTACCCTGCTGTACTAGGTACATGCAGAGGCAATAAGGGAAAATTGAAATGAAAAATCAAAGCATATACTTCAGTATAGAATAAGAATGAACAATAACCTAGAAATGGGAAAACAGTATGTGAAAGCCTTTGAACTGTTCATCTTAAGAAATAAGGAAATATTGGAATTAAGCAGTAAAGAAAACCAGAGGGGAAGCCGCCCAAAATAATTAAAAAAAAAAAAAATGAAAGAAAACAAAAATATATAAGCCATAGAGTACTCCTTCCCAAATTAATAATATATATAGTAAGTAAAAAAAAAAAAAAAATACAGAAAAAATACCTGTGGAGTCAACAACCTTTCAAAACAGTTACGAAACTGAACACCAATTTCTCAGTAACGAACCCAATTCCCATTTTCTGTGGTGCCATTGGGGGTAACTCAACTCGATCGGGACAAGTCAATTACAGTAGTCTATTCCAGCTGACGCCAGACGATTTTATTCAGCTGGGAGTGAGTCGTAGGAGCCTGAATGGTGTTCCTGGTACCATTAACCCTCTCATGGTAGGGACAGCTTTAGTGTTCTGGTCCAGCTCACGTCAGACTGTTTAATGTAGGTGAAATTTTAGGCATATGTCAGAGGTATGGAACGAGGGAAGGTAAAATAGAGAGAGAGAGAGAGAGAGATCGGCGGGAAAAAGATTGAGGAGGTGTAAAGAGGAAGAGGGGAAGAAAGAAGGAAGGTGAGGAGGAGGAGGAGGAGGGAGGGAGGGAGGGAAGCGTATTTGTGAAGGGTACAGGAAGGAGTGAGTGAGAATTGAAGTGGGGACGAAAATAGAGTTGAAAGAAGTGAAAGGGAGAAAGTGAAAAGAGAGTGTGGGAGGAGAGAGAGTGAGCGAAGGGAGAAAGAGAAGAGAGCGAGGGAGGAGAGAGTGAGCGAGGAGAGAAAGAGAAGAGAGTGAGTGAGGAGAGAAAGAGGTGAGGGAAAGAGAGAGGAGGAAAGTTAGGTAATAAGTGATGAGGGAAGAAGTTAGTGAAATAAGCTGAAAGAAGAGAGTGAGTAAAAGAGGGGAGTAAATGACGAATGGAAAGTGGCTAATATAAAGAGAAATTGAGAGAGAGAGAGAGAGAGAGAGAGAGAGAGAGAGAGAGAGAGAGAGGGTAGGGGGGGGGTAGGAGGCGTGAACAAGAATTCATGTGACAGCAGAGAAAAAAATTACTTCAGAGAGAGCGGTGAAAGAAGAGTGTGAGAGTGAGGGAGAGAGATGGGAAAAAAAAGAAGGAAAGAGAAGAAAAGAGGAAAGAAGAGAAGAGAAGAGAAGGGAAGGGAAGGCAGGGGAGGGAAGGAACAGGAGGGAGGGAGTGGGATCAGACAAGGGAAAATGAGAAGAGAAAGGAAGAAGAGAAAAGAAAAGAGAAGTCAAGGAAAGGGAGTGAGTAAGAAGAAAGATGAGAAGAGGAGAGTAAATGAATAAGAGGAGAAAGGAAGAGAAGAACATATTATAAGAACAGACGTGATAAAGACGGGAGGAGAGGAGAGGAGAGAAGAAGGCAGAAGAGAGGAGAGGAGAGGAAGTGAATGAGTGTGGAGAGGAGTGAAGGAAAAAAGAAGGAAAGAAAAGAGGAAAGGAAAGAAAGTGAAGGAATGAGAAGAGAAGGGAAGAAAAGAGAAGAGAGGAGAGCAGAGCAGAGCAGAGCAGAGCAGAGCAGAGCAGAGCAGGGGAGAGGAGGAGAGTGGCATAGGGAGATAACCTAAGAGGAAGTGTGAGAGGGTCGGGAGAGGAGGAGTGGGGAAGTATCTTTATTACCGAACCATGCAGGAAGAAAGGAAGGAAGACAGACAGACAGACAGACAGAAAGAAAGAAAGAAAGAAGAAGGAAAGAAGGATAAAGTAGGGAGGAAAAGAAAGATGAATGGAAGGAAGGAAATAGGGAAGAAAGGAAAGATGGACGAATGGAAGGAATGAAAGGCATAAGAAAAGATAGAAGGAAGGAACGCAGTATGACGAAAGGGAAGGAAAGACGGAAGGACAGAATATATGTATGAATGATTGAATGAAGGAAAGAAGGTAGGCAGGCATGTGTGTAGGTAGGTAGCTAGAGTAGGTTGATATGCAGACGGGTAGATAAGTAGGTAGGTAGGCAGAGAGAGAGAGAGAATCCATTCTTTCATTCATCTCTCTCTCTCTCTCTCTCTCTCTCTCTCTTTCTCTCTCATCTGTTTATCAACCTCTGTCCACTTAGTATCTGTTAGTCTGTCTGTCCCTCCATCCATCTTTTTCTGTCTGTCTATCTGCTTGTGTCTATCAGCTCTCTATTTATATCCATCATAACTGCGTTTATCTGTCTGTATATGCATGACTATCTCGGCCTATTTATTATCCACGTATCTATATCCGTGTATATCTGTCTGTCTATCTGTCTATATTCCTACTTATCCATTCATCCATTCTCTCAGTCTACTGGCACCTAACAGTCAAGACATTCCATCCATCTACTCCACCAGTCTACCTTCTACCAATATTCTACCGTCAATAACAGACCAACAAAAGCCGAACTGAATGCCCCCCTCCTTTCACCCACAATCCACACAAACCTGGACTATTGTTATGCGGAGTGGCCCCCCCCAAAAAAAAAAAAGTATGGGTATTTTTTTATGTTTGTGTTTCTCCAAGTTTTGCCTTCTGTCTGTACGTCAATAGTGTTTTTCTAAGTCGTAATTTTGCCCTAGAATACAGCCTAGAAACAGCCGAATTTACGTAGTGTTTAGGATAATTGTGAAAAAAATCTTCATGTTCTTATTGTTCTTGTTCTGGTTCTTCTTTTTTCTTCTTATTGTTATTGTTATTATTATTATTATTATTATTATTATTATTGTGATGGTGACGATGATTATTGTTATTATTATTACCTCTAGTAGTAGTAATATTACCATCATCGTTATTGTTGTTATTATTATTATTATTATTATTATTATTATTATTATCATCATCATCGTTATTATTAAGCTTTTATGCTCTAATTTTTTCTGTGTGTCTGTGTCGCTCAAGTTTTGCTAAGTCCCAGTCCTCACCAAGAATAATTAGCCTAAAAACACCTGCCTTTTCTTTCCATTTCATTTTACCATTCTCTCTCTCTCTCTCTCTCTCTCTCTCTCTCTCTCTCTCGTCTGCGTTCCAGTCTTCCTCAAGAAGCCAGTGTTTGCATTTATGACTCTCCAGGTTTTGCGTTGTTTCTCTGTGCTCAAAAACTTACTGAACACACACACACACACACACACACACACACACACACACACACACACACACACACACACACACACACACACACACACACACACACACACACACACACACACACACACACACACACAATGCATCTCCCTCAGCCTCCCGTAAAAGGGTACGTAAAAAGCAAGGAAGTAAACAGATATAAACGAGAGAGAGAGAGAGAGAGAGAGAGAGAGAGGGAGGAAGTGATAGGTTAAAGGGAACATATGGAGAGGAGGAGGAGGAGGAATATTGATGATGATGATAAGAAGGATGACGAGAAAACGAGAGAGAGAGAGAGAGAGAGAGAGACCAAACACTCACCTATTCTCCCTCCTCCCTCTCCCTTGATGACCAATCTTCCCCAAACAATGATCCCTTGTGTTCTTCCATACCTTCCCTTATTTTTTTTCTCTCTCTCTCTCTCTCTCTCACACACACACACACACACACACACACACATGCATTCCCTATCACATTCCCTTCAGTCTGAGAACGCATTTTTGTATTCCGTCCACCTCTCTACGATTTTATTCAACTTAGGAAGAAAGAAAATCGTAATTATGCAAGCTATACTAAACCTCATCCATTTTTAAAAGTCTCTTAAGTTATGTACAGTGGAAATAAGATAGAAAAAGAAAATGGAAAATGCGTAATCGGCGTGAAGTGACTAATAATGACGTCAGCTGAAAGATGTATCCAGTCAGGTGTTCATTGATGACGTCAGCAGAAAGGTGTACCCAGTCAGGTGTTCATTGATGACGTCAGCAGAAAGGTGTACCCAAGTCAGGTGTTCAGTGATGACGTCAGCAGAAAGGTGTACCCCAGTCAGGTGTTCAGTGATGACGTTAACAGAAAGGTGTAGCCAGTCAGGTGTTTAATAATGACGTCAGTAGAAAGGTATACCCAGTCGGATGTTTAAGAATGACGTTAGCAGAAAGGTGTACCCAGTCAGGTGTTCAGTAATGACGTCAGCAGAAAGGCGTACCCAGTCAGGTGTTCAGTGATGACGTCAGCAGAAAGATGTATCCAGTCAGGTGTTCATTAATGACGTCAGCAGAAAGGCGTAGCCAAGTCAGGTGTTCAGTGATGACGTCAGCAGCGGACTATCACGTGAGCAGTAGGAAGTGAAGTGGGCGCTTTTTTTTTTTTTTAATGCAAAAAGAAGGAACCAAAAGCCAGAAGTCCGCAAAATTGTTCCTTCCAAGAAGGAGAAGAAAAAAAAAAAAGGGAGAATTATAGTTGGTTTGTGTTCATCTAACGGAACAGGTCCACAGCAAGTTAAAATACTAAGTCGCGATTACATACACTCATGATCCAAAATTATGAGGTGGGAATGAATCTCCTTGGTTACTATTTTTTTTTTTTACTTCTACCTGGCCTAAAACTGCCATCCCTTTAGCTTGAGTGAAGAGTTTTAAAGCTAGGTTAACTTGAGAATATAATGCTAGTCACAAAGAAGTGTTATGGAAAGGGTGCAGAGCTGTAGTACTGTCTTTTTTCTTCCAGTGTGGTACGTGAAATAAACTGGAAAAGGACGAAAATCTGAGCCAGGTTAAGGTAAAAGGGGTATAGTTCAATCGGTCCTCCAGGCATTATTATTATTATTATTATTATTATTATTATTATTATTATTATTATTGTTACTATTACTATTATTATTTCTATTATTATTATTATTATTATTGTTATTATGTTACTATCATGTGTCCAAACCGAGCTGAAAGGGTTTAGAACAATTGCTGAGCGAAAAAATAAATTATCTAAAGTATTCGTTCCTAGGCGCCTGGTGGTACAGTGGTTAGAATGCCCCGGTCGGAGGATCAGCCTTGCTTAAAATTCATCCCTAGGAGGTGACTGGATTTTTTTGTTTTTTTTTAATTTTTTGATCATGTAGGGCCACCAAGGGAAGAAAGTTGGTCATCTACCCCTAAAATTTACTGGATTAATTTAGCCTACCCTCGGGTCCCTACTCCTCCAGGGGAATAGTTTGGGATTGGGTGGGATTGGCTTTTACCGTTTTAATCGCTCCCCTGACCCCCTCCCTCCGATGGTCTCTCCAGCTGAGTAACAATCGTATGGTGTTAATTTGGATCGAACAGTGTGCGTCCTGAAGGTGATGTGATATATTGTGTTACGCCAATACAAGCTTAATTTTCCTTCTAAAACTATTAAAATAAAAGAAATATTGATATTATTGTTACGAGATTTTTTACGTAATGAATGGTATCTTGCGCATTGCCGGAAAATAAATACTTGATTGTTTGCGCTCTGTAGTTCTGCTCTTCCCTTCTCCCACCCCCTTCCCTCCTCAACTCTCCACTGTGCCCCCTCTCTTTCCTTCCGGTCCCCTCTTCTGTACCGCCTTCCCTCCCCTTCTATCCCCACCCGTAACTCTCTCCCTTCGTCCTCTTCCCGTCCTCTGATCCCCCTTTCCCCTCCCGTATTTTTACCTTCTCCCGTCCCCTTCCCTAGTCTCTCCCCTCTTCCTCCACCGCAGCTCTGCAAACCCTCCCCTCCTCTGACCCCCTCCCCTTCCACTTCCTTCTTCCTCATCTCGTCTTACTCCCCTCCCTTCTCCTTTCCTCCACTCCCCTCTCCTCTTTCTTACCCATCATTTTCCCTCCCCCCTCTTCTTTTTTTCTCCTCACTTCCCCTTCCCTCTCCTCCATTCCCCTCCTCTTCCCTCATTATTTCCCCTCACATCCCCTTCCCCTGCTGCTATGACCCTCCCCCTCTTTCCCTTTAAGCTAAATAAAATCTGGTGTCCCATAAAAACCAATTTATTCCAGACCCTACAGACCTGAATTCCACTCGGCTTTTATGTCTGACTTATTACTGTTTGATATACGGTACCTTTACTGCTACTACTACTGCTGCTATTTCTGTTGCTACTACTACTACTGCTACTGCTACTACTACTACTACTACTACTACAATTACTACAACAACAACAATAACAACAACCACTTCTACTACTACTACTGATGATGATAATAATAATAATAATAATAATAATAATAATAATAATAATAATAATGACCAGAGCAACTGCAAGAGTAATAGCAATAATTTTGTTTTCAAGACGAAAGAGAGAGAGAAAAAAAGAAAACTAAGCTAACACGGGCATATTGCATAGCCTACATATTGCCACTCAGGGATTGCCGACTGGTCATTTCTGCCTTGCCACGGGTTCCTACGCTTTTGATGGGGGAATAAAACTTTAACTTCTTATAGTGGTAAATAATTAATAGTCAAAGGATAAATATAACCACTATTTATTTATAATTATTGATATCACTAACGCTGGCTGTTATTGTGGAGTGAAGCAGAGGATTTAAGTTTCGCTCTCTCTCTCTCTCTCTCTTAGTAAATCTATCCCTCAGTCAGTTTACGGTACTCGTCTGTCTGTCTGTCTGTCGATCCATTTCTTTGTTATCTTCTGTTTGTCTGTCAGTTTGTCACACACACACACACACACACACACACACACACACACACACACACACACACACACACACACACACACACACACACACACACACAAAACTGACCCTCAACAGACCTAATGCAAGCTTGATCTGATGACCCCCTCTCCCCCACCCTGACCCCTCAGCGATGGAGGTCAAAGGTCACAATACACGGAAGGTCATCAGGGGTCATGTCATACCCTTAACCCCTTCAGCACGAGCACGTATCTCTAGTTCTCTCTATCTCCAGACGATTTTATTCAGCTTGAGAGAGACTTTTAAGTGGAGTCCTTCACCCCTTCAGCCCGGGGATGTATTTATTTATTTTATTTATTTATTTTTATTTTACTAACTGGACGATTTTGGTAAGAGAGTTTTTTTTTTTTTTCATCTGGCGTCAGTTCGAGGATTTTTTTTTTTTTAAATTATGATGACGATTTTCTTCAGCCTGTGAGGGGCTTTTTCGAACTGGAGGGGTTGGATATAGGCTTCGTTTAACCCCTCCTTCACTGCAACACATCATCCTTAAGCTGAATAAAATCGTCTGGTTGGATATAGCCTTCTTTTAAGCCCTCCTTCGGTACAACACATCTCCCTTAGGCTGAATAAAATCGTCTGGTTGAATATAGCCTTCTTTTAACCCCTCCTTCAGTACAACACATCTCCCTTAGGCTTAATAAAATCGTCTGGTTGTCGCCCAAGATGAATATTGCGTCACCGATGTGCTAAACCCTACTAGCTCAAAATACTCTCTCTTTACGTATCTATTATATCTAAATCTTGATATTCATCGCTTGACTGAGGCTCCTATGACTCGCACTGCTGAATAAAATCGTCTGGCGTCAGCTGGAATAAATCACTCTCCTGTCCCGACCATTGAAGAGTTGGTAGTATCGGTAATATCACTCAGGCTCCAACGATTCACTCCCAGCTGAATAAAATCGTCCGGAATGGAAGGCTAGAGTTGTGCCTGCCGTGAAAGGGTCAATCCATCTACACACTGAACAGGGTGATTTATTCCGGTGTAACTTTGCCAGTCTCCGTCAATTTATTTTCTCTGTCTGATTATATTACCTCATAAATTTACGTCCCGCTCTCAACGTAGTAACTGAGCTTCACGGTATATATAAATGTTTACTGGAATATATGATGCTTTGATATATAGCAATGTTTACCGGAATATACTCGTATTTGATGCTTTGATGATATACCAATTAATGTTTGCTTGATAAATGTTTACTCGATTATTTGATAATTTTTTGTGTAATGGCTCTTAAAACTACTCATTTCTTTTCTAAAATTTCTCTCCTATTACCGTTTTTATAGGAGTTATTATATATATATATATATATATATATATATATATATATATATATATATATATATATATATATATATATATACTTTTCTTTCTGGACTTATCTGCCTGGGTGTGTGTGTGTGTGTGTGTGTGTGTGTCTCTCTCTCTCTCTCTCTCTCTCTCTCTTAAACAGCCAATCCCACACACACTCTGTATCTCCCATAAAGAGTTCAAAACATTTTACTGTCGGGCAAAAAAAAAGGAAAAAAAAGAAAAAAAAAGTGCTGGCGTTTTGTCCTTCTCTGATGAAATGCATGTTGGGGGGAGGGGGAGGGGGAGGGGAAATGGGAAGTGAGGGGGGGAAGCAGAGGAAGAGGGGACAGCTGGAGGGAGGGAGGGACAGGGCAGTAAGTGAGGGAGGGTAGGAGAGGGAAGTAGGTGAGGGAGGGAAGGAGAGGGGAGTAGGTGAGGGAGGAAAGGAGAGGGGAGTAGGTGAGGGAGGAAAGGAGAGGGGAGTAGGTGAGGGAGGAAAGGAGAGGGGAGTAGGTGAGGGAGGGAAGGAGAGGGAAGTAGGTGAGGGAGGGAAGGAGAGGGGAGCAGGTGAGGGAGGGAAGGAGAGGGAAGTAGGTGAGGGAGGAAAGGGGAGGGAAGTAGGTGAGGGAGGGAAGGAGAGGGGAGCAGGTGAGGGAGGGAAGGAGAGGGAAGTAGGTGAGGGAGGAAAGGGGAGGGAAGTAGGTGAGGGAGGGAAGGAGAGGGGAGCAGGTGAGGGAGGGAAGGAGAGGGGAGCAGGTGAGGGAGGGAAGGAGAGGGGAGCAGGTGAGGGAGGGAAGGAGAGGGGAGCAGGTGAGGGAGGGAAGGAGAGGGGAGTATGTGAGGGTGGGGAAGTGCAGGGGGGAGAGGGGAATAGGTGAGGAAGGGGGAGGGGGTAGGGGAGGGAACGGGAAGACGGGGAGGAAATAGGAACAGAAAAAGAGAGGAGGGAGAGAAACAGGAAGTGAGGGAAGAGAATGTGGGAGGGTGAGGGAGCTGGGGAGACGGGAAGGGGAGAGGAGGAAAGAGGAAGAAGGGGGAGAGGAGGGACGGGGAGATGTGAGAGAGAGGTGGGATGGAAGGGGAAAGAAAGAGGAGGGGGAGCAGGTGAGGGAGTGGAGCGGGGGAGGAGGTATGGGGAGTGTAAAGAAACCAGGTCGCTTGCCATATCTGACCTTTGACCTCTTAATTAATGGTTTACCTGTTAGTGTTACCTGAGGCTTGAGATGTTGGTTTTATGTTTTCTTCTAGTCTTCAGTGCTACATTAATATGCTGCTGACACACACACACACACACACACACACACACACACACACACACACACACACACACACACACACACACACACACACACACACACACACACACACACACACAGGCGCCCTTGCATACACAGCCTACGCACGCACGCATACGTACAGACAGACAGACAGCCTCACACACACACACACACACACACACACACACACACACACACACACACACACACACACACTCTCTCTCTCTCTCTCTCTCTCTCTCTCACCACATCCAATATTCCTCCCTTCTTTAAGAGCAGCACCTTTCAATATTCGTCAAACATATTCTCGCAAAAAAAATCACGCCGGCTTCGCTGTGAAAGGATAATATAAAGAGTAATATTTTTCTTCACTATTATTACCGATATTTGAATAAAATTTGCATATATCGTGTCGCTGGGAGGAGTAATAATGGCGAGAGAGAGAGAGAGAGAGAGAGAGAGAGAGAGAGAGAGAGAATGGCGAGTAAAAGAAAAAACTCGGGGAGAGAGAGAGAGAGAGAGAGAGAGAGAGAGAGAGAGAGAGAGAATGGCGAGTAAATGAAAAAATTCGGAGAGAGAGAGAGAGAGAGAGAGAGAGAGAGAATGGCGAGTAAAAGAAAAAATTCGGAGAGAGAGAGAGAGAGAGAGAGAGAGAGAGAATGGCGAGTAAAAGAAAAAATTCGGAGAGAGAGAGAGAGCAATAATGGCGAGAAGAAAAAATTCGGAGAGAGAGAGAGCGAGAGAGAGAGGGGAGGGAGGGAGATAACGGCGAGTAAAAGAAAAAATTCGAAGAGAGAAAGAGAATGACGAGTAAAAAAAATCGGAGAGAGAGAGAGAGAGAGAGAGAGAGAGCGAGAGAGAGAGAATGGCGAAGAAAAGAAAAAGGAGAGAGAGAGAGAGAGAGAGGGTGGGGGTAATATCTTTCTATTGATATTAGCGATACATGAATAAGATTTCCATATATCGTGTCGCTGGTAAGAGTAATAATGAAAAAAATAAAATAAAAGACGAAAATAATAAAGAATCCAACAGAAAAAAAATAATGACCAAAGAAAGGAAAGGAAATCTAAAAACGCGTCTTACATAAACCCTTTCACCCCGAGTGGTCTCTCCTTCGCAGCATAAATTAAATCATCCGTTATCGAGAATAGAAAATAAATGGGTAATTTCTGTTGCTTATTAAACTTCTAGATTTTATTAAGCTTTTAGAATTTATTAAACTTGGAGAACTTACTAATCTATAATTTATTTAACTTCGAGAATTTATTAAAATTCTAAAATTTATCAATCCAGAATTTATTAAATTTTTGGAATTTATTAAACTTCTAGAATTTATCAATCTAGAATTTACTGATCTAGAATTTATTAAACTTCTAGAATTTATTAATGTTGAATTTATTAAAATCTAGAGTTTATTAATCCTTTAGAATTTATTAATCTAGAATTGATTACACTTCTGGGATATATTAGAATTCTAGAATTTTTAAACTTCTAGAAAGTATTACTTCTAGAATTTGTTAAATTTCTAGAATTTATTAATCTAGAATTTAATCATCATCTGCCATATATAAAACTTGTAGAATACATTAATCATCTAGGATTTATTAAACTTTAGAATTTATTTAACTTCCAGAATCTGTTAATCATCTAGAATCGATTAAACTTCTAAAATTTATTGATGTTCACTTTGTCAGGCATATAAAACTGTAGAATTTAGTCACACTTATTTGGCACTAATTATTGTCATTGTGTTCATGTTCTGTTGTTTTTACTTTGAAGTTAATTATTGATGCGTATGTTTGTCTTAGCATAAAATAACTCAATTGATAGATGACTTTTTTTTTTTAACATTGTATAATTTTCAGTCATCCCCAAACCGTTTTCAATCCCTTTTCACTTTCATTCAATCCCTTTTCACACTTTTCAATCCTCCTCAATCCCTTTCAGTCCTCTGTAATCCTAATCCCTTTTCACTTTCAGTCACTTTTCACGCTCTTTTCAATTCTCCTCTGTCCCTTTTAATCCTGTGTAATCCTAATCCTATTTCACTTTCTTTCAATCCCTTTTCACACTTTTCAGTCCTCCTCAATCCCGTTCAGTCCTCTGTAATTCTAATCCCATTTCACTTTCGTTCAATCCCTTTTCGCTCTCTTTTCCAGTCATCCTCAGTCCCTTTCAATCCTCTGTAATCCTAATCCCATTTCACTTTCAATCCGTCTTCACTCTCTTTTTCATTCCTCCTCAGCCCCTTTTAATCCTCTGTAATCCTAATCCTATTTCACTTTCTTCCAATCTCTTTTCACACTCGTTTCAATCGTCTTCAATCTCCTTTCAGTCCTCTTTAATCCTTTTCCACCCTCAGCAGTGTCATTGTCTTAGGAAAGTGTGTGGTTTGTGCTGGTTCTCATCGTCTTACACGCCTTCTCAATCCCTCTTCAGTCCATTTTAATCCCTTTCAATTCTTTTTCAATCTTCTTCAATCCCATTTCAGGCGTTTCGATTCCCTTTCGGTCCTGGTCCATCCATTTTTCAGTTTCTTTCAGTTTCTTTTAATTCTCTTCTTCTAGTCTTTCTTAATTTCTTTTCAGTAATCTTCTGTCTCTTTTTATCCTTTCCCAGAAATCCTCAATCCTTTTTTCGGTCCCTTTGGATGCTTTTCACTCCTCGTTCATCTTCTCTCAATCCCCTTTAAATCGTCATTCTTATGCCCATCTAGTCCTCCTCAGTTCCTTTTTAATCCTCTTCGATCCTCTGTCAATTCTCCTTAGTTCCTTCTCCAGCCCTCTCTAATCCCTTTCCACCTCGGTCGTGTCAGTACTTTTTAAAAATGAAATAATCAGGTTATTCCTATTCTCTTAAAATCCTTCTCAATCCCTTTTCAATCTCTGTCTCAATCCCACCTCAGTACTTTTCAATCCTATTTATTCCTCTCTTCAATCTTTTCAGCCTCTTTCGATCCTCTTCAATCCTCTTTCCAGTCTTTCTGAAGCCCTTTCAATCCCGACCATGAAGTATGTGGTATACTGTTGTTACCCCCAGCGCCTCTCAAGGGCAGAGAGAGAGAGAGAGAGAGAGAGAGAGAGAGAGAGAGAGAGAGAGAGAGATCCACTGCTAAAATCAAAGGAGCCAGGGAAAACTTGACACAGATAAGAAACAGAGAGTGATGGATGGGAGAGAGGAATGGCCATGAAACGATAACATTGAAGGGGAAGTGAAGAGAGAGAGAGAGAGAGAGAGAGAGAGATAGATAGATAGAGAGAGAGAGAGAGAGAGTACTGGAGGAAAAAAGAAGAGGATGAAAAGGAAAGAAATTTATCGTGTGAATTTTAAACAAAAGGAAATAAAAAAATATGCAAAAAAAAAAAAATAGCCTAAACAGCGGGTCTTTTTTTTTTTTTTTTTTTTTTTTTTTTTTTTTAATGCATCTGATTCAGGCCATAGAGTAGATAGTCCGTTCCCCATGGCCAAGCAGATCTATGTGACACGCCCTTTCCCATGTCACCACCTCGGCGCTAATACACACCGTCCATACTGAATACATGTTTGAGCTGTCTCGTCCAGGACTGGCATGATTAAATGACATGTTGGTTGGTGTTACGAAAGATCAGTTGTCTCTTACTGAAGTTCGAAAAATAAAAATGTTTCCAGTAATGCGTAGGATCGAACTCGCGTCCTCTTGGAAAGCAGCCAATTACTCTAACCACTCGACTACCACCTCAGCAATATGGTATTTTTTTTTTCACATCATTTTTGCAGCAGACGATTTTATTCAGCCAAATCCCGCCTGGTGGAGGGGTTAGCCAGTGTCCATAAAATCTTTTAGTTCGCCTTCATGTGGTGGCTTCGAAAAATAACAGCAACAAACTACTATTCCTACTACTACTACTACTACTACTGCTACTACTACTATTACTGCTATCCGTTGCCGTATTTGTCCACTACTTACAGGCGATTTTATTCAGCTCAAGGGAGATTTTTCGCACTGGAAGGGTCTATGTAAAGCTGAATAAAATCATCTGGAGATAGCAAGAATTAGATCAGCAAAAGATGTCAGAGGAATGAAGGGGTTAATTGTTGAAGTAGGAAGCTGACTCTCTCTCTCTCTCTCTCTCTCTCTCTCTCTCGAATATGCAGCTCAGACGCGCCGCTCAAGGGAAGAAATCACACATGGAAATAAGGCAAATAAACCTGAATCTTTGCCAATCGCAGCGTCAGATTTATTCCCATCATATATGTCCTCTCTCTCTCTCTCTATCTCTCTCTTTCTCTCTCTTTCTTTCTTTCTTTCTCTCTCTCTCGATAAGATACGACATCTTATCCAATCTCATCTTTTCATTATTATTTATGTATTTATTTATTAATTAATGTTGCTTTTATACTGATTTGTTGAGTTACTTTCAATTTTTTCATTTTTCTGTATTTTCCAGTCGTCCTTTTAAATTCATATCAGCTTTTATCTTCAATTCCTCTCTCTCTCTATCCATCTCTCATTCTCTCTCTCTCTCTCTCTCTCTCTTTCTCAGTAGGGTGAAAATGGAGTAAGCGGCTTTCAGTCTCCAATCTGAATATATTTAAACATTAATAGGCGTCCAGAAATGCCTTACACACACACACACACACACACACACACACACACACACACACACACACACACACACACACACACACACACACACACACACACACACACACACACACACACACACACACACACACACACACACACACACACACTGACTTTTACATGAGCGCTGATAACTGTGTTCACTGTAAACGCACATGACATTTGCACGTTCACGATTTTACACAGACGAGTAGACATTTCAAATATACTTTTCGATACGTATGTACCTGCCTCCCTACCTACATACATACATACATACACACATACATAGGCTGTTCTCTCACATATACTGTACACCCCCAGTATATACATGGGCGTACATATTTTCACACACACGACTTCGTACACACGCACACGCTTACACACAAAAAGCACACACATACACACGCTCGTGCACGTACGGGGTACATCATCAGCGTTATTTCGAATGGAATAACAAGTGCTCTGTTCATGAGAGAGAGAGAGAGAGAGAGAGAGAGAGAGCATAGAATATGTGTGTGTGTGTGTGTGTGTGTGTGTGTGTGTGTGTGTGAGAGAGAGAGAGAGAGAGAGAGAGAGAGAGAGAGCATAGAATACGTGTGTGTGTGTGTGTGTGTGTGTGTGTGTGTGTGTGTGTGTGTGTGTGTGAGAGAGAGAGAGAGAGAGAGAGAGCATAGAATACGTGTGTGTGTATGTGTGTGTGTGTGTGTGTGTGTGTGTGTGTGTGTGTGTGTGTGTGAGAGAGAGAGAGAGAGAGCATAGAATACGTGTGTGTGTGTGTGTGTGTGTGTGTGAGAGAGAGAGAGAGAGAGAGAGAGAGAGAGACATAGAATACGTGTGTGTGTATGTGTGTGTGTGTGTGTGTGTGTGTGTGTTGTGTGTGTGTGTGTGTGTGTGTATGTGAGAGAGAGAGAGAGAGAGAGAGAGAGCATAGAATACGTGTGTGTGTGTGAGAGAGAGAGAGAGAGAGAGCATAGAATACGTGTGTGTGTGTGTGTGTGTGAGAGAGAGAGAGAGAAAGAGAGAGAGAGAGAGAGAGAGCGTAGAATACATTTGTGTCGACTCTGCGTTAACCAATTTCCCCCGGTCGTCAGTCCATTATCATTCCTAACCAGATGCACTCGCTCATTCCATCAACCAGTCAGTCATCCAGTCAGCCACACAGTTAGACAGTTAGTTATCCTTTCTTACCAGTGAATATATTTACCATTTGCCCAATTATCCAGTCACCTCGTCAACCATCTGATCAGCCAGTCAAACCAGTCTTTCATCCATTAACTCCTCAGTCATTCAACCAACCAGTCAGCCAGTCATTCCAATCATTTAATTCTGTACTAACCATTTACACAGTTGATCAATCCACCATTCACCTAATCACCCCAGTCATTCAACCGTGTACCATCCAGTCAGACAGTCACTCATTAAGCCACTCACTCAACCGGTCATCCAACCAGTCAGTCACCCATTCATCCAACTACCCATTCACCCACTCAGTGAACTAATTATTCATCCATTCATCAACTACTCATCCAGTCATTCATTCAGTCCCATACCCACAAACACGTAATCAGCCAGGCCAGTCAAGTAGTCATTCATTCACTCAACCAGTCCAGTGAGCAATAATTCATCCACTTAATTATCACTCACCCAGTCAACCAATCATTCATCCAGTCACTCATCTCTTCACCAACCAGTCACCCCAATCACCAAGACAGCCAGTCATGGATACACACAGTCACTCATATGTATAATTATTATCTCATTCACCCCGTAACTCACCGACTCATAATCACATCCCAATCACCCAATCACGTAAACAGTCCGTAACCACTCATCAGATCAACCATTCAGTCATCCAGTCACTCATCAGATCACTAACCAGTCAGCCCTAATCAACCAAAGGATTAGTCAGTAGTCACCCCCCCAATCAACCAACCAACCAACCAGTCACCCAGTGAACCATCCAACAGATAAACCAACCAACCATTCACCCAATCAACCAGCCAACCAATCATTCACCCAGGCAACCAACCCACCAACCATTCACCCAATCAACCAGTCACTCATCTAATTAACCCAATCAACCAACCCACCAACCATTCACCCAATCAACCAACCAATCAACCATTCACCCAATCATCCAGTCAACCTACCCACCCACCAACCATTCATCCAGCCAACCAATCACTCATCTAATTAACCCAACCAACCATTGACCCAACCAATCATCCAATCACCCAATCAACCAGTCACTCATCTAATTAACCCAATCAACCACTTCATCAGCCATCCACTTACCCAATCACCCACCCACACGTACTCCCAATCCCAGTCCCAGTTCAATCTACATCCAGTCAAATTAACAGTCTCCCCTTAGATCAGGAAGGTCCATTGCAAGCGGCGGGGGTGGTGGGGTAAGGGTGGGTCTTGAATACGGTAATTAATCTATTAGGCGATGTCCAAATTACAGGGAAGGTGTATTAATGAGGCTACTGTGAGAGAGAGAGAGAGAGAGAGAGAGAGAGAGAGAGAGAGAGAGAGAGAGCAAAATGCAATATATACAGGAAATGACAGGAGGGAAAACAGCAAGGAAACTGAAAAATGGGAAACATAGAAGAGAATGAATAGACGAAAATGGGAGAAGGAAAAGGCGAAGGAAAATAATCAATAATGAAATAAATACAGAGGAAGGAATGGAAGAAGAAAAATTTAGGAACCGAAAAGGAATAAAAGAAAAAGAAATAAGAAAAACAAAAGGAAAACAGGCCTCCCCCAAATCAGGTCGAGTCCATTACATGCAAAGGGGGGGGAGGGAAGATGGGCTCCTGAATTCAGTAATTAATCGGTCAGAGAGTGTGCTAATTACAAGGGACGTGTGTTAATGACGGTAATTACGTTCTGTGTGTGTGTGTGTGTGTGTGTGTGTGTATGCTAGCTTGGTTCTGTTTGCCTGCCTGTGTCTGTCTGTCTGGGGGGGGGTGCTAAGGGTTGATCTTGAATAAGGTAATTAATCTTTCAAATGATGTCCATATTACAGGTCATGTGTATTAATGACGGTAATTACATTGTCTGTCTGTTTGGCGAGATGGTTCTGTGTTGTGTGTGTGTGTGTGTGTGTGTGTGTGTGTGTGTGTGTGTGTGTGTGGGCCCGTCTGTCTGTGTGGTTTATTCTGCTTGTCTGTCTGTTTCTGTTTCGTACAATGAAAGTTTATTAATGACACTAATTACATACTGCCTCTCTCTCTCTCTCTCTCTCTCTCTCTCTCTCTCTCTCGGAATAATCTTGTTCGAGCATAAGGAACCGATGGAGAACGGTAAGATTGGAGTGAATGAGAGGAGAAGCAGGGGCAAACCAAGAACGAGAGAGAGAGAGAGAGAGAGAGAGAGAGAGAGAGAGAGAGAACGGAGAAAATTTTATTAATGCATTTACATATTACCTTTTCGCAGGCCTAATGTTAATCTTTTTTTTTTTTCTTTTTTTTTTTTTTCATTTTTGCAGGCGTGGTTAAACTGGATTAATTGACAAGCGGGCGGAAACTAGACCAACAGGCGGAAAATATATTAGTTTGGCCCACTGTTTAATTCTGCACGTTACTGGGGAGGTGGTGGTCGAGTGGTTAGAGAGGTTGACTGGTGTGCGAATGGACGCGAGTTCGATCCACGGCTGAAGTATTTAAATTTCGCTAAAACAGGACAAATCATCAAAACTCCCCCGCAGATACCATCATACTAGCCCTGAAGAAGACAGCCCCTTGCGTGTATTCAGTATGGACGGTGGGTATTAGTGCCGAAGTGATGGCATGTGAAAGTGTGTGACGTGGAGGAGGACTGTTGGGCCGAGAGACGTACGCATAAAATAGATATAGATAAGTAAATAAATAAATAAATAGTGCTTCCCCAACCCGTCCTGCCTGTTGACCTAATTTCTGTTTTTCCTTTTCGCTGTTACTAAATATTTTATGGATCTGAGAAGAACACCCTAATTGTGAAAGGATTAATTAAAGTTAACTCTAATCTCTCCAGTTTGAAAAGACTCGCCTAAGCTTAAGAAAACCGTCTGAAGGAATAAAGGATGAAACTTTGAAAATATTCCTCTCTAAAGCTAGTTAAAACTCGTATGGAGATAGCAAGGGATAAAATAAGGTAGTTAAGCCTCTCATCAGCTGAATAAAATCGTCTGAAGGTTGCGAGAGTAAATGGTAATCAGGCTGGGTCGATTCAGTACTTAACCTTTTCAGCCTGAGAACGACTTGTCTATTTAGGTAACGCCAGACGATTTTTTTTAATCCTAGGAAGCGTCTGTAATAGTGAAGGGGTTAATCAAAGCTACGTCTAACCCCCCTGCAGTTCCTAAAGCCCCTTCGAAGGCACCAAAAATCGTCTGAAAGAAATATAGAGTAAATGCAGTAGGTCTTCATCAGTGTGTGGAAACTGACAAAAGACGTCATTGTAATGAAGGGATTAAAACGAGACTGTGTGTGTGTGTGTGTGTGTGTGTGTGTGTGTGTGTGTGTGTGTGTGTGTGTGTGTGTAACTGCCTACCTACCTACCTACCTGTCTGTCTAAATCTAGTATGTATGCATTATTTATATGTGTGTACTGTATCTCTCTGTCCATCTAATATGTATATATCTCACTCTACTTATCTATCAGATTCTATCTACACTGTCTGTTTATCTCAACCGTCTGTCTCTGTCTGCCGGTATTTATATCTATCTATCAATCAGTCTAGCTATCTGCCCATCTGTCTGTCTATCTATATGTCTCAGTCTCTGTTTATCTGCCCATCTAACCATCTATCCATCTATCTATCTCTAAGTAAAGACGATACAGTAGTAAAGGGATCAGCAGTGAAATTAAAACAGTTGGTAATGAAGGTGAGTGAACATATATAGGGGTTGTGTTGATGAGAGTGGTGAGGGGGCTCGGTAACTTAACACGACACGTAATTAATGTGATATAGGACGCACTGAGTGACTTTGTAGCCTCTTTCTTGCTCCGGGGGGAAGGAAGGAAGGGAGAGGAATGAAAATGAATGAAGGAAGAAAGGAAAAAAGAATCAAGGATGTAGAAAATGAAAGTATGGAAAAGGAAGGGAAGAAGAAGGAAAGAAGGATGATAATAAGTAAGTACGGATGGAAGGAAGGAAGAAGGTTGGTTGGAAGGAAGGATGGAAGGGAGGTGAAGGAGAGGGACGGGGATGGGGAAGGGGGAGAGGGAGGGGAGAAAGAGTGAGAGAAGGGGAGGAGCGGGAGAGAGAAGAGTATGAGGCCGAAGGTGTACAAATGACATAAGGTGAGGCCTATTGGCTTATAACGAGGTTATGTGCCGGGGTAAAACTAATTTCACTGAAGATCTCTCTAGTGTGTAGGGAAAGAACAGGAGAGAGAGAGGGGGGGGGGCTCTTCCCCTCCTACCACACCTTCCGGCATATTAAAAGAAAAACACTGCGATTCGTGGAAGGCAGCTTAGACGTTTTTTTCCGGAAAGAAAGAAGAAATACTATATTGTACTCGATGCAATCTCTAATGGACAAAGCTCTGAAAAAAAAAAAAAAAGTATATACAGTCAGAATATGTCTCTGTAAGATGTCAGTAATCTCTGTTTTCTGAGCACATGCAAGCAAGTGAAATATTTATCTAATTGAATTTTAAGTGCAAATGGACAGTTCAAAAGAGAAGCGGCCATTGTAACAACAACAGCAAAGTGAAGCAGTAGTGCGGTGAAGAGAGAGAGGTTGAAGGGAGTCGGTAAGAGGAGGGGTATTGATGAGATGAAACGCCTTTGACTCCACCGTGTTTAGAAGAGCGATAAATGGAGAAACCTCTTCCCCACTCAAGACTTGTACTCCAGACAGGGACGAATAAATCTCTATACAAAGCAGAAAAGAAAGCACGGAGTCGGCCTAGCACACCCAATCTCTTGGAAGCAGAGTTTGCACAGGAGGCAGTGTAATCTTTCCTTGATAGGCATTTACTCCATTTCATTAGCTTATTCAAGTCATCCGCTTTAGTAACTGCTCTACCTCAGACTTTCCTGGTGTCAGCAAATGTTCTTACCATATGAACGAATCCACGTTCTATATCGTTCATACTGTATTAATAGTGAAAAGAACTAGTTGAAGAAATGACTATGGGACACTCCGTTAGTTACATCCAGCCCATACCAAGATTCTTCATCTGTCACTTCTCGTTGCTTCCGATTTGTTAGCCAGTCAGCAGGCCGGGAGCGTCTGACTTACCTAATAGTCTTAAGTTATTCAGTATGACAAGAGATTCTATCTTG
>NC_137037.1:43841047-43868547 GCF_032717465.1 Coenobita brevimanus
GTAGAATGAGCCACAAAATCGTCTGTTGGTAGAAAGAATAAGCTAAAATTGACGTCCCCGTATGGCTAGGCTTAGGCAGGTGCTAGGTAACGCTAAATCTATCGCGTAATTTGAGTGGCCTCGTGGAAAAAAATTTCAGTGTACAGCAGGGATGAAAGTCTGCCTAATATTACACCTCATCTAGTTAATATTTTGCCCCAGCTGCTCAATATATTACCTTATTTGCTTCTTTATTACCTTTTTTTTATTTTAGTTACAGAACAAAGGAAGGAAAAACACATGAGTAAAAGAAAAAATAATCCGTACACCATATTACTGGCGTCCTCCATTCATAAAATAATCTGTAACATTTGGACTTGAACAGCTGTAGGTTGAAGTTTTGGGGGAAACAACTACGGGGAAACGAGCTCCAGAGAGATGCAGTTCGGGGAATAAAAGATTTCTGATAGGCGGAAGTTCTGCAATATGGCAGTGTGACATAAAAATATTTCACTTATCTACTTAATGTATCCGTTCATCTACTTAACATATCACGTCATTTACTTAACATATCACCATCTGCTTAATGTATCACCTCATCTGTTTAACATATCACCTCATCTACTTAATGTATCACCTCATCTGCTTAATATATCACCTCATCTATTTAACATGTCACCTCATCTACTTAATGTATCACCTCATCTGCTTAATATATCACCTCATGCACTTAATATATCACATCATCTACTAATATATCATCATTTACTTAACATATTACCTCATCTTCTTAACATATCACCCCATCTACTTAATATATCACCTCATCTTCTTGACATATCACCTCATCTACTTAATATATCACCTCATCTAATATATCACCATTTACTTAACATATTACCTCATCTACTTAACATATCACATCATCTACTTAATATGTCACCTCATCTACTTAATATATCACCTCATCTACCTAATATTATGCCTAATTTACTTGTCACTTTCTTCTGCTGCCTAATATTCCTAAGCTAAGTGAGGCTTGGTATGTTTCTCTGCCCATAGATGATTCTTTCAGACATGATGCGTCAGGGAGGAAAGTGACGGACATGTTTCAAGGCCTGTCTTCATTTCACTTAAGGAAGCCCCGTAACACCTTTTCCTAAGCGATTTATTTTTCCTCATTACAACTTGATGACCTGTGTTACATAAATCTTTCTAATAGCGCCATACTGTGCATGAATTTCGTACAAAAAGATACTAACCAGCCATATCCAAAAATAAATCGCTAAGGAAGAGGAGTTAGGGAGCCTCCTTGCCCGACGAGAATATGGGCCCAAAAGTGTGAAGCGCAGTGGAAATATTTGGCCAACTTTTGCCCTTAACTGTAAAAAATCAGAAAAGAGATGTATATAATATTTTTAAACCTCTTTACTACGATGGCTTATATTTTTTCTTCTTTATTTCTAGACGGTTTTATTTCAACCCCTTCAGTACCATGACGTCTTTTTTCTGGTTTATTCCACCTACCTTCAGACGATTTTATTCAGCTTGGGAAAGGCTTCTCGTACTCAAGGGATTTTTTTTTTTAAGGTTACCCCAGTCCCCTCCAATTCGAAAAATCGCCCCACAGCTGAAGGAAATCGTCTGGAGATAGTAGGAATAAAATAAGCATACGCCGTTGAAGAGAAATTAAGTTATCAGGGTTTAGTATTTTTTTTTATGTGTCCGACTCTGGGCAAAGGCTCAGGGCCTATTTCTTGGGGACAGTTGCCTATCCCAAGGCCCAGTAGTCCTCCTACACCTCCACATGTCACCACTTCGGCGCTAACACCCACCTTCCATATTGAATACATGCTAGGGCTGTCTCATACAGGACTGGTGTATTGGTATTAGCGGGGGTACTTTTACGACATGTCGGCGGGTCATCTGGTAGATCAGGAAAGTCTGCTTTTAGGAAATTCAAATCCTTCAACTGTTCCCTGCCCCAGCCGGGATTCGATCCTGGGTCCATTAGGACTGCAAGCCGCCTCTCTACAGATTCAGCCAGTATGGTATATTCCGGTTATGTTTCTCTCTCTCTCTCTCTCTCTCTCTCTCTCTCTCTCTATTGCGTCACCAACCTCCCACACATATTTTCCCTAGGGCGAGGTGTGGGAGGAGGAGGAGGAGGAGGAGAAGGAGGAGGAGGAGGAGGAGAAGGAGGAGGAGGAGGAGAAGGAGGAGGAGGAGGAGAAGGAGGAGGAGGAGGAAGGACGGGGAGGAAGGGAAAGGAAAAGAGGAAGAAGAAAGAAATGGAAGGGGAGAATAGAAGAAAGGGGAGAGGGGATAAGATGGGAGGGAGGAGGAAGGGGGAGGAAAAGATGGGAGGGGAGGAGTGGGGAGGAAAAGATGGGAGGGGAGGAGAGGGAGGAAAAGATGGGAGGGGAGGAGAGGGGAGGAAAAGATGGGAGGGGAGGAGAGGGAGGAAAAGATGGGGTGGGAAGGAAAAATTAAAGGAAGAGATGGGAGTGGGGGGATTGAGGAGGAAAGGAAGGAAATGGAGAATGAAGGGTAGAAAGATGATGATAATGATGATGATGATGGTGATGATGATGGTGACGAGGAGGAGGAGGAGGAGGAGGAAGGGAAGGGGGATAGATTATCATGAAAGTAGGTCGTGAAAATGGGAAAGGGGATTAGGGGGAAGGAAAGGGAGGGGGGAAAGAAGGAGGGTAGAGTAATTAAACTGGAGTAAAGTTAGACGAGAGAGAGAGAGAGAGAGAGAGAGAGAGAGAGAGAGAGAGAGAGAGAGAGAGAGAGGGGCAGGAAAAATAAAGTAAAATAGATGTCATGACAAAGAAAGGGTTAAATAGCCATAAAAGAAATAATCACAAATATACTCAAGCCTCAAAAGCTTCAGTGACAAGAATGACGAATCCTAACAAGCGTATAAGTCGACCACGTGACCTGCGTCGTGTCGCGATCGTCAATTGGGATTAAAAAATGGGCGTGGTTAGCAGAGGAGTGGGTGGGATGGGCTGGAGTGTTAGTCGGGCTGTGGGAATGAGTGGTGAAGAATTAGAGGTTTTAGTGGAGCGAAGGTTTGTGTCAAAATATCCTCCAAAATGAATATGTTAGGGAAGTGTTAGATAGATAGATAGGTAGATAGATGGATGGATAGATAGCAGGACATCTCATTCCACCCATTTTTCCCCTCACGCTTTCTTTCTTTTTTTCATTATTTATTTATTTATTTCGGGCCGTGAGAGTATACCCTGTGAAGATGGGTACTATAGGCTTAACAATTTGAGCGCAGTAAAGATTTATTTCAAAGTTTTCTCCAACAAGATAAGTTTACGTTGCCTTTCTATGCCAAATCTTTCAAGTCCCCTGTGATACATTTTTCCCGTTAATTTTCCTACCTCCAGACGATTTTTTTTTTTTTGGGGGGGGGAAAGACCTCTCATATTGAAGGGGTTAATCAGTGGTGTATTTAAGTTATTAATTTTGGAATATCTCGTCAGGGGTTGGCGGGAAATTAAGTAAAAAAAAATTGTTCTAAAGTGATTTGGTATGTAGGAAGGCTGGCTGTAACCATATATTGACAGCCAGTCCATCATTCTCTCTCTCTCTCTCTCTCTCTCTCTCTCCCTCTCTCTGCATCCTTACATGTAAATATATGTATGTAACTGACTGTGTGTGTGTGTGTGTGTTTATGTGTGTGTGTGTGTGTGTGTGTGTGTGTGTGTGTGTGTGTGTGTGACTCGAATCTCTTCAGTGAGTGTTTGTACAGTGAAAATTTATGCATGTGTGTTCTGCATTGTTTGGATACCTGTGTGTGTGCGTGGTCGTGTGCGTGCGTGCGTGGGCGTGTGCGTGTGCGTTTGTGTATGCCGGCCTAAGTAACCATGGAAACGAAACCGAAGCCTTGTTCAGATCAATACCCACCCATCCGAACACCGTCTCCCTATTGAACACCATCGATTGAAAAATTTGGTGTTCGAATGAGAGCGTGGCTAAAAATGGTGGATGCGTTGTGTGTACTCAGGGGAACTATTCTCTTGCTTACTCACTCTCTCACTCGCTCACATATTCTCTCAATTTCTCACTCACTTCCTTGCTGGCTTCCTCACTCTCTCACCTGCTCACTTATTCACTCACTTTCTCACTCCCTTGCTGGCTTCCTCACTCTCATTCATTCATTTGCACGCAACTCAGACTTACTCCTTGACACTTTCACTCACTCTCTTCTCACTTACTTCTCGCTTACTCACTCACTCACTCACTCACGGCCCCTGATCCATTCACTCCTTCACATTCATCCACTTATTCACTCACTCGCTGTTTCACCTTCACTGGCTTATTTTCATCCTTATTCACTCATTCAGTCACTCATTTGCACTCTTATTCACTCACTCACTCACTCTCACTCACTCACTGACACACACACACACACACACACACACACACACACACACACACACACACACACACACACACACACACACACACACACACACACATACACCGCTCGCTGGTGCAGTGGTAACGCTCTCGCCTGCCAACTGGTGGACAGGAGTTCGCGCCTCGCTCAGGTTGCGAAAAGTTTCACTGACGAAGTGGGTGGTTACTGTCCCCCTCGAGCAAGGGGACGGGTGTGTGCGTGTGTGAAGGTCACAGCCTTGCCCTTAGATCGGACTATATGAGCTCTCAGCTCTCTTCCGGGAGGGTAAAAGCTGACGATCACGACCATCAAGTGATCCTGACCGACCCGGTGAATTACACACACACACCACTCAAATTAATCTTCATTGCACATACTCGTAACTCTCACATACCCAATTTCCTCTCATCTTTCTGTTACTCGTTCATCCAGTCACTTCATTCACAATTTAACTCAGTCATTCATAATTTTCGCTTGTTCATTCATTTATTTTCACTCATTAATTCATTTAATTTACTCGTCATTACTCGTTCATTCATAATTTTCACTGGTTCATTCATTTGTTTTCCTTTATTTATTCATTAGTTTACTCATTGTTACTCGTTCATTCATAAGTTTCACACGTTCATTCATTTATTTTCCCTCATTTATTCATTTAGTTTACTCGTTATTACTCGTTCATTCATAATTTTCACTCCTTCATTTACTATCGTTCATTTTTCTTCATTCACTTTAATCGTTATATTACTCTTTATTTACGCAATTCATGTTGGACTCATTTATTCAGCCACGTCCTTCACAGCTCGCTTATGGTCAGGGTAACTCTAGTATTTTAATTCAGCTAATTTAAGACGATTTTCCTCATCTGAAAGTGGGTCATAGGAGTCAAAGTTAATATATTTCACGTCTTTACCCCTTGGCAATTGAAAAACTCATTATTTTTTCTTTGTTTTTTGCGTGATATCCAATTAACTGTGTGCAAATAATTAGTGGGGTTTTATTTTTCTGATTAATCTCTCTCTCTCTCTCTCTCTCTCTCTCTCTCTCTCTCTCTCTCTCTCTCACACATTACTTTTTCCAATAACGTAAAAAATCGAGTAATCTTGTAAGATAACCTCTCTCTCTCTCTCTCTCTCTCTCTCTCTCTCTCTCTCTCATTACGTTTTCCAGTAACTTTAGAAAATTGAGTAATCTTGTAAGAGAACACTGTCTCTCTCTCTCTCTCTCTCTCTCTCTCTCTCTCTCTCTCATTACGTTTTCCAGTAATTTGTAAAAAATCCAGTAATCTCGTAAGATAACCTCTCTCTCTCTCTCTCTCTCTCTCTCTCTCTCCATCCGATAATTCAAACACAAATCAGTGATCTTTTAAAATAACCTAGTCAGCTTATAGCTTTAGTGATCCAAGGTAAGCTTATTCCGTCGTCCAATAAACAATATATATAGTAAAATCGCAAACAAAATATAACGTAAATATTTATTATTAACACTGAGAGCGTGGAGGTGTGAAGAGCCCCCCTCCTAGATTTTTATATTTTCCAAGTCATGTGATAATGATGGACGCTACCTAACCTTTCTGTACCGTCACTGAGAACACTGTAATGTGGGATGCAGGCGAGTCACGTCTAAATGTTTAAAAAAAGACCGCCAAAAATAGGATACACCAATATTCCAACGCATTCGCTTTTAATACAGCCATAATTACTTTCACTGTCCATTAAGCCGAGATAAAGAAAAAAATTAGCGCCAAAAAATGGAAGTCTCATTAAAATTTTGATGAGGAAAGTACATTAAAGTTTTCCAATAACCCGGTGGTCTCTTGCAGCGGCTGTTATCGTGCGTCCGACACCGCGCCCTTTGTTTACATTAGCCCAACGTGTCGTACCGGGAATGGGATGTTGCGGAACCGAGGAAAATCTAATCAGTAGTAGTACCGGTAGTAGTAATAGTAGTAGTAGTTGTAGTAATAATAATAATAATAATAATAATAATAATAATAATTATTATTATTATTATTATTATTATTATTATAAAAATATAATAATAATGATAAATTAGTCTGACCAACAATTTCACCACTTTTTCTCCATTAACCATCTGATGGTCAGGATTATTCCGGTATTCTGTTACAGTTAACAAAACAATTTTATTCAGCTGAGTCATAGGAGCCTGAGTGTTAATTGAGGAAGAGAAAGTTATGTTTGTTTTTAACCTCTTCGACGCGGTGACGTTCTCTCGATTACTTCTTGCTTCCGATTGACGATTATACTCAACTTAAGATGAAACTCTGCTGGAGAAGGAGTTAAGTAAGGCCATATCTTAACTTCTCCAGTTAATAAAATCTCTTATAGGCATAATAAAATCGTGTGGGGAAAGGAGTAAGAAAGATAAATCACATAATATTGAAGTACTTACAGCCCTCTAATTCAAGACAGTATTAGATCTTGCCTTCCCAGTCGATTTCATTCAGCTTTAGAGAGTCTTTTCGAACTGGAGGGGTTAGAGACAACCATCATTAACTCCTTCAGTACAAAAGATCCTCCTTGAGCTGAGTAAAATCGTCTGGTGTTAGCGAGAATAAGATGAAGGAGGCTTAGTTGTCTTGAAGAAGCTCCTCTGGCTCCTCTGTTAACTCTCATGGTCAAGACAACTCTTGGATTTAATTTCTTTACCCCTTTTCTTAACCTCTTAAGACAGAACTTTTTATATATATTTTAGTCATGTTACCTTCAGACGATTTTTATTCAACCTAAGATTTTTCGAACTGGGGGGGTTAGATTTAGCCTTCATTAACTCCTCTTCGACTCGGGTGCATTAGTAACCTGAGAGAGAGAGAGAGAGAGAGAGAGAGAGAGAGAGAGTCATGAAATGAAGAAAAAGTCCGAGTTAATGTCTACCACTGTGCAAAAGTAAAAAAAAAAAGTAAAAGAGAGAGAGAGAGAGAGAGAGAGAGAGAGAGAGAGTCATGAAATGAAGAAAAAGTCCGGGTGAAGGTCTACCACTGTGCAAAAGTAAAAAAAGTCATTATAGTCAAGGGAAATATTTAAAAAAAAAAAAATTCTCCAGTTGACAAAAAGAAAGAAAAAAGATGCGTTAGTTTGATAATAGGAGAGGAGCAATTATAAAAAGTATGGTGCTTGATGATAAGTATTTTTGTTTATAAGTATTTTTGTATATTGGTATGTTTATTGTTATTTTTATCGGTATTTTTTGCCAATCGGTATTTTTTTTAGTTATTTTTATCGATACTTTTTATCGGTAATTTCGTTTATTGGTTTTCATATCGATATTATTGGTTATCGGTATTTTTGTTGATTATTTTTGTTTATTGGTATTTTTTTTTTAAGTTTTATCGGTAATTTTGTTTATCGGTAATTTCACTTATTGTTATTTTCATGTATTTTTATTTATCGGTATTTTTTTTAATCGATAATTTTGTTTATAATTTTTTTCGGCATTTTTGTTTATTGTTTTTATCAATATTTGGTATTTATTTTTGCTTATTAGCATTTTTGTTCATAGGTGTTTTTGTGTATTGTAGGGAAGCCTCAGAATTTGATGTTAGGTCTTCTGGATGATTAGTAAAGTCTGTTTGAAGCGAATTAACAATCATCAAGCTTGTTTTTTTTTTTTTCCCCTCTGCCTCGGATTAGATTCACTCACTTTCGGGCAAGAAACCTTTTTCTATCCACTTGATCACCTATCAGACAGTTAACATAATAATAATAATAATAATAATAATAATAATAATAATAATCATAATAATAATGATAATAATAATAATAATAATAATAATAATAATGATAATTTGTGTCCACGCGTCTCTCCACTTGACCACCTTCCATTCAGTAAATAATAATAATAACAATAATAATAGTAATAATAATAATAATAATAATATGTGTCCACTACTCTATCCACATGACCAGCTACCATACAGTATATAATAATAATAATGATGATAATAATAATAATAAAGGTGAGTGTCCACGAACATAACTATTTTTGGCAGGGGATACTCGTGTTTTTCTTCCCTCCCACGTCCTTTGAGGCAGCACACCACCAATTTAACCCCTTGGCCACCACCACATCCCCCATTAAGACACTAAAAATAATTGGATGGCTACGGGGTCACCAGTTTTCGTCAGGGGATACTCGTTTTTTTCCTGTCCCTCTCCCCAACACCTGTCCCTCTCCCCACCATCTTCTCTCCCTCTCCCCAATACCCATTCTCCCTCTCCCCAACACCTTTCCCTCTCCTTAACACCTCCTCTCCATCTCCGTAGCACCTCTTTCTCCCCAACACCTCCCCCTCTCCCCAACACCTCCTGCCCCTCTCCCCAACACCTTCTCTCCCTCTCCCCAACACCTCCCTGTCTCCCCAACACCTGCTCTCCCTCTCCCCAATACCCATTCTCCCTCTCCCCAACACCTCCTCTCCCTCTCCCCATTACCCATTCTCCCTCCCCCCAACACCTTCTCCCCTTCTCCCCAACACCTCCTCTCCCTTTCCCCAACACCTCTACCTCTCCCCAACACCTCCCCCTCTCCCCAGCACCCTTTTTCCCTCTCCCTCTCCCCAACACCTCTCCCTCTCCCCAACACCTCTCCCTCTCCCCAACACCTCCCTCTCTCCCCAACACCTCTCCCTCTCCCCAACACCTCTCCCTCTCCCCAACACCTCCTCTCCCTTTCCCCACCACCTCTTCCCCTTCTCCCCAACACCTTCTACCCCTCCCTCTCCCCAACACAGTCTCAGGCAAACAGTGTAAGCTCAGTATATTTATGCATCAGGGTGGGATCAGGGCCTGGAGACGGGGAAATGGGATGGGATATAGGCAGGATATTCAGAGGTGTGGTAGATCGTGTGTGTGTGTGTGTGTGTGTGTGTGTGTGTGTGTTTGTGTTTGTGTTTGTGTGTGTATCAGTCACCGTTTCTCGTTATTGATTAGTCTACCTGAATACTTATCTAGTTACTGAAAAGCTGTAGAGGGATAAACTAGAAAAAAAAAACACACATATATACTCGTAGATAGATAGATATGAGAGAGAGAGAGAGAGAGAGAGAGAGAGAGAGAGAGAGAGAGAGAGAGAGAGAGAAAATCTGATCTGGTGGAAGGGGTGGACTGAGAGGACTTGAGAAGTGGAGAGACAATGATGGTAGGGGGTTGAGAGAGAGAGAGAGAGAGGTGGGGAGGGGGATTTGAGTAGGGGAGGTGGAGAGTAGAGGAAGGGTTAAGTGGTTTCAGTAAGGGACGGAGAGGGGAAAAAAGAGTGGAGGAGAGGTGGAGGGACAGTGAGGGAGGAGGCAAGGGGAGAGAAGGTGAGTTGGGAGTGAGGGGAGAATGAAAGTGGGAGTTAAATGGTAGGTGGAGAGGGGAGGGAAAAATGGAGGAGTGGAGAGACAATGATGGTAGGGGTGGAGTGGGCAAATGAGTGGAGAGGTTGAGAGAGGAGAGAGGAGAGCGGGGAATGGAGGAGAGAGGGGGATGGAGAGTGGGGGGAAGGGTGGGGTGGATAAGTGAAGAAAGGGACAATGATATTAGGAGTGGGATGGGTAGCTGAAGGGTGAGGTTGGGGGAGTGAGGGAATGGGAAGAAGGTGGAATGGGGGAGTGAGGGAATGGGAAGAAGGTGGAATGGGGGAGGGATAGGGTGGAGGAAAAGTGGAGGGAAGGTAGAGGGGGTGAGGGGTATGGGAGTGAGGAGTATCGGGAAGGAAGGTCTTGCTCAAACATCAAAGGGAGTAAATCAATCAAGGCGAGATGGAGAGATGAGTAGAGGGAAGGAATGAGTGGAGGGTGGAGGGGGAAGGAGGAGAGAGGGGAAAGAGTGATTGGAGAGGTGGAGGGGAAAGGTGGGGAGACGGAAGAAGAAAGGGGTGTGAGTGGAGGGAAGAGGTGGGGAGGCGGAGGAAAGGCAGGGGGTGGAGAGGGGAGGATTGGTTTATATGAGGAAGAGGTAGAAGGAAGGATCGAGATATCATTTCACCGCTTACCTCTCTCTCTCTCTCTCTCTCTCTCTCAGTGACAAAGGGAATGGCACAAACCACTTGAATCAGACAGAGGGCAAAATTTGAGATCAGAGAGAATACTTGGGTGTGTGTGTGAATTAATACCAGAATGATGATCTGTGTGTCTGTTTGCCTCTGAATTCTGCTTGTGTGTGTCTGTTCCGCTTGTGTGTCTGTCTCTTTCTGTCTCTTTATCTGTCTGTCTGTCTGTCAGTCTGTCCATCTTTTTCCTGTATTATATCTACACTACCACCACCACCATCATCATCATCATCATCATCATCATCATCATCATCATCATCATGATCATCATCATCATCATCACCATTTCTCTTACTATCATCATCACAACCATCACATCCACCATCTTTTCCCAGCTTTAGTTAACTACATATCAGTCGCCTCTCCTAACATTTCATCCTTAACTTCCCCCACCACGATGACCCAACAGCAATATTACGAAGTGCAGGATTATTGTGAGACGGATGGAGCATTGTGGAAGGGATGATAGTTGAGAGGGATTGTGAACTGTTTAGGATTGGTGGGTGATTGTGTCTGGTTTGCGTTGTTTGGTGTTGGTTTGAGTTAATGGGAGGAGAAGGAGGAGGGGGAATGGGGGAAGGTTGGAGGAGGAGGAGGAGGAGGAGGAGGAAAAGGTGGATGATGATGATGATGATGACGATGATAAAGAAAACAGATGATGAAGAAGAGGAGAAGGGGGAGAAGGGAAACAGAGCTGCAGGTAAACGTGTTAATGATAATGATGTTGTCGTTGCGAAAGAGGAAGTCGAGATGAAAGAGGAGTTGTGAGAGTGGAAGGGAAAGAGGAGGTGCGAGAGAGAAAGGAAGAAAAGTAGAAATGACGGAGGAAGTGAGAGAGAGGAAGAAAAAGGTAGAAAATAAATCGGAGGTGAGGGTAAAGGAAGAAAAACATAAAGATGAAACACGAAAAGAAAGAGAGAAAAAAAGACTAGAGGAGATGAAAGAGGAAGAAGAAAAAAACATATGACGAAGAAGGCAAAGGAAAAGGGAAGAAAAAGCAGTAACAAAAAGAAATGTAGATAAGATGAGATAAGATGAAAAGAAAATGATAGGCATGAGGCGTAATCCCGTGCTTATATCCAGTGCCTTCATTCCTCTAGCAATCATTTATCCTGACTCAAACTGCACGCGACATTTGTGAGAGAGAAAGCCTTGGGAGTGGATTAGTTGCGGGCATTGAGTTTGTGTGTGTGTGTGTGTGTGTGTGTGTGTGTGTGTGTGTGTGTGTGTGTGTGCGTATGTGTGTGTGTGTGTGGTATGTGTGTGTGTGTGTGTGTGTGTGTGTGTGCGTATGTGTGTGTGCGTATGTGTGTGTGTATGTGTGTGTGTATGTGTGTGTGTGTGTGTGTGTGTGTGTCTCACACACACACACACACACACACACACACACACACACACACACACACACACACATTCAATTAGCTGGGGTATTTACTGTGTGTGGCTGGAGCATTACTCTTCTTCACCATTACCACCACACTTGTTTCCCTAATCCCCAGCAGTTATTACCGTAACAACGACTCTAAATCGCCCATATTACTTGTACCCACAAGTAACACCACACCACCACCATTCATCAAAACTGCGGTTCATTTCGTTTCGTTCGTTTTATTCGTTTCGTTTCGTTTGTAAAAACTCCAACATGTTTGCCGTCGTCAACTTTGGTCGCTTAATGGCGGCTTTTCACGCTGCTTGATCTCTAGCAGCCTCCAATCAATCTCTTAACTCTGACATCACTCTCTCTGACCTCGATCCAAGTCCTTTCCGGCCTAACTGTAGCAACACTCCCCTCACACTCACAGAAAGCTCTCAAACACAGGGGTAAAGTGGATCTGGGAATTTGCATTTTTCCCCCTGTCATTGCATTAGTGTGTAGTGTCCAACATTTACTGGGCTGAATTACAATCGAGAGAGCAGTTTTTTTTTTCTGATTCTTCGTTCACTTTACCAGGTTTCAGAGTGTTTCCAGCGTTGCAGAAATATTTGGATCGACTGTGTGTTATTATTTCTGTTAGACTTAGCGTTATATTTGTCTTAGCTGTCTTTATCTCCATCAGGAACACTTCCCGTTCTACACAACTGTAAATTCATTCTAAATTCTCACACTCATGTCACATACACCACCTCACCGCCATCCCATACAGTTACCACACACACGACAATATCTCTCCCAGGCCTGTCAGAGCACATTGCGTTCAGTATTTCACACCACAGCACACCACACAGCAGCACGCCACACCACACCACACCACAGCACTACGCCACGCAGCAGCACACCACATCGCAACACCGCCACACCACACCAAACACACATCACACCACACCACAACAAACACAGCACAGCACAGCACATAACTGCATACTAAATCCAACAGCACAACACAGCACAGCATATTAAATCCCACAGCACCGCTCAGCACAGCACACTAATTCGCACACGCTCTCACTCTGCCACACGTCCAGTATTGCAGCCTGGCTGGCTAATTCAGGTAACACTGTTAAAACTACGGTCCTCAGGTGGAGAGATCGGCGAGAGAGAGAGAGAGAGAGAGAGAGAGAGAGAGAGAGAGAGAGAGAGAGAGAGAGAGAGAGAGAGAGAGAGAGAGCATACTGCCAAGAGTGCAGTCAGCAATCACCATATCATTTTAGTCATTGAATGAACGGGCGGCTGTTTGCAAATTTAGGTCCCAATCGCTCATTTGGAGGGAATACTACAGGTATGGAGGTTATTTTAGAGAAAGTATATCATACTAGGAACGACATTACCACTCACAAGCCCCGTCACAGTGAGGCGGGAATGACTCGGACTGATCCTGTAGATCGGAGTAAAAGTTTGAAGTAGAACACCCCATTTCATTGGGCAACTCTCTGGACATTCCATTTTTCACTGCCAGATTTAATGTATGTGACACTGAGAAAAGCAGGCAAGCAACCGCCAAGTAGGGCCGACCTGTGCAGTAAACCACTATTCCCTTGTTGCAAACAGCGCCTCGCCACAGCGAGGCGTGGGGAAGAGTGGAAGGTTGGTTCCCGGAATGATGCCGCATTTGCCTCTCTCCACCCAGTTAACAGGTGCACTATAGTAGGTTGCACATTACCCCGTTATCCGGTTGTGTGGTTTCCTGGGTTACAGGAAACTTTTAGGCTTGTCACACAGGTTAGAGTCGCCTGAGGTGGAAAGAAGAGTAATAAAAGTTACAGGAAGTATGGGAGAAATAAGAAGACAGGAAGGCAGACACACACAAAAAAAATGATAAATGTGAAGGAAGAAGTAAGCTGCACTACATCACTCGGCCAGACATACCGGGGTTACTTAACAACAATAACTGAGAAACGCAATGCCTGGAACTTGACTTTATAAGGCTGGCCCGGCCTAAACGATCGATAGCTAGCATCAGACTTTGTTCGATTTCGACCTCAGGGTGACTAGGTCCTCAGCTTAGTCCCAGTAATTACCGAGTTGGTGAATCTACCGGCTAGGTATTTAGGACAATCCGCCAATATTACTACTGTCGGGGAAGTATATACAGCTTATTTTGAGATCATGATATTATGGACGAGCCAGAAATATATTGGAATATTTATCATGCTGCCACTCTTAGCACAACCCCCCTCTTTTTTTTTTTTTTTTTTTTTTTTTTTTTTTTTTGAGAGAGAGAGAGAGAGAGAGAGAGAGAGAGAGAGAGAGAGAGAGAGAGAGAGAGAGAGAGAACCATAGATTAGAAGCCAGTAATGTTGTTTCCTCCAAGAAAAATAAAAGAGAGCTAAATTCAAGATTCGTTCATTTCGAGATGCCTGGATATACATTGCGTTTAGAAGACTGGAGGTCCTAGGCAGAGGGAAATGCAGACCGAGGTAGACAGTTCCTTAGGTGACCTGCATGTATGAAGGACAGAGTATCGGTTAACTCATGCATTAGAGAGTTGGACAGAAAAGGGGTAAAGTGCCAAATTAATACAGTCTGCGCGTCAGTAAAAAAGATACTGTATATACCATTATGAATCTAGGCTCAAGAAAGACGTATAGTATATGAATCTGGGATCATGTATCGATTTTTTGAGGGAATACAGAACTTATGAATACCTGCAAATATTGAATCTATCTATAGCCAGACGCCTTAATGCCGTAAGAGGTGGTCACAAACAAATCGCCTCCATGACGCCCTGTCCCCTACCATTTCGTTGTCCTCCCCCCCAATTTACATCCCCCCTTTCTCATATACCTCTCTACTACATCCCTTCATCTCATCCTCCTTCTCCCCCTTCCTCTTCCCCCCTCCACCTCACTCACATACATTCTCCTCGTTAGTCTCTCATTCCATCGTCTCCACATGGCCAAACCACCTCAGTGTATTTCTCTTAACGCTTTCTATTACATCCACTTCCACACCACAGCACTCCTTCACTTCCCTACTTGTCAGTCTGTCTCTCCATGCAACTCCACATTCTTCTCTCTGGTAACTCATTTCCACTGCCGTAACTCTTGACTTGTATCCTTCCAGCATCGTCCAAGCTTCACTTCTATACGTTAGAGTGGGGATCACAGCAGTGTCATGCACCGACTCTTTGACTTCCTTGCTCACATCCCTATTTGTTATCACTGCTTTTAATGGACCCGCAATCTTTCTTCCCTGTTGTACCCTTTCAAGACACTTCATCCTCTAGACTTCCATCCCTACTCACCACATTACCCAAGTACTTTAATGCACTCACATTTTCTATTTCCTCACTGTCCAGCCTCACTGTGTATTCAGTTACTTCATTTCTCCCGAAGACCACAACTTACTCTTCCCTGCATTCACCTTTAGATTCCGTTTCTTTCATGCTCTCCCAGACTCATTCACTAAGCCTTGCAGTTCCCCTTCGTCTTCACTGAACAATGCAGTATCATCTGCAAATAACATCTGTTGTCTGCAGAATATTGAAGTACCCGGTAATATTCTTTCCATAAATATTTAAGTACCCATTAGTGTTCTTTCTGTCCTGGGTACATATAGACAAGGGAAGAGGCCATCCGTCACCCAGAAAGTTTGCCCTTCTGCCCTTCTGCTCACTGTGAAACTATGTATGCAAACTGCGAGTAAATATTTGGCTTGGCTGGTTCCGCGAGACTGTTGCCATCATATACATTCACAAGCTTCCCGACCCCGACCCCGACTCCACTATCACCCCATCCAGGCAAGTGTTGGTGGGGGTGTGGAGGGTAGGGGAAGAAGAAAAGGGAGGGTGGAGGAGGGGAAAGAAGTAGGGGCAGGGAGAGAGGGAGAGTAGAGAGAGAGAGGCGGGGAGGTAGAGGGAGAGAAGGAAAAGGGAGAAGGGAGCAGGAGACATGGGACAAGGAAGGGAGAAGGAAGAAGAGAGAGGGGTAAGGGAGGGGGAATGAGAAGAGAAGAAAAACAAGAAAAAGAGGGAGCATGGGGAGAGAAGAGTGAGAAGGGAGGGAAAAAGATAAGAAGAATGAGGGAGGGTCAAGGAGGTAGGGAGGGAGAAACGGGAAAAGGGAGAGAGGTATGAAAGATGAGACATGGAGGTAAACAGAAGAAATGCAGGGAAGGGAAGAGAGTGAGGAGCAAGGAGGGAGAGAGAAAGAGAGGGGAAAGAGAGAAAATGGAGAGAGAGAGAGAGAAAGAGAGGGGAAAGAGAGAAAAGGGAGGGAGAGAGGAGGTGAGAGAGGGTAGGGATGGAGAGGGAGAGGGAAAGAGAAGGAAGAGAAGAGGAAAAGGGGGGTAGTAAAGGTGAGTGGATCGGGAGGAACAAAGCGAGAAGAAAAGAGAAGGAAAGAAGTGAGAGAGAGAGAGAGAGAGAGAGAGAGAGAGAGAGAGAGAGAGAGAGATGCGGTGAGACAGGTGTTAAAGTCTCTCAGCTTTGATTAGAGTGAGGTAAAAAGGCTGCTCGTAGGCCATTACAACCCTGTGGATTAGAGAGAGAGAGAGAGAGAGAGAGAGAGAGAGAGAGAGAGAGAGAGAGAGAGAGAGAGAGAGAGAGAGAGAGAGAGAGAGATCTGGTGAAATTGGAAGAGGACGTGGACGAATTAAGGTTCTTGAGACGAATGAGAGGGACAAATGAGGGATGAAGGAGAGAGAGAGAGAAAGAAAGAGAGAGAGAGAGAGGATGGAAACACACATAAAGGGGGGGGGGATCCTGAAGGAGGTGAAAGAAGTGGGGAGGGAGAGGAAAGTGGGGAGTCAGGGGGATGGAGGGAAGTAGAGGGGGAGGGGAGGAAGGACGAGTTGGGGAGGGGAGGGGGAGGGAAGGGAGGACAAGTTGGGGAGGGGAGGGGGAGGGAAGAGAGGATGAGTTGGGGAGGAGAGGGGGAGGGAAGGGAGGACGAGTTAGGAGGGGAGGGGGAGGAAAGGGCGGACGAGTTGGGGAGTGAGGGGAGTGTGAGTTCAAAGGAAAATGCAGAGGAAAACACACAAAAACAAATCTTTTGGTCCCTTCGAGGCTGTTGTATCATGGTGGGTTATAATTAAGGTAGCCATTATCAGTTAAAGACAAGGATAACAACTAAGACAAGGATAACAACAAAGACAAGGACAACAACAAAGACAATAACAACAAAGACAAGGATAACAGCAAAGACAAGGATAGCAACAAACAAAGGCTCCCTCATCCATCAATCCCTCCAGTAGAGACCGGCAGGAAAAGTGAGAAGGATTAAATTGTAGCATAGAAAACAATCAGAAATTTTACATAAGCGAGGATGTATGGTAATCATATTGTATACATTGTTTTAAACTGAAAAGGAAGGGGAATTGAGAGGTGATGGAGGGGAAGGAAGAGGGGAAGTCAAGAAGTGAGGGGAAAAAAGGAGATGGGGAAGGGAGATGAGAGGGAGGGAAGAGAGGGGAGGTGTTGGGAGTGGGGGTGAATTGTGTGGAGAAGGGAGATGAAGGCGGTAAAGGGAGAGGGGAGGGGAGGTGGGGAAGTTTGGGGAGAGGAGAGTGAAGAAAGTGAAGTGTGGAGAGAAAGAGGTGTGGAAGGAAGAGGAGAGAGGGGAGATGAGAGGCGATGATGTGGAAAGGGAAGGTGATAGTAGGGATGGAAGAAGTGAGGTGGGGAAATTGGGAAGTGTGGAGAGAGATGAGGGTGAGATGGGAGGTTGTGGGGAGAAGGAAAAGGGAAAAAGGTGGTGGGGAGAGAGGGGAAGTGGTAAGGAGAGAAGGGGAATGAGGGGAAAAGGAGAGGGGAGAAAAAATGTAGGAGAGAAAAGTGGGTGAGAGATGAAGCGAAAGAGGGGACAGATATTTTATGAGAGAGAGAGAGAGAGAGAGAGAGAGAGAGAGAGAGAGAGAGGAAAAAAAAGGAAGAGAAAGTGCAGGAGAGAGAAAGTGTTGGAGAAAAAGGGAGGGAGAGAAAATGGAGGCAATATAGGAAAGAGACGGGAAAATAAGAGAGCGAGCGAGGAGAGAAGAGGAGAGGAAGGGGAAAAGAGGGGTGAAAGAAAAGTGAGGAGAACGGAATAGAGGGGAGAGGGTAGGGAGAGAGATGAGAGGGAGGGATAAAGAGCGAAGAGGGAAGGAAAAAAAGAGTGAAGAGGGGAAGGAATGAGAGTAAAGAAGAGTGGGACGAGGAGAGAAGAGCAGAGGAAAAGAGGGAAGAGGGTAGAGGAGAAGAGGGAGAGGGGAAGCAAGAGAAAAGAAGGGACAAAAAGAGAGGGAAGAGGGAGAGAAAAGGAGAGTAAAGGAGAGAGGGGAGGTAAAAAGAAGAGAGGGTAAGGAAAAGGGGAGAGGGGAGGGAAAAAGAGAGAAGAGCAGAGGGAGGAGGGTAGGAGGAAAAGAGGGAGAGGGGAGGGAAGAGAAAAGAGGGACCAAAAAAAAGAGGGAAGAGGGAGAGAAAAAGATGGGAGACAGGCAGCGTGGATGAGAAGCCAAGACTATCATCCTGCCTATAAAGACACTGAGATGAGCTGACAGGGGAGGAATGTGAGGGGAGAGGGAGGGAGGGAGCGGGGAGGAGAGAGGGTGGAGAAGGGATGAGGTGAGGAGAGAGAGATGGGAGAAGGGAGAGGGAGAGAGAGAATGAGAAACGAGAGGGAGGAGAAAGGGGATAGGGTGAGCAGAAGGGGCAGAGGGAGGAGGGAGGGGTGAGGTGAGGGGAGAGAGATGGGAGAAGGGAGAGGGAGAGAGAGAAGGCGAATTGGGAGAGGGAGATTGAGAAACGAGAGGGAGGAGAAAGGGGATAGGGGGAGCAAGGGGGGGCAGAGGGAGGAGAGAGAGAGGAAAGAGAGGAGGAGAGGTGAGTGGGGGAGAGGTAATGGAAAACGAGAAAGAGAGGTAGGAGGAAACTGGAGGGAGATGGAGAAGAAAACTGGAAGGAGAGGATGGAGGAAAGGGAAGAAGAAAATGAAGTGAGAGGGAAGAGGAAAATGAAGGGAGCAGGAGGGGGAATAGTGACGGGGGAGGGAGAATGAAAGTGGAGAGAGAGAGAGAGGAAGAATGAGAGCAGTGGGTGATGGAAGGGGGAAAATGAAGGGAGATGCAGGAGGAAGTAAGAGAGAGGAAGGAGGAAATTGGAGACGAGGAGGAGGAGGAGGAGGAGGAGGAGGAGGAGGAGGAGAGCCATTGTACAGAGATGAAGAAACGGTAGTGAAGAATTAGAGACAGTAAATTAACTCTCATGGTCGACTCAACTCCAGTTTCGAAATAAAGCCAAAAGATTTCCAGCTAAGAATGAGTCTAAGGCCCGTAATCTCCAGACTCCCTAGCACCTGTTCCTCAGCGATTTATTTCTGGATCCGGCTGGTTAACATAATACTATACCTTACGCAGAGAATGTCGATATTAGAATGATAAAAGGAAAGATAGGAACGTATAATAAAAAAAAATCGCATAGGAAGAGGTGTTAGGGAGCTTCCAGAACACGGATTTAGGGGCTGAGAAGGACAATACTGGAATTCTTTACCTCCTGACGGTCGGAACAACTTTAGTATGCTATTCCAGACGATTTTATTCAGCTGAGAGTGCCTAAGAGTGTTAAGAATAAGATGTAATGTGTATGAGCGAGAATGTCGTCGAATTTCATAATATTTTCTCAGCTTTTTCTTCAAACAGATTTGTTTTTAAAGAGACTCTCTCTCTCTCTCTCTCTCTCTCTCTCTCTCTCTCTCTCTCTCACACACACACACACACACACACACACACACACACACACACACACACACACACACACACACACACACACACACACACACACACACACACAACCTTGTCTCATTACAAAGCCCATCCACACCTCTTACTTTCTTCCCGCTGCTCTCAGGAATGTGATTATGCTCCTAAAGAGAAAAGTTACCCTCTCTCTCTCACACACACACACACACACACACACACACACACACACACACACACACACACACACACACACACACACACACACACACACACACACACACACACACACACACACACACACACACACACACACACACACACACACACACACACACACACACACACACAGTTATCAGTTTCACCACTACCACCAACATCAACGTGCTTGTGTGTGTGTGTGTGTGTGTGTGTGTGTGTGTGTGTGTGTGTGTGTCTGTGTCTGTGTGTGTGTTTGTATTTATCTTTGAAGGGTATATTCAGAGAGAGAGAGAGAGAGAGAGAGAGAGTTATATAAGGCTTTGGTGCATAGGCCTTCCGAGACATTAAGGATTCAAAAAGGTGGTTCGACCCTAACATCAATAGAAACACTTATTCAGGGGCCCATTTTTCTTCATCTCCCTCTCATAGCTCTCCTCTTCCTCCCTTCCCTTCCCATCTCTTCTCTTCTCTTCTCTTCTCTTCCCTTCCCTTCCCTTCCCTTCCCTTCCCTTCCCTTCCCTTCCCTTCCCTTCCCTTCCCTTCCCTTCCATTACTTCTCCTTCCATTTCTTTCCTTTCGCTTCCCTCTATTCGTTTTGCATATTCCTTCATTCTTCACTCTAGTTTCCTTTTATCATTCCTTCCTTCTGTATCTTTTCTCTCTCTCTCCGCATTTCTCTTCCTTTACCTTCCTTCCCTTTCCCCCTCTGTTCCTTTATTCTTATCACTTCTCTCCTCACCTCCCTTCCTTTGCCTTCCCTTCATTTTCCCTTCCTTCTGTGCCAGTTTTATCTTTTTCTCTCTCTCTCTTCTCATTTCTTCTCTTTTTTGCTCTTTCCTTCTTCTCTTCTCTTTTCTTCTCTTTTCTGCTCCTCTTTTCTCTTTCTTCTCTTTCCTGAATGAATCTCTTTCGGTTTTACTTTTCCTTCCCTCTGTTCTTTCTCCATATCTTTATTTTTCGTCTTGTAACCCTCTCTCTCTCTCTCTCTCTCTCTCTCTCTCTCTCTCTCTCTCTCTCTCTCTCCCCCATTCCCTCACTTCATTTCCCTGGCCCTTTGTCCCATTCTTTTCATTTAATTCAAACTTCTTGCTGTAAAAACATTATTATTCATGTCACTGGGTTCTTTTCACACACACACACACACACACACACACACACACCAGAGATAGATAGGTAGATATACAGATAGGTAGATACATGAGATACATTACACAGAGAGAGAGAGAGAGAGAGAGAGAGAGAGAGAGAGAGAGAGAGAGAGACTTAATCCAAGGAGAACTTTTTACATGAACTGTCAACTGGGTTCTTATCAGTTCAGTATGTTAGTGTAGGTAGAGCTGACGTAGCGCTCTCTCTCTCTCTCTCTCTCTCTCTTATCAGCTCAGTATGTTAGTGTAGGTAGAGCTGACGTAGCGCTCTCTCTCTCTCTCTCTCTCTTATCAGCTCAGTATGTTAGTGTAGGTAGAGCTGACGTAGCTCTCTCTCTCTCTCTCTCTCTCTCTCTCTCTCTCTCTTTAAATTACGTATATACTCGCTCAATTAAGCATCACAGTAAGCCACCAGAAACAGTCATTCGCGAAACAACACATAATAAACTGAAAACTCGGGTAATTATTTTCTCGACCCATTAAGCTTCGTCTAATTAGTGACAGTGAAGGCGTCGGTATTGTCATCGAGTTTGCTTTCATGTATGTAGTATGTTTGTATGTACAGTATGTATGTTTGTATGTATGTAATTATGTATTATGTGTATGTATGTACTCGTATGTATATATGTATGTATGGATGGATGGATGGATATATGTATGTATGTATGTACGAGTTTGTAGCCTATGTATGTATATACGAGTATGTAGCCTATGTGTGTATGTGTATGTGTATGTATGTAAGTATCTATGTGTGTTAATATCTCATGAATGCCTGATCCCATTTAGATAAAACTTGGCACTTATATTGCGTGTTGGTATGGGAAGAGGTGGTGTAAATTTGATGCGGATAAATCAGAGGTCAGGGTCACGGGTCAAGGTCAAAGGTCGAGCCCGGCGTCAGTGTGGGCTCTAAGCATTTGATCTGGGTAAGTATGGTATATTTCCAGGTCGACACGTATTAGAAAACAGAGAGGATCGATTATTTGCGATTGTGGTGGCTGTGTGTGTGTGTGTGTGTGTGTGTGTGTGTGTGTGTGTGTGTGTGTGTGTGTGTGTGTGTGTGCTCTTTTTTGTCAGCTATTGGTTTTTTCTTCCATACATAAAAAAAAAAAGATGGTGTGGTGGTCAAGCTACGGCCTTCCCCTTTTCTCACACATGTCATTTATATATCTTTGTTTTCAGTAGTTTGTAACATCACACAACCTCGCTCTTGGCCAATATCCTCATGTTATCAATATTAAATGTCTACACTTTCTTTCACTACACTTACAATTTCCTTCCATCTACCTACACCCTCCTTCCACCTGTTTACTTATTGCTTTCAGTTCACTTTCTCCCCCCATCCACCTTTTCCCTCCACCCCCTGCCTCCACCCACACCCTCCCCTTACACACACTCTCCCCGCTCACACCCTCACCTAATCCACACTTTACCTACAGCCACTCCCCCTCTGTATCAACCCATATCCTCCTTTCATCCACCCACTCTCTCCCTCCACCCATCCATACTTTCTCTCCCTCCACCCACACACTCTCTCTCCACCCGCCCACACTCACTCCCTCCAACCATCCACACTCCCTCTCCACATTTTTCTGCCACCCTCCCTGCCTTCTCACTTTTCTTCCACCCACCCACATTCTTTTTCCTTCCATCCACATTTTTCTCCCTCCACCCACATTTTTCTCCCTCCACCCACATTTTTCTTCCTCCACCCACATTTTTCTTCCTCCACCCACATTTTTCTTCCCTCCTCCCCTCCTCCTCCACCCCCATAAAGCCTGCGTGTGTTAAAGTTGGACGTGAGAGGAGAAACTTTACTTTAGGGTCTGTTGGAATAATGGAAAATTGGTTTGACCCTGTGTGTGTGTGTGTGTGTGTGTGTGTGTGTGTGTGTGTGTGTGTGTGTGTGTCTATTTACCTGTCAGTCTGTCTTTAGCTATTTATCTATCCATGTTTATCTATTTGTGCATATCTTCCTGTCTATTCATGTTTGTGCATACATAGACAGGAAGTATGTGTGTTTTTATGTATGTATGTATGTAGCTGCTCTGCCAGTTTGTCTATCCATCCGTCTGTCTATCTCTCTGTCTGTCTGTCTGTCTGTTTGTTTATGCATCCCTCCATCCCTCCACCCATCCATCCATCCATCCATCCATTCATTCATCCATCCATCCATCCATCCATCCATCCATTCATTCATCCATCCATCCATCCATCCATCCATCATGCCACACCCCTAACTCACCCTCACCTCCACCCAGCACCTGAGCCTTGCTAATTACAATATGATCCTCTTCATTAACAAACTCATTAAGTCTTTATGGCTGCTAGTTAGGCTAATTACCACCATCAAAGCTATCGTTGCAATTACCACTTTTAGCGCTAGAACGGATTTTGATATTATTTTTTTTGATCTAGCTTTTTTTTTTTTTTTTTTTTTATTCAGCTTTGAGGCGCCACGATATTATACCTTTTTTTAAACCTTTACTTGGAGTGCTAGTCACGAAGAAGTGTTATTGAAAATTTGTAAAGCAGTAGCATTGTTTTATTTATTTATTTTGCAACTGAGTCCCGTGAAATAAGCCGGAAAAAGACGTAATTCTGGGCCAAGTTAAGGTGAAAAACGAATAGAAGAGAAATTAATTATCCCGATTTATTACTAAGGCTTAAGTCTCGTCGATTAAGGTTGCTCCCAAACACCTTTTCCTAAGCGACTCATTTTGCTTATTGCACCGTACTGCCATTCCGCGTGTTACATAAATCATTCTGCAATCGCCATACACTGCATAGATAACGTATTCTCGTGGGTTAAGGAAGCTCCCTAGCACCTTTTCCTAAGCGACTTATTTTGCTTATTGCACCTTATTTTCCTTCTCCGTGTTACATAATAATTCTACAATCGCCATACCGTGCATAGACAACGTACAAAAAGATATTAACCTAAAGATAAATCGCTAAGGAAGAGGCGTTAGGGAACATCTGGACGAGAACATTGGCCTAAGACTCACGAACAGTTGAATAAAATCGTCTGACGTTAGTTGATATAAATTCCTAGAGTTATCCTGACCATGAAAGGGATAACGAATGCTTTATCTCATCTCGGTAGGTCGAGATGAATATTATGGTTTGGAAAGAGCAAGATAGAAATGTAAGATAAGGATAATCGGAGTGAAGGGGTTACTGATTTTTTTTATTTTTTTATTTTTGAGAGAGAGAGAGAGAGACTAAAAATATAAAATGCATATCGCCTCCATTTAATCACTGCACCTCATTTATCTTCGTCTCTCTCTCTCTCTCTCTCTCTCTCTCTCTCTCTCTCTCTCTCCATTTTTCCTCCCTCCAGCACAGAGAGTAATGGGATTGAGGGAGGGAGGAAAATAAGGAGGAAAGGAGGAGAGAAATTGGCTTGGAAATGCGAGTTTGGGATATATGAAAAAACGAAAGCGAGAGAGAGAGAGAGAGAGAGAGAGAGAGAGAGAGAGAGAGAGAGAGAGATTCAGAATACTTATTAATAATCGTATTTTAATTGCAGCTCTCGCCACCTTAGGAGAAGTTGTAAAGACACACAAAGAAGAGTGATGCAGCAACTTACCTTACCGAGTTAGCTGAGTTATTATTATTATTATTATTATTATTATTATTATTATTATTATTATTCCCTCCAGACGATTTTATTTCGGGGTAGGACACTCTTTTCCAGCTGAGTCAGACATTTCCGTCATTAATCTGTTCACTGCTAGAGGTCTGTCGCAAGCTGAATAAAATCGTCTGGTGATAGCGAGAATTAAAGAAAAATGTCATGGGCTTGAAGGGGTTTGGGTCTGTTATTTGAAAGTAATGAGTTTTAGCCGTACAACATTATTAGGTTTTATTAGGGAAAAGTTTATTAGTTTTATCCCACAGGGCAATTAGATCTCTCCCCTGAGGTAAAGTGCGGTCACGGGGCCAGGCCAGGTCAGGTCCCTAGGTGAGGAAGGTTAGGCTGGGTTAGTTAGGTTAGTTCAAGTTAAGTTATATCAGGTTAGGTTATTAGGTTAAGTTTGGCTTGGTTCTGTGTCCAGGTGGGGAAGTGAGGTCAGGTCAGGTCAGGTCAGGTTCTTAGGTAAGGTCACATCATCACCTGTACCCTCACCTCTCCCCAACCCAACCCCAACGCTACGGCTGGTCTTGTCATATTGTATTCTTGCTACTACCAGATGATTCTACTGAGATTAGGATAGTACCCTTACAGTGAAGGGATGACTGAAGGCTGTATCTGATCCACCCGGCAAAGGTTCTTCCATAAAATAACATTGAAACAAGAAAATAATAAAGATGCTGAAGAAATAGGAAAGCCAACATTGGTTTAAAGCCACCGTAGAAGGGAAAGTTTTTATTGGTATAGCATAACTCCGGACACCGTCATGCCGCATCGAAAAATAATGATATTCTAGTCAGATGCCGTGAAAAGTTTGTTGGGTTCAGAGGTTTGCTTTACTTGGTTTCGAAAGTCATTGCTCACTGCCTCGTAATTCATCGTTATTAAGTGGATCAGTATTTATGGCCGCAGCTGAACAACGCCTCGGTTTTACGTGATGGTTAGAGCGAAACGTTATGCACCATCAAAATTTCGTCCACTTAAGGTGTTTTCCTAACGAGCAGGACGTCATCGTAGTGAAGAAGCCCAGTATTTTGGTAGTCTCGTCTAGCTACCTCCAGACGATTTTATTCAGGTGAAACCCCAGCCTTACAGTGGAGTAGACAACAGTGGCGCTGCAGTAAGTTCGTAGCTTGAAAGTTATCAGTTATTTTCCTGTAGCTGCCGCAAAAGTCACCTGTGTATTTCATTCTAGGTACCCTCAGACGATTAGTATTAATGTGAGGGACATCCCTCTTTCACGATGATGTGGACGTATGGCACTGCGGTGACTCAGTATATTAGACGATTTTATTCAGCTTAGGAGAGAGATCAGAGATAACCTTTATCAACCATTTATGTCGTTTAGTCAATCTTTAAGTTGAACAAAATCGTCTGGAGAAACCCTTGCCTTACAGTGATGTAGATATATAGCATTGCAGTAAATCACTAAGTCTGAGGGAGATGGTGGCCAAGTCCGGAGAGAGGTGGTCTGCTGTCCTAATGGGCGCACGTTCGATTCCCGGCTGGGACATGGAACATTTTAAGAATTTGGATTTCACTGAAGTAGTTTTCAGTTATCTCCACTGAAACCCGCCGACATGTAATAATACCCACGCTAATACCAGCACACCAGTTATGTATGTGACAACCAAGCGTGTATTCATTATGGACGGTGGATGTTAGCGTCAAAGTGGTGACAGGTGAAGCTGTGTGGTACTTAGGAAAACTGCAGGGCCTCAGGGAACGGGCTGTTAAGCCTATGCCCAGAGTGGTACGCTTAAAAGAAATACGATTTTATAACACCGATTTATATTATGACGATTTTTAGTATTCTTTTACATTCCGGACAGTGTTATTCCCCTGAGAGAAAACCACAGCCTCACAGTGGTTGCGACTTGTGGCGCTGCAGTAAGTCAGTGGCTGGGGGAAGTTTACCAGAAATTGTGGAATGGACCCGTCACCCAAAATAATTGCCCTCCCGTGTACTGGGGGACAAAACCAATTATACCCTTACTTTATCAGCTTGTCTGCCCGTCTGTTTACCGTTTTGTCTGCCTGTCTGTTTGTCTCTGTGTGTATATATCTATCTGCCTATCTGTCTGTAGCCTAGACTCCTTAATACTGGAGGAGGGGGCAACAAACAAACCTCCTCCATGTCGCCCCGTCCTCCAGCACCAGGCTACCCTTCCTCCATCTCACCACCCTCATTCATATACATCTTCATCTCGTCTCTGCATCTCATTCTGGGTCTCCCTTTCCTCCCTTCTCCCTCCACCGAACTCACATACACTCTCCTAGCCAGTATCTCACTCCGCATTCTCTCCACAGAGCCAAACCATCTCAGGGTACTGCTTCCAAACACTTTCCAGCACACCCACATCAACACCAAAACGCCCCCTAACCTACTCATTTTTGTTCGTCTCTCCACGTAACTTCAGATCCTCCTCTCATATAACTCATTTCCACTCAGTTCACACTTGGTTTGCGCCCTTCCAAGAGAGTCCAAGCTTCATTTCCCAACGTTCATCATCATCATCATCATCATCATCATCCATATTCTGCCTCGTATCTTTTCTTTTTTTGTCAACTCTCTCAGGCTTCTACAACTCACTTCAAGTTTAATGGAATAGCCTGCCGTTAGTCGGAATAGACTACTAGAGTTGTCCTTATCATCTGGGGGGTACTACGTTGGTTATTACTATTGTGAGCAGGTATCTTCTCAGCTAGTGTTTTGAGAATATGGTTTGTGTTGTGATCATATGTTGAGCATATTTCTTGTGAGCATGTTTCCTGTGAGTGATTATCTTGTTTGTATTTGTCCTGTGAGCATATTTCCCTGTCTGTGAGCATATCCTGTGAGTATATTTTTGTGAGCATTTGTCTTGAGGATTTGTCCTGTGAGCATATTTCTTGTGAGCATTTGTCTTGTCAGCTTTTATTTAGTGAGCATTTGTCTTCCCATTTCCTTTT
>NC_137037.1:43876047-43878547 GCF_032717465.1 Coenobita brevimanus
TAAGTGGATTTGAAGTGGCCTAAGTGGATTCGAAGTCAAATAAGTGGATTTAAAGTGACCTAAGTGGATTTAAAGTGACCTAAGTGGATTTGAAGTGACCTACGTGGATTTGAAGTGACCTAAGTGGATTTGAAGTGACATAGCTAAGTGGATCTGAAGTAACCTAAGTGGATTTAGAGTGACCTAAGTGGATTTGAAGTGACATAAGTGGATTTGAAGTAACCTAAGTGGATTTAAAGTGACCTAAGTGGATTTGAAGGGACCTAAGTGGACCGGATATGACATACAGAAGAGGCATATGAACCAGTAATTCCACTTACTGTTTTCTCCAAGTGTCTCTGTTTTCACATCAACTCACCTGAAAAAAGAAGAGTATGTTTATATTACTGGACTGATGCAGCACAGTTTTTTTTTTTTTTCACCTGACGGAACTGGGGCAATCCTATAGCCTGAATACAAAGTCGTGGTTGCATGAAATTCGATGAGCATTAGTTATCAGGCTCAGGCTGGAATGTCTCCTTGGTTACTAGTCAAAGCGACCCTCTAGTCCGACTACACCTGGCCATCAACAGAGCTGGAAGGGGTGAGGGATCTTTGTTAGTTTAGAACAGACGTGATGTGCATATTTTATAAGTTAATTCCTTCAGTCCGGTGGCATCTTCCATTATTCTTGTTGCTGTTGGACGATTTTATTTCAGTTGTTAATGAAGGCTGTTTCTGACCCCTACGTTTCAAAAATTTCCAAGCTGAACAAAATCGTCTGGATAGAAAGCACGAAAAAAAAAAAAAAACTTGGAGGGTTTAACAAATATTGTACTACAAACCACTTCACCACGATGTCGCTCTCTTAATTCTAGTCTTGCTTTCTCCAGACGATTTTATTCAGCAGCTGAGTACCCTAGTAGTAAAGGGGTTACTGAAGGCTATATCTAACCCTTCTCATATGAAAAGTCTCACCTGAACTGAATAAAATCGTCTGGAGATCAAATCAGTGGGATATAAACAAGGAAAAAAGGGGAGAAGGAATAATTGGGATAGTAAAGGAAGAAGAAGAAATGGAAGAAGAAGGAAGAAGTAGAAGAAGGAAGAGGAGGAGGAAGAAGAGGAGGAGGAGAAGGAGGAGGAAGAGGAGGAGGAGAAGGACGAGGAGGAGGAGGAAAGACAAAAAAAGAACAAAACAGTTAGGGACAAGTGTTCGATTAATATTCCCCTGCTCCTGCATCATACTTGCCACGCCTTCCCATCGTTTAAGGAGGCTCCCTACCACCTCTTCCTTAGCGATTTATTTCTGGATACGACCGGTTAATATAATTTTGTACGTTATTTATGAAGACCATAGCAATATTAGGGTGATTTAAATAACACAGATGAGGACAGCAAGGTGTAATAAGCAAAATAAATCGCTAAGGAAGAGGTATTAGGGAGCTTCCTTAACCGACGGGCTTTAAAACACGTATGTCGCTTTCCTCCCAGACGCATAGTATCAAAGAGAATTATTTACGGGCACAGAAGCATCCAAACCTCTTTCAGCTTAGGAATAGCAGCCATCAGAGGAAAGCAAAACGCAGAGGAGGTGAAAGTTTAGACCCCTTTTGCCTCTGACTGTTAAGTGAGCAAACGAATATGGAAGAACGAAAAACGGAATGAAAGAAAAAAAAACGAAGGAGAAAGAGAAGTAAAGCATAAGACACAATGAGAGAAGGAAAAGAATAATGAAAGAGGAGAGCATAAAAGGGAACTAAAGAGGACGGTAACTGGAAATGATTTGAAGAGAGATGACTGAGAAATGAGTAAGAAAATCAAGCGAAGAGGAATGATGATAAGAAAAATAAAGAAAAGAAGAAGAAAATCGGGGAATATAGACGAGTTTGTGGAGAAAGAGACATAAGGAAGGAAATTGAAGGAGGGAAGAGGACGCTGAAGGAGGGAACGAGGAGGAAATAGGAAGGCATAAGGAGGAAAAATGGAACAGCTGAAGGAAGGGAATCAAGAAGAAGAGGACTGTTAATTCTCACAAAGATTGGAGGAGGAGGAGGAGGTGGAGGGAAAAGAACAGAGTGTGGAGGGAAAGGAAGAGGAGGAGGAGAAAAGAAAAAACAGATGATGATGATGATGATAAGAAGTAGAAGAGGAGGAGGAGGAGGAGGAAAGAAGAGAATGAGGAGGGAAGGGAAGAGAAGGAAACTAGAAGAGGAAGATAGAGATAAGGAGGAGACAGCAAGAGAAAAGAAGAGGGAGAAAAGAGAAAAAAGAGAAAGACTAAGAACAATTGATAAATTGTGGTAGTGGTGGTAATGACTGTGGTTATGGTAGCAGTGGTAGCGATAGCAGTTGTCGTGGTAGTGAGGTAGTGGTGGTAATGGTCGTATTGGTGGTGGCAATGTTAGTTGTTGTTGTGATGGTAATTGTAGTATGATGGTAGTTGTGGTAGTGATGGTATATGTTGTAGTGATGGTACTGATGGAAGGTGGTGTAATGTTAGTAGTATTAATAGCAGTGC
>NC_137037.1:43883547-43911047 GCF_032717465.1 Coenobita brevimanus
TCCGCTGAATCGAAAGAGAGAGAGAGAGACAGAGATGGAGCAACAGGGAGCGAGATACAGGGAGACGGGAGGGAAAGATGGTGACAGATGGAGTGAGAGACAGAGCATGGGAGAGACGGAAACAGGGGAAGTGAGGGTGCTGCCACGCTTTCCCGAAACTTGTGATCGACAGGATGAGGCGATGCACCGGGTTCGAGTCGCTGCAGTATCCGAGTCTGAACGTTGGACGGCCCCTGAGCCTCGTTTCCTCGTGTCGATCACATGTTTAGGGCATATGTGGCCGCACCCTCCCCTCCTCTGTTTCCTTCTCTCTCTTACTCTGTCTGTCACTCCCTCTATCTTCCCTCTCCATTATCTCCCTCCGTGTCTCTCGTTCCCACTGTCTCCGTTTCCCACTTTCTCTGTCTCCTTGTCTCTCTCTCTCTCCCGTTTCTCCCTTTCTCTCTTTCCGTGTCTCACTCAATTTCCGTCTTTCCAATTCCGTCTCTCCCTCGTCTCTCTCGTCGATTCGCAGTCATCCTGTCTCTGTCGCCCTGCTTTCCTGCCTCTCACTCTCCCTCCATTTCCTCCCTTCCTCTCTCTCTCTCTCTCTCTCTCTCTCTCTTTTACCATTTTAACCTGCGTCGCAAGAGGCCAGGACTATGAGAGCAATGCAGTTTTGTTTGTTTTGTTCATGTTGAAAAAAAAAAAAAAGGAAAAAGAAATATACCTTCACTGGGCTCAAGCTAATCATACGGTACCTATATTCACAGGATATGCTCAAGGTCTATCCAGCTTCATTAGACCTTGGATATACTCCCATGGCCCCTCCCTACACCCATCAAACTTCCATCTCATCTCACTCATTTCTGTGTCCCCCATGCGTATTTCCTTTACCCATCCCTGGCAAGGATAATTTGAAATGAACCTTGACTGCGCTCAGACTACTAAGCACACAAGACTCCGTTTCATATGGTTAACTTTCTTTCCCTAGCCCAACTACCCACAACATTTTCAGCCCATCCCACTCATTCCTTTGCTCACCACTCCTATTGTTTTACCCTCTGCCTTGGACTGTTTCATGGCACGACACAGGTTACATGGTCGATAAGCGCATTTGTTTATTTACAGTAGACTATCTGATCGTATCGTATTGCAAATCATAACAGTGAGAAACAGTGTCACTAAATGGTGCAATGAGTACTACATGGCAAGTAAACAATAATTAGCAAAAATAGTGTGAAATAACTATCTTTGACACAGTAGAACAAAATTTATTGCTACCAGGCAGAACCCCCACGTAATGATGACGTTCTTTATATTCTACCAACAACCCCCATCAACCCACTCCGCTCACCCCCTCCCTATTCTCCCCTCAACCTCCATCCACCCACTCTGCCCAACCCCCCTCTATTCTCCCCTCAACCCCCCTCCACCCTCTCCGCCCACCCCCCTATTTTCCCCTCAACCCCCCTCCACCCTCTCCGCCCACCCCCCTATTTTCCCCTCATCCCCCCTCCACCCACTCCACCCACCTCTCATCTTCAGCCCTTACTCTGCCGTTCTCTTGGTTTACTCTGATACAAACGAGGAGGTCTGCCTTAACAATACTTCCTTTCCATACCCATCCTCCACCCCACCACAAACTCCCCACCATCCCCTCCACTCTCTCTCTCTCTCTCTCTCTCTCTCGTTTTCCGCGACTTTCAGTACCCGTGCGTCCGATTGGCGTCATAAAGATGTAAATGAAGTGTTTATCTGGAAATTACACTTTGACTCTTGCATAATCGCCCGATATATTAACTAGAGAGAGAGAGAGAGAGGGAGAGAGTTGGAACTTTTCACGTTAAATAAGTATTCGGTTTTCCGCTTTTTGTAGGACCTCTGTCTCTGGAGGGTCCGAAATTGTGTGTGTGTGTGTGTGTGTGTGTGTGTGTGTGTGTGTGTGTGTGTGTGTGTGTGTGTGTGAGAGAGAGAGAGAGAGAGAGAGAGAGAGAGAGAGAGAGAGAGAGAGAGAATTATAAAACACACACACACACACACACACACACACACACACACACACACACACATATATATATATATATATATATATATATATATATATGGAAAAATCATAGTCCCAGTTTGAACAAACGTGTATGGTGATGGAAATAATAAAGTTTTAAAAACATCCATTTACTAAAAAGATTAACCCCTTCGTCTCCCCTTTCGCTTGGCAGTATCCGGGACCTTGAAACTTAGAATATAATTCCCTTATAATATTAAAATGCCCTTGGAAACACTGTTGAAAATCTGCTAAGCTCAAACTCATTTTATATTCATCGTAAATTCGTTCACTCTTCTAGTCTAGACTAAATAGACAAATAAATAAATAAACAAATGTATATGTATAAACCTTTGTTTAATAATTATTTTATAGTCGTTATTTTAGTGGTTATGAGTGACTCTTTTCTTATAACTATTAACTATGACACATTCATTTTAACCAGACAGAGCTTGTTGCGTTTTTGCAGCATATTTCTCCGTATTTCAGTGCCAGAATAAGACAATACTGCGGTTCTTCATCCTTTTCACAGCACATCTTCGTGACTGGCACCATATTCTCCTGTTAATCCCTTCATACAGCTAAGCATACAAGGTGGATAGATGGCAATTTTTCACCATGTTAAAGTGAATAGAGTATATTTCTTATCGACTATAGTTTATTTGTCATGCATGGTTGTGTCCCTTTTCGAAACTTGTGCCAAACTGCTGGAGGATATTCTCTCTCTCTCTCTCTCTCTCTCTCTTTAATCTCTTCACCCCGAGGACGTCTTTTGAATACTCTTGCTATCTCCAGACGATTTTACTCAACCTGGGGAAACCGTCGAACTAGAGAGTGACATAGGAACCTTGGCAGCACATGTATCCCAGCGATTTAGTTTGCTTATTACACCTTTATTTTTCGTCTTGTAATATCGTCCATAAAACTACAGAAACAACACAGAAATAACACAAATACACAAAAATACACACGCACAAAAATACACACACATACAACATACACATACACATTCAGAAATACACACAAAAATACACATACACGAAAATACATGAATAACCCAGAAAAGAATACCAGGGTGTAACGGGTAGAATAAATCGCAATGAGAAAGGTGTTACGAAGCCTACAGCACCTAGAATACATTTACGCTTCATTAACCCCTTCAGTATGAGAGATTTTTCCAGGCAATTGTTTTCTTCTCTCTCTCTCTCTTTCTCTCTCTCTCTCGCTCGCTCTCTCTCTCTCTCTCTCTCTCTCTCTCTCTCTCTGGTTCAGGAGAGACTTTTCGGACTGGAGGCCTTCGATACAGCCTTCATCAACCTCTTCACTGCTATAGTCTGTTTATTTTCACTTGGCGGAACCGGGTCTTTCTCAGTTTTAATACTCAGTCGTGGTTTTAGAGAAATTCGATGAGTCATGGTTTTATTTTAGGGATGAGTCTCCTTGGTTACTAGTCAAATCGCCCCCCTTGTCTGACTTGGCCATCAGTTGAGGTAAAGGGGATTAGGGATCATTGTTAGGTTCGGAAATATGGGTGATTTTTTTATTTTTCTATGTATATTTTTTTTGAGGGGACGGGGGTCCTACATTAAATAAAATCATCTAACACCATCCAGAAAAATTAGAAAAGCCCTCGTACTGAAGGGGCTAATGTGCTTTTTTTTTTTTTGGGGGGGGGGTTCTTCCTGTAAAAATTAACTTCAAAATCCATCTTTCGAAATTATCCATAAAAACATATATATAATTAATTCAGTATCATAACAAATCTCGTGTGAAAATATAGTTGTGATATTTTGAGGCCGAGGTAATATTCTTTTTATATTACCAAACCTGATATGTAGAGCAGTGGATTATGAAAGGGATGACTCTCTCTCTCTCTCTCTCTCTCTCTCTCTCTCTCTCTCTCTCTCTCTCTCTCTCTCACACACACACACACACACACACACACACACACACACACACACACACACACACACACACACACACACACACACAAATTTATCGCTCTCCACTTAAGCAAAAAAGCCTCAACCAGCCACACCTCAAAAAGCCAACCAGTTTTCACCCTTCCCCCCAAAGCAATGAAGGTCTAAAATCTCGTTCGTCTGGGGGCTGGTGGTTAGGCCATTTTTGCCCCTAGTTAGTGAAGAAATCTCATTAGCTTGGATTTATTTCCTTCGGAGATTAATTTCCCGCTGAAGGAGATATCGTGGGTCCTCGGGGGGATAGGGCGATAAGGTGGTATTGATATGGAGGGAGGGATGGTGGGCTTGTTATCTGTGTGTGTGTGTGTGTGTGTGTGTGTGTGTGTGTGTGTGTTTATCACTGTATGCATCTGAAGTCACTGTGTATGTGTCTGTGTGTATCTCCGTCTGTCTGTCTGTCTGCTTTCATCAATCTATCCATCTCTGTCTTTATCTCTTTATATCTGTTTGCCTATCTGTCTGTCTGTCTATCTATCTGTCTATCTATCTATCTATCTATCTATCTATCTACCTATCTATCTATCTGTTAGTCTGTTTTTATTTGTATCTAACTCGTTTTCAACTACTCATTTATCTTTCTGTGTGTCTTTTTATCTGTCTATCTGCCTGTCTGTCTATGTATGGAGTTAGGAGGTGTTCTTGATATACCGGTATCTTTCCCTATCCCCTTCACTACTGAGATGCTCTCCTAAACTGAATAAAATCGTCTGGTGGCAGCAAGAATTACCGGTAGGCCTGAGTCATAAGCTTCTCCCTCCACGTTATCTCTCTCTCTCTCTCTCTCTCTCTCTCATTACTCATTTCCCTTTCCTTATTCATATCCTTTGATTTCTCTCTGTCTCATCTTTACCTGCCACTTCCTGCTTCTTTTTCCATCAAGACGACACACATTTCTCACCTGTCGAAGATCCGTAATCCCCCGTTAGCCCTGTTAACCCTTTGAATCCGGGTGACGTTATTTTCATTTAATCTTGCTACTATCCAATGATTTTCTGAAACTTTGGAAAGGCCCCTCGTACTAAAGCGGTTTATTGAGGCTGTATCTAAACCTCTCCAGTAAAGCAAAAAATAAAAAATTAATAAATAAATAAAATTGAGTAAAATCGTCAGGAAAAGGCAAGATAAACGTAAGAAAATTGCCAACATTGTCAGGGGAGTGCAAGATGGTCTCCACATAGCTTCAGTACACCAACATGCGTCTGTGCAGATTGTCGTGATAATGGACATAAAAGAGCATAGGATCGCGAAATTTTTAGTGTTTATATGATTTGATGTTTGGCACCATAAATCCCTTTAAAATGACTATATCAAAAGAGAAAAGGTGTCAGGGGTTTGGTCCAAGGAATGGTTACGCCAGATTTGAAGCGAATTGGTGAAGAAAGAGAGGAATTACCACATTAAAAAAAAAAACAAGTATGTAAGAAAGAAGAAACAAAGGGAGGAAATACACTAGGTCTCCATACGTCGATGTGGAGACCTAGAAAAGACATCCATGGGCTCAAAGAGTTATTAACAGCCAAGTGTGATAGAAAATTGTGATCGATAAAAACATCCATATCTATCTATCTATCGATCTAGTAGGAATGGAGGCTTGATTTCACTGGTAACTAAAGACTTTCATACCAGACTTATAAATAACACTCACGATCCTATAATTCACCCTCAGTTGAGTATAATCGTCTTGTGCTAATCAATATTTAGTGGAAAATTTGACGCGACTGTGAACGGGGTAATATTATCACCATTTACCCTTTCACGATAGCAATACCTGTAATATTCTGTTCCATTTATATAACGTCAAGCAGTTTTATTTACCTGAGTGAGTTGGTGCCTGAGACTATCTAAAATTATCGATATTTCATGCGGTGTACCAGTTCCGTCAAATGTAAACAAACCGACGACAGGACTATCCTGAATCCGGGCTGAATCCACGAACGCCCGAGCACTCTTAAAGGCGGCTGTGTTTACGATGCAGTTGGTAGTTTGTTTGAGTTATTAGTTTATTTGAGGTTGTTTGTGAAGTATAATTAGGCTCCCTGATGCTAAATTATGGCGCCCTGAAGCAAAAATATTAATTTGTGGTGAAGTTTTGAGCGGTTCTCGTTTGTGTTGAGTACCAGAGGAAAAAAGTTGAGGACGTTGGTGATTTTGGTTGGCGAGAAAGTGGTTGTGGATTATGGGGATATTTATGTGTGTGTGTGTGTGTGTGTGTGTGTGTGTGTGATGGTTTCTGGGACTATTTGTTACTTATAAATGAACCCTTTCAGCCAGAGAACGTATTTTATTTCGTTACTTAATTATCTGCGTTTCTAGACTTCAGTTAAGTACAGGAAATTTACGCTTCATTTTCTTATTCTTGCTGGTTTTATAGACTTTTATTTAGCTTATGAGAGGTATTCAAACTAAAGGATTCAGTTATAGCTTCCGTCATCTCTCACATCATGGGGCTTCCTCAAGTAAAAATAATAATAATAAAAATAATAATAATAATAATAATATAATAATAATAATAATAATAAAATGTCGGTGAGAGAGAGAGAGAGAGAGAGAGAGAGAGAGAGAGAGAGAGAGAGAGAGAGAGAGGTCACTGGATTGAAAAGATTAACCCTTTCAATGAGATTACGTCAGGTAGATCTTATTTTTCGTACTGTCGAAGCCTGTTATTCAGCTGAGAGAGACTTTTCAAGCTGGAGGGGTTTGATACAGCCCTCATTAACCCTTCCAGGAAAATGACAACAGCTTTACTCATTCTTGCAATCTCCATAATATATTTTGAGCTTGGGATTGACATTTTGAATTCCACGAGGTTTGTATCTGTTTATCTATCTTTCTGTCTATCTGTTTGTCTGTCTGCCTTGCTGTCTATCTGTTTGTCTGTCTGTCTTGCTGTCTATCTGTTTGTCTGTCTGTCTTGCTGTCTATCTGTTTGTCTGTCTGTCTTTCTGTCTATGTGTCTCTGTTTATCTTTATTTTTTCAATTGATCGCTTTAGTTTTAGAGATTTTTCCTGTCCTAAAAAAAGCCAGATTGTACAGTACCTTAAAATGAAAAAGTTATCTTCGTCCTAAATAGATTAATGTGTCCTAGGTGTTTCAGTGTTTTTGTATCTATCTATATATCTATCTGTCCATCTATCTGTGTATCTATCTGCCTGTCAGTCTACCTACCTACATTCTAACCCATCTGGTTATCTGTCTGTCTGTCTGTCTGTATATTTTGTAATGGATGGATGTATAGAGAAATGTTGTTGTGAAGGTGTGTGTCATGTACTGTACAAGGGTTGCCGTGACTTAGGGAACGGGCTCTCTAGTCTATGCCCAGAGTCGGAACCAACACACACACACACACACACACACACACACACACACACACACACACACACACACACACACACACACACACACACACACACCAATCAAGAGGCTGCGTCAGTGGCTTTATATCCGGCAAACCACGTCTCAGGACCAATTAACGTAGTTTTTCACATTTTTTGGTTCTGGCGGTTTTTTTTTTTGGGGGGGGGGTTTCAGTCGCAATTGAAGAGAATGAGAGAGAGAGAGAGAGAGAGAGAGAGAGAGAGAGAGAGAGAGAGAGAGAGAGAGAGAGAGAGAGAGAGAATTAGAAAATGAGACAATGAATAGAATTAAAGACATGAATGGAGTGGGAGCAGTTAGAAAAAAAAAAAAGAGAGATTAAAGAAAGACGAGAGAGAGAGAGAGAGAGAGAGAGAGAGAGAGGATAGGGAAGGCATCGAGAGAGAAGTTTTAAAAATGATAAGAAAGGAAAGAGAAAGGAATTAACAGAGAGAGAAAAAAAGAAGAGAATTGGCGAGATAAAAGGACAGAGAAGAATTAGAAAAAAGTATAAATTAAAGAAAGGATGGAGAGAGAGAGAGAGAGAGAGAGAGAGAGAGAGTAAAGGAAGCGAATCAAGGAAACAGGAAGGACACTGAGGAGGGAGGGGAGGAAGAAAGTTGAAATGAAGACGAAGAAAATGCTAAGCGGAGAGGAGGAAGAGGAAGAGGGAAAGAGAGGAAGGAAGGAGAGAAGGGGCGAAGTGGAGAGAGAGAGAGAGAATAAAAAAAGATATTCTGTTTATAATAACCTAAAAATAAAGAAAAAATCAGGAAGAATTGACCAGCATAAAATAAATGATAGTCCCATTTTTGGAGAGAGAGAGAGAGAGAGAGAGAGAGACAGACACAGACAGACAGACAGACAGAAACAAAGAGATAGATAGATAGATAGATAGATAGAGAGAGAGAGAGAGAGAGAGTGAAATGGATATTCTGTCTATAATAACCTAAAGAGAAAAAAAAAAGAAAATAAATAAGGAGGAAGAATTGACCGGCAAAAAAAAAAAAATGATAGTCCCATTTTTGGAGAGAGAGAGAGAGAGAGAGAGAGAGAGAGAGAGAGAGAGAGAGAGAGAGAGAGAGAGAAATAGTGGGTTAAGATGTGACCTGCCTTGAAGAAAGAGATGAAAGGAGGGGAGCGAAGTCAGGTGGAAAAGAGGGGAGGAGAGGGGAGGGAAAGAATGGAGGAAAAGGGAGGAGAGAGGGGATAGGGGGAGGGGGAAAGAAGTAAAGAGATGAAGGGGAGGGGGGAGAGGAAGAGGGGAGGGGAGACAACGGTGAAGAGGGGAGAGAAAAAATGGAGTATAGTGGAGGAGGGAGGGACAAGGGCAAGGGGAAGTAAAAAAGAGACTGAGGGGAGGGGAGGAGAGGGGACAGGAGGGGGACGAGAGAGGGAAGGAGGGGACACATGGGGAGAGGAGAGGATGAGGGGAAACGTAGGAGGGAGAGGTAGAAAAGACTGATGGGGAAAATGGGAAATGAGGTGAGAAAAGGTGAAATGAGACGATTCGTGATGGACTGTTAGGGGACGAGGGGAAATGAGGGGAAGGAGGAGTCAGGGGGAAGGTGAGGGGAGACGAGAAGCGAGGGGAGGGGGAGAACTAAGGGAGAAAGAAGGAGCGAGGGGAGAGGGGAAAATAAAGTGACGAGGAAGAAGGAGAGAAAAAAAAAATATGGAAGACATAGAAATAAAATGGAAAAGCAAGGACACTGAGAGGGAGAGAGAAAGAGAGAGAGAGTCACAGAGGAAGCTGAAGGAAGAGAAATGAAGTAAAAGAGAGGAAAGTGCCAAAAACAGGGGATAAAGAGAGGGAAGTGGTATGGAAAGAGAAAAATAAAAGAGAACAAGATGAAAGAAAATGAGAGAGGAAAGATGAAAGACTGAGGGAGAGAGAGAGAGAGAGGAAAAAATGAAAGAGGAAACGTGAAAGAAAAATTAGAGAAAAAGATGAAAGAAAATGAGAGAGGAAAGAAAAATGTGTGAGGAAAGGTGAAGGAAAAGTGAGAGAAAAGAATGAAAGAAAATGACAGGAAAGATGAGAAAAATGAGAAGGATGAAAAAAATGAAAGAAAATGAGAGGAAAGATGAAAGAAAATGAGAAGAAAAATGAAAGGAAATGAGAGAAAATATTAAAGAAAGTGAGAGAGGATAGATGAGAGCAAAATGAGAGGAAAAGAGTGAGAGAACAGCCATAAAAAGAGCAGAGAAATGAGAATTGGAAGACGGGAAGTGAGAGAGAGAGAGGGGGGGGGGAGAAGTGAGAGAGGAAGAGGGAATATAGATGACAAGAGAAGGAGAACAATTTGCAGTATAGAACGTCCGCGTTAATTGAATGAGAGGGAGAGGGCACGAGACGAAGATGAGAGAGAGAGAGAGAGAGAGAGAGAGTGAATGGTGACACTGGCTTTCAGTAATATACACAGCCACTTTGTAATTTGAGCGACGCCCCTACCAATGCATGTATTCAGTAAGAACGGTTGGTATTGGTGCCGGAGTGGCGACACGTGAAGGTATGTGGCACGTAGAAGAGGCACTGGACCTCGGTGGAGTGTGGTTGATGACTGAATATCCGTATTAGTGGGTATTAGTGCCAGAGTGGTGACATGCGAAGGTGTGTGGCAGGTGAGAGGAGTGCTGGGTGTAGGTGGGTAATTAAATAACCGTATAAGTGGATATTAGTGCCAGGGCGGTGACATGCGAAGGTGTGTGGCAGGTGAGAGGAGTGCTGGGTGTTGGCGGGAAATTAAATATCCGTATAAGTGGACATTAGTGCCAGGGCGGTGACATGCGAAGGTGTGTGGCAGGTTGGAGGAGTGCTGGATGTAGGCGGGAAATTGAATATATCGGCATGACTTTGATCCAGCCACTCGCCTTGTTGCTGTTGACATTCGTGCATTTCAGAGGGTAAAAACAGAATAAATAAAACCCATGGATAAATAAATAAATAAAACCCATGGATAAATAAATAAATAAAACCCATGGATAAATAAATAAATAAAACCCATGGATAAATAAATAAATAAAACCCATGGATAAATAAATCAAATAAAACCCGTGGATAAATAAAAAATGAATAAATGAACTTGATAAAACCCATGGATAAATAAAATAAAATAAAACCCATGAATAAATAAAATAAAACTCATGAATAAATATAATAAATAAAGCTCATCGATAAATAAATAAAACCCATGGTCTTAATGCCTCTTCCCGTAGGTTAAGGAGGCTCCCAGCACTTCTTCCTTGCTAGTAAAGTTCTGCATATGGCTTGTTAATTATCTCTTGCGTGTTGTTTATGTGAGCTGCGTCGATGTTAACCCGTTCAGTTCAGTTACGTTGTGTGTGTGTGTGTGTGTGTGTGTGTGTGTGTGTGTGTGTGTGTGTGTGTGTGTGTGTGTGTGTGTGTATTGTGGCTAACTATAGACGATTTTTTTCAATTGGGCAAAGTGAAGGTGTTTTGAAGTCTACATCTAACCCCTTCAGTTCGAAAAATCTCTCACTACGCTGAATAAAATCGTCTGGAAATAGAGAATTAATTACATGGATAACATAAAGCAGAATATAAAGCCGTGGTAGGTAAAATAAATCGCCAAGGAAGAGTTACTAAGATCCCTCCAACCCGACGAGAATTCAAGGCAAGATCTATACGGATTTTTTTTTTCTGCAGGAAGATTATGGATATGAGAGGCTGTAATGTTCATCCTGTGTTTACGAGATGCAGACACATAAACTGGTGAAATATTAATAGATAGACAGATGCAGATAGATAGATAGATAGATAAACAGATGGTTAGACAGATTACTAGATGGGTAGGTAGGTATGGTAGGTAGGAGGATAGGTAGAGATACATAGATACATATATACAGAGAGAGAGAGAGAGAGAGAGAGAGAGAGAGAGAGAGAGAGCCGGAAGAGGAAGAGAAAGAAGAGGAAGAAGGAGGAGGGGGAGGAAGGGGGAAGGGGGAGGGAAAAGAAGGGTCAGGGGTTCTTCTGTTTGGTTTCCGGCTGGGGTAGGAGAGAGAGAGAGAGAGAGAGAGTAACAAAGACGCAGAGGGACAAAGGAGAAAGGGGAGGAGAAGGAATGAGAGATGTTGATGATGATGGTGATGATGATGATGATTACAGTAATGATGATGATGATGGTGATGATGTTGATGGTGGTGGTGATAAATAATGATGATGATGATGATGATGAAAATAATAATGGTGGTGGTGGTTGTGGTAATAAATAAGTGATGATGATAATGACAATGGTAGTGGTGATGATGATGATGAGGAGGAGGAGGATAATGATGATGATGATGAGGAGGAGGAGGATAATGATGATGATGATGATGGTGGTAATGATGATGACGATGATGATGATGACGATGATGATAAATGAGTAGGAGGAGAGTCAGGAACAAGCCAAGGAAAAAGAAGGCAGAAAAGAAACTGGGCAGGAAATGTCATCGCGACTGAGATGTAAGAAGAAAAGAGGAAGAGGAGGAATAAGAGGAAAAATAAGAGGAGGATGGAGAGAGGGAGAGGAGGAATGAGAGGAAAAATGAGAGGAGGATGGAGAGAGGGAGAGGAGAAATAAAACAGAATATTAAGAGGAGGAAGGAGAGAGGAAAAGGAGGAGTAAGAGGAAGAATAAAGAGGAAGAAGAGGAGATGGAGAAGAGGAGTAAGATGGAAAAATAAGAAGAGGAGTTAGAAGAAAAAGAAATAGGAAGGATATGGATTAGGAGTATGAGGAACAAGAGAAATATAAGCGAAGGAAGAAGAAGACAGGGGAAGAGGGGGAATGAGACAAGGCAGAGGCAAAGATAAAGAAAAGAGGGGAGGATAAGAGGGGTAAACAGAGGGGAGAATAACAAACGTAAACTAATAAAAGGAATAACAGAAATAACAAAGCAAGAAGGAGGGGAAACGGGAGACTAAAGAAAATAATAATAAAAATTAGATGAGGGGAAATGTGATAAAAATATGATGAAAGCTACTGAATAACAATGGAAGGGCCGGAGAGAGAGAGAGAGAGAGAGAGAGAGAGAGAGAGAGAGAGAGAGAGAGAGTACAATAAAGCAGTTGCAATCATTTCTTTAAAAGGAGCAGAAAAACCAGTTAATTAGTAGCAATATTGACAAAGGGGAGCAAACATCTTTTACAATATATATTTCTTCAGCATTTAACATTTTTATACTCTCTCTCTCTCTCTGTCTGTCTGTCTGTCTGTCTGTCTGTCTCTCTCTCTCTCTCTCTCTCTCTCTCACACACACACACACACACACACACACACACACACACACACACACACACACACACACACACACACACACACACACACACACACACACACACACACACACACACACACACACACACACACACACACACACACACACACACACACACACACACACACATTCCTCCTCCTCCTCCTCTTCATCATCATCATCATCATCATCATCATCATCATCATCATCATCATGACTTTTTCGCACCTAAGGATGAAGAGAGAGAGAATTAAAGGAGAAAGGGAGGAGTAAAGGAAAAAGTAAAGAAAGTTAACCGTAAGAGAGAAAATGAAAAAAAAAATCGGAATTCTTGTTGTTGTTGCTGCTTACCCGAACTGCCTGTCCAAGCAGACCTATCGACCACAGGTAAGCGGCTGGTTTTGTGAGGCGGTCCTAGAGGAATTGCGCAGTACAAATACCGTGTAGGGAAAAGGCGCCCCCTTGTGGTAGGTATCAGGATCGGACCAGGGTTCTTTCCACGGCGAGATGCGGGGAAATTTGGGGAGGATTGGTTCCCGGGTGGACGCCGCAGCTGCACCACCTACGGTACACAGCGCCACCACGTGTAGCCTCCTCGTCAGCGTTAAATAGGGGGTAAAGAATTAATGTGGAAAAATGGGGAATGTGTGTGTGTGTGTGTGTGTGTGTGTGTGTGTGTGTGTGTGTGTGTGTGTGTGTGTGTGTGTGAGAGAGAGAGAGAGAGAGAGAGAGAGAGAGAATAGATGGGAATATGATGGCTGCAGCATTATATACATACATAATCCCTTCATCTTTCCTCGGAGCCCTTCATCTCCTCTCTCCTTCCCTCCATTCCTCTCTCTCTCTCTCTCTCTCTCTCTCAATAATGATTCCCAACCAATTTCTTTTCCATCTCTTCCTGTTTGTCTGTCCCCCTCCTACCTCTCTTCCTTCCCTCTCTTCCCTTTACTCTCCCGTCTCTCTTCCTCTCTTCCCTTTTTTATTCCGACTCTCTTCCTCCCTTCTCTCTCCCTCTCTTTCCTTCCTCTTTCCTCCCTCTCTCCCTGTCTTTCCTCCCTCGCTTCAGGTAGTTTGCAAAGGATTCTAATTAGAGTAGCGACAGTCCCTCGTCGCTGCAACAGTATATATTTCCATCCAAACAGTATATTCCCAATCCAGCAGTATATTTCCGTTTAGCAGTGTATGTGTGCGGAGATAGACAGATAGATAGGTAGATAGATAGATAGACAGGTAGAGAGCTAGATCGATACATATATAAGATAGACAGACAGACGGATAGAGAGAGATGGAGTTACAAACATACATGCATACCTAAATACATACACAAATCCATCCATACGTAAATGCATTCTTCTTCTTCATCAGCATTATATATTCATTTTTATGTTTACCTCTTCAAACAGTATACAGTATATGCCCATTCACCTGTGTAGCCATATTCCCATCCAACTCTTATCCAGGCAGTATATATTCCCATTTAAACCGCATATATATATTCTGATAGGCCTGTATATGCTCCAGTCCAGCAGTATATTTCCTTTCATTCGCACAGTATATTCCCATTCGCGCAGTTTATATAATAGTACACAGCATATCACACGTGTATGAGCGCAGATTTAACTCCTGTCTTACGGGGATATTATTATTATTATTATTATGATTATTGTTATTATTATTATTATTATTTTATTATTATTATTGTTATTATTATTATTATTATTATTATTAAAATTATTATTACTACTATCCTCATGCGACTTTATTCGCTTTGGAGAGGCTTTTCGAGCTGGAGGGATTATATTTAACCCTTCAGACCGGCGATGCATTTTTTCTTTAGTTCATGCTATCTCTACACTTTTTTTTTTTTTTTTTTTTTTTTAAGCTTCGGACAGACTTTTGGAACTAGGAGAGTTAGATGTAGCCTTGAATGACTCCTTTTTTTCTTCTCTACGTCCTTTGCCGAATAAAATCGTCTTCACTTTCAGAGGTCCTCCCTGAGCTAAATAAAATCGTCTGGTAATAGCAAGGAAAGATCGGGAGAAAAATTTGGTTCTCGGGAAAACGGGATCAGGTATTGTGAGAGATAGAGAGAGAGAGAGAGAGAGAGAGAGAAATTAGTGTCCAAGAACATACACAGTTACTGTATAAAGTTTACGTACTGAGTGATATCTGGTACTGCCTAGGCCACCTCATCTACTGCAAACCTCCCTCCTTAACCACAGACCGTCTCAGTCATTCTGCACACACTCAGCATTCACTCTGTTCACTGTACCTTCACGCACACTCACTCTGTTAATGTCAGTCCGTTATTCACTCTACATTCACTCAATTAAGGACATAACATTCACTCACTTAAAGCCAGACCATTATCAGTCACTCTACAGTCACTCAATTAAGGCCATACCATTCACTCTATGAAAGCCAGACCATTATCACTCTACATTCACTCTGCTAAGGCTAGACAGTTATCATTCACTCTGTTTTTACTGTATTAAGACGAGACCACTGCCATTCGCTCTCCATTCACTCTAGACCCCAGACCACTCTATAATCACCCTGCTAATGCAATGCTTCTGAACCAGGGTACACGTACTCCTTAGGGGGTCGAAACATCAAAGCTTGGAGTACGGAACACAGGTTGATTCACTTACTGTATATATTACTGCGTAGTTATATATATATTTTTTTTCAGTTTTAGTGTATCCTTTATCGTTCAATGCATGTTTGTTCATTGTAATATATACATGTTGTTTTCTTCACGTCCAGACTCGTCCATAGTTGTCATATTCTTATCATCTCGGCCAGAAAGGCTATGTGTCTCCCGGAGCAACTTTCAGTTTTGATGAAACGCACTGAGAAAGAAATAATGTTAACAGTCCTTTGACTGATGAAGTTGTTGGTGTAGTGGGAGAAGGTTTATCCAGTGTGACTGAAGTGAAACAGCATTAAGAGGAGCCGATCTGTTCCTTCCAAGCAACTTTTCCCATGAAGATGTTGCTGTGGCGCAGACGTAATCTGGATTCTGTTAACAACAGTGATAGTATGAAAGCATTTTGTGAAACTGCAGCTTGAACACTCCTGGCGTACTTGGCTCAAAATATTCCCACTGTCTGCAAAAGGAACACTCCAGTTTCTTGCAGAATTTGCAGCCAAATATTTTCACATAATTATAATGCTGCTTCTCAAAACAAAGACAATAATCAGCTATATACAAATCATGTGATGGGATTTAAGAGAAATTCCCCGTTTCAAATACCACTGACCAGATGCAAGGGTAAATGGGCCGAAAGTTGGTTTAACAGGTAAACTGACTTTCCATAACTACCTTCAATAATGGATCAGTTAAAGCAAATGGTCAGTGCGTTCCTGTACCATTTCAGCGTTATTTGCGATTTTGCTCTGAAATTAATTAATTTATATTAATCTCAGACATCGTTAAGGCAAGTAGTATGAGCAAATATTCAGCCAACGCAAGGAGTGTGAGAATCGACCTAGGTTTAGAGCCATTGTCCTCAAATATTTATCAGTCACTCTACATTCACTTTAGGCCAAAGCTATTCTCATTCTACATTCACTTCCCAGAGTCCAGACCACAATTAGACCCTCTTCGTCACTCTATACTCACTCTACCCTCACTCTCCAAAGGTCAGGCCAAGATCAATCACACTCAATCACCACATACACTCTCTCTCCAGCCCAGACCACCTCAGCAAACCACTATCGGGAACGGGAGTCGGTAATGAGAGACGTATGTGTGTGTGTGTGTGTGTGTGTGTGTGTGTGTGTGTGTGGTGTGTGTGTGTGTGTGTGTGTGTGTGCTAGTGCTTGTGGTTGGGGGGGGCGGAGGAAGCATTTAATCCTGAAGAAAAATTAGGTTTTCGGGAAAACAAGATCAGGTATTGGAAGAGCTGAGAGAGAGAGAGAGAGAGAGAGAGAGAGAGGAGTTTGGTTTCCAGGAATATACTCAATTAATGTATACAATAATTGCTACGAGAGAGAGAGAGAGAGAGAGAGAGAGAGAGAGAGAGAGAGAGAGAGAGAGAGAGAGAGAGAGAGAGAGAGAGTTTCTGGCCTGACTGGAATTGATAGTGACTGAAATTGGGGGAAAACAAAAAAGTTTGGAAAAGTTACAGGAAAGTTTGTCAAAAAATACACCCATTTCTACCTAAGCAAAAACAAGACGAAGGACACGTCTGATAGCCGCACCCACAGGAGCAGTTTTTATTTAAGGAGAAAGGAGATAATTATTTACGGGAGAGGAGCGACCAGAGTGGGAGGAAATCTATCACTGTGCAAAGTTAGGTTTCTGGGTGCCAAAAAAAAGGGGGGGGGGGATCTTCCTGGTGGCAGCCCCCCCTCAAGGAGACGAGATATTTAAACCTTGCCTAAAAACTGGTCCGGATAAAGGTCTACCGTTGTGCAAAATTTCGTGTCCCTTAAAAAAAAAAAAAAAAAAAAAAAAAAAAAAAAAAAAAAAAAAAAACGCAGGGGGCCACCTCACCCATGAAAGGCGGCCCCTGGGGGTTCCAAATACCCTAAAACTTGGCCCGGGTGAAGGTCAGCCACTTCAAAATTTCGTTTTCTTAACACCCCCTCCCCCTACATAAAACTTGGAACCAATTTTTCCAAAACGTGTTGTTACCAAAGTAACTGAGTAATTGAGTGGCACAGTTAGGGACACCCACTTTATTGGACCGTCCCCGTGGGTGCGATGAAATGTGGAGTCTTCGTACTGGGAATAGAGCGGAATTCTCTCTCTCTCTCTCTCTCTCTCTCTCTCTCTCGCTTCTAGGAATTAATATTTTATCCCTTCCAAAATGCCCCTCCCATCTTGCTCACAGAGTGTTCTCTCTCTCTCTCTCTCTCTCTCTCTCTCTCTCAGTAGTTCCTTCATCCATCTCTTCCTTCCCTCTCCTATCCTTTCTCTTCTTCTCTCCTTCCTTCGTTCCTCACCTTCTTTCTCAGTTCCATTCTCCTTCCCTCCCCTTTTCCATCCTCCATTCCTTTTGTCTTTCACATTCTTTCTTCCTTTCTTCCCCCTTTTCCTTCATTCTTTCTTCGTTCCTCACTTTCTCTCGCCTTCACTCCTTTCGTCTTCTCATTCTTCCTTCCTTCTCTCCTACTGTTAGAGTTTCCTTCATATATTCTCTACCTTCTTGCTTTTCTGTTTCCCTCCCTCCCTCCTTCCTTTCGTCCGCCGCCCCCCTCTTCCTTTCTTCTTTCCCTCCTTCCTTTCCTCTTCCCTTCTCTCCTTTTCTCTCTTCCTCCTTCGTTCTTTCCTCTTCTTCTTCTTTCCCTCCCTTCCTCTTTCTTTCATTCCTTACTCTCCTCTCTTCTTCACTCTTACTTCTCTTGCAATCCTTCCGTCTTTCCTTCCTCCTTCCGTCATTCCTTCCTTCCATCTTTCCATCCTTTCGTCTTTCCTTCCTTCTTCCTTCATTCCATCCGTCCATCTTTCCTTCCTTCCGTCTTTCCTTCCTTCCGTCTTTCCTTCCTTCTGTCTTTACTTCCTTCTGTCTTTCCATTCTCCTTCCGTCTTTCCGTCCTCCTTCCGTCTTTCCTTCCTCCTTCCGTCTTTCCTTCCTCCTTCCGTCTTTCCTTCCTCCTTCCGTCTTTCTTCCTTCCTTCCGTCTTTCCTTCCTCCTTCCGTCTTTCCTTCCTCCTTCCGTCTTTCCTTCCTTCCATTTTTCTCTCCTTTCTCCTCACATTTCCCAAATGTCGAACCCTCTCTCTCTCCCCCTCAGTTTTTTCCTACCTCCCTGTCTCATTTTTCTTTATCATCCATCCCGCCTGCCTCCTCATCTCTCTCTCTCTCTCTCTCTCTCTCTCTCTCTCTCTCTCTCTCTCTCTCTCTCTCTCATTTATATACATTCATACACTTCAAGTCTAACTGTTACAGACATTTTATGAACAGAGGACACCATTAATCTGGTGTATGGATTATTTTTTTTCTCCATTTGTTTTTCCTTCCTCCGTTCTGTTATTTAAAAAAAAAAAAAAAAAAAAAAAAAAAAAATACATACATACATACTTTGTCAATCTATCTATCTATCTATCTATCTTTATCATTCTGCCTGCCTATCTATCTCAATCTATATACATATACAGTATTTATGTAATCAAAATACTATACATTAATTTAGCCTTATCTTTCTTCCCTCACGACCACGCATCTGTGTAATATCACTTTTAGGACAATAATCTCTCTCTCTCTCTCTCTCTCTCTCTCTCTCTCATTAGAGCTGTGTGGAGGGGCCCTAACCCTCTCATTAGCTCCCTTGTCTTCTTTTCGGCCAAAAGCTTCGTTAAAACACCCGACCTGATTCCCGTAAGACGATACACACACACACACACACACACACACACACACACACACACACACACACACACACACACACACACACACACACACACACACACACACACACACACACACACACAGAATTCCTTGATATGTGTGGGGCTGGGAACTAATAAAGGCCGAGGCCATTGTATTAGATTAGTGCTGATTAATTCGACAGATCTCATTAGGTCTGGACGCATCCCAACAGGGGTGAAGGAAGTACTGACTGCGGGTAATAAACACACACACACACACACACACACACACACACACACACACACACACACACACACACACACACACACTATAGCCTACCTACACGCGTACACATGCATACTCTTTATACACACGTGTACACTGATTCACATTTTTTTTTAATGCTAGGAGGAAAGAACCAAAGGCCACGAGCCCGCAATAACTGTTCCTTCCAAGAGAAAAACAAAATACAAGAGAGAGCCAAATTCAAGATCCGATCATTTCGAGATGCCTGGACACACTGCGTTTGAAAGACTGGAGATCATAGCTAGCAGGAAATACAGACAGAGGGAGACAGTTCCAGAGTTGACCTGTTGCATAAATGAAGGACTGGGAGTAATGGTTAACTCTTGCATTAGAGAGTCGGACATAGAAGAGATGAGAGTTTGCTGCTAGACGGGTGCTACGCGCCCGTCGTAGAGGTGGAGGAATGCAAGCAGATATTTCAGAGGAGTAATGACCATTGAAGTAGCGATAGAAAAGAGATAAAGACGCAACAGTGCGGCGAAGTGACAGAGGTTGAAGGGAGCCAGTAAGAGGATGAGAGTTAATGAGACGAAAAGCCTTTGACTCCACCCTATTGAGAAGAGCTGTATGTGGGGCGCCTCCCCACACATGAGAGTTGTACTCTACACAGGCGCGGATAAATCCCGTGTATAAAGTCAACAATTGTGCAGGGGTACAGAAGGAACGGAGTCGGCTTAGCACACCTAATCTCCTGGAAGCAGATTTTACAAGAGATATAATATGATCTTTCCAGGATAAGTCCCGATGACCGATTTACATACACATCCGTGCACAGACTAATTCGCGCACTAGACATACGTACATACTGCCTACGTACATAATGTACATACACCTGCCACACATAAACACGCCTACAGATGCACACGAAAGCTATACATGCACGTATGGACGCACATAAGTTTAAACACACACACACACACACACACACACACACACACACACACACACACACACACACACACACACACACACACACACACACACACACACACACACACACAATCTTTTCATATAATCACGTAAAAACACTTGCATCTCAAAATTATGAAGATAAATGTGAATGAAACAGTAAAACAAGTAGATAGATAGATAGATAGATAGATACAGGTAGACGCAGGGATATGTGAATTACTTGATGGATAAATACAGAAAGCGAGATGAATGTATATATTGAATAAACGGAGATAGATGTATAACTCGATAGATGAACATATATGAATAGATGGGTTAAGACAGATAGATAGAGGGATAGATAAATAAATGGATATGTAGATAGATAGATAGGTAGGTAGGTAGATAGATAGATGTCGAAAGGGAAATGGATTGATGTAAATAGATGAACTGATGTGGATAGACAGATTGATAGACCTTGAGAGACAGATGGAGACAGAGAGACAGATCGATGTAATAGACAGGCAGATAGATGTTGATAGACAGATGAGTAAATGTAGAAAAAGATATAAACAGATATTGTAGGGAAATAGTTTTGTGTGGAGAGAGAGCGGTAAACAGATGTGGGTAGATAGATAGATAGATAGGTGTGGATACGGGTGGATAGGCGTGAATAGACAAGTAAACAGATGGATGGAGAAGTAGATAGAAAAATACAAGACAGAAAAACAAATAGATACACTAATAGATAAACGTGGATAGGGAAACAGAGGGATGGATAGACAGAGGGACAGAAAGACAGACAGATGCAGAGACGTGGATAGACTGCTAGACAGATAGCTAGCTGGATAGTCAGGTAAACAGACAGACAGATAGACAGACGTGGATGGACATAGATAGACGTGGACAAACAGATAGACCAATAGCCAGTTAAATAGATGCACAGACAGGCAGACAGACGCAAAGACACACAGACAAAGACATGCACAGGAAGACACAGGTAAACGTTATAGACAGGTGGATAGATAGACAGACAGACAGACGGACAGACAGGGTAGACAGACAGACAAACGCTTGGAATCAATTGCTTAATCTAATTAACAAGAATTATTCACTTAATTTCTGGGTCAAGGAGGAGGAGGGGAAGGAAGAGGAGGAGGAGGAGGAGGAAATGAAGAGGAAAATAAGATGGAAGCGTAAGGGTAAAGAGGAGGAAAAGGGAGAAAGAGGAGAGTACTCGGAAAAAGAGAGGAAGAAAGGGAAGAAAGATGAAGAAGAGAGAGGGAAAGGGAAAGGAAGAAAAATAGTGAAGGAAGAGGAAGGGATGGGAACAGAAAGAGGAAGAAGAAGTGGCAAGGGGAAAGAGAAAGAGGAGAGATAGAAAAGAGACAGAAGAGAGATGGATAAAGACGAGACAGTGACACAAGAGAGGGAAAATGTAAAATAGAGAGAAGAAAGAGAGAAAAAGAGAACTCACGGCACTAATAAGGGAAGACAAAGTGAGAGAGTGTCCGAGAAACTAGCCAGAAAGAAGACGGCTAATTCAATTCCCCCATCTCTCTCTCTCTCTCTCTCTCTCTCTCTCTCTCTCTCTCTCTCTCTCTCTCTCTCTCTCTCTCTCTCTCGTGTCGTGTCCCCTAATCAAAGTTTTTCCCCTCATCATTCTTTCCTCGATTCTCGACTTCCTCTCCTCGTATTTTTTCTTGTCCTTGATTTAATTTTGATAATTGGTTTTATTCTTTACCATTTTTCATATTACATAAACTTGTGGTACGTGATGGAAAAGCGCCCACCATCCACTCACTTGATATAGCGCTGTCTTCAGGTAACTCCTACACTGAAAGACATGCTGGTGTTTTTTTGTGGACTACTGTATAAAACATTTACTGTACTACTTTGATATTATAATCTGCCGACGCCTGGTGGTCTAGCGTGTTAAGGCGCCCTAACCTGTAGTGTTAAGGTGCCCCAACCAATAGTGTTAAGGCGCCTCAACCAGTAGTGGCCTCTGAGTATTTATATCTGGTGGGTGGTTGGGGTTTACTGCTTATTACCACCCAGGGAAGAGCGACTGGTCATTCTCTCCTGATAATTAGTACTGAGCAGCCTGACCCGTGCCTTTGTGCCGTGGGTGGTGTAATAAAGGATTGGGTAACAGATAGGCAGATAACATTATAGGATTTTCTGTTTGTCATTCTGTTACTATCCCACGACTTCTCATTCATCTTTCTTACCATCTCAGTCAAGTGCAATCTCACTCACTCATTCATTCACTCACTCTTTTATTCATCTATTCGTTCACTCACTCACTCACTCTGTCACTCACTCGCTCACTCATTCCTTCCTTCATTGATTTATTCATTTACTCACTCATTCACTGTCTTCCATTCACTCACTCACTCACTACGGTAAATCGTTCTTTTTCAGTCATTTTTTTTTTCCAGCAGGTTATTTCTTTCATTCAGCTCTCAGGCTCCTATGACCCACTTTCAGCTACCTATTGTCGTCTAGCGTGAGTTGGAAAGAAATATCAATAGTTGTCCCGACCGTGAGAGGGTTAATGGTGACGGTATTAACACTGCCAGGCTCCTATGACTCTCTCTCTCTCTCTCTCTCTCTCTCTCTCTCTCTCTCTCTCTCTCATAAAATGGTTAGTATACTCTCATTCAGTTAGCCTACTTTCTCTCTCTCTCTCTCTCTCTCTCTCTCTCTCTCTCTCTCTCTCTCATAAAATAGTATACTCATTCAGTTAGCCTACTCTCTCTCTCTCTCTCTCTCTCTCTCTCTCTCTCTCTCTCTCTCTCTCTCTCTCTCTCTCTCTCTCTCATTTTTGCGGCCTGTTTCAAGTGGATGCATCACAGTAATTTGATGCTGATCAAAGTGAATGCAGCTCAGAGAGAGAGAGAGAGAGAGAGAGAGAGAGAGAGAGAGAGAGACGTCGCAGGATTAAAGGAACGAAGATGTATCGAGAGTGAGGAGATGGGAGGAGAGGAGGAAAAGGGGGAAAGAAGGGAGGGAAGAGAAAGAAAAAATAGGAAGGAAGGGCGAATAGAGAGAGGAGAGAAAAGGGGAAGAAAGAAAGAAAAGGCAAAGGAAGGGAGGGAAGGAAAAGGGAGAAAAATGAAAGAGGAAATAGGAGGAAGGGAAGAGGGGAATGAAAAGATGGAGAGAGGGAAGAACACAGGGGGTAGGGAGGGAATAAAGACAGGAGGAGGAGGAGAGAGAGAGAGAGAGAGAGAGAGAAGGAAAAAAAAAGGTGAGAGGGTGTTGGGTATAAAGAGAGGTACGAAGGGAGGGAAGATGGAGGAAGAAAGAAGTGGACAGAAGGGAGACGGGAGGAGAGCAGGGAGAGAAGAGAAGATAGGACAGGAAGGAATGAGATGGAGAGAGGGAGAAGAGGAAGGGGGAGGAAAGAGGAGAAGAGAGGAGAGGAGAGGTGAGAGGAGAGGAGGGAGGGAATAGGGGAATAAAGACAGGGGAAAGAGAAAGATGGAGAAAGAAGGAATAGAAAGGCGTACAAAGAAAACAACAATAGACCTTTTGGTACTTTTAAGTCTGCTTGTTATAGGGGACATTATAAATAACTTTTTTTTTTTTGCAGGAAATGAACAGAGGAAGGAAAAACAAATTATATGTAAAAAAAAATTCCATGCACCAGACTACAGATGTCCTCCATTTATATTAAAAAAAATATATATGTAATAGTTTGCCTTGAATTGCTGTGAGTTGAAGTTTTGGGGAACAAATCTGGGGACGCAGATTCCAAAGAGAAGCCGCTCGTGGCATATATAAACCAATTTTGATAGGCAAAAGTTCTGCAATATGGCTGCGTGACGGCCAAGTAAGGAGCCTATGTACCACGGAGGAAGATGTGGAGAGGTGCCACTATGGATGCAACTTCATTTGAGCATTTACCATAGATATGAGCATTTACCATAAAAGTATCTATAAAATAATGCAAGGGAGGCAACATTCCTTCATACTTGCCGGGGAGGTAGTTAATTTGTACTTGTTAGGCTTTGTTCAGAATTTTGTCCAGTCATTATACTGCAGTCTCCCCACATCCACTCCACAGGTATTCGAGCTGAGACCGTACATGACTTTCAGATATTATAGCTAACGGCTCCTCAGTGAAGAAGTTACGGACACTACACTAATCCAACTTTCTTTCAGGCGGTCATAGCAAGTGATCTAACGTGAGAGATCCAACTGAGGTTACTGTTATGCGAATCACCAAGAATTTCAGTAAAGTCAGAGAGAGGAATATTAGTTGCACTGAAAGTAATGTAGGAATCAGGCAATCTCTGTCTTCTAGTAAACTGGATATATTGGGGGTTTATTGCATTGAGACAGTGTTATTTTGTTCCCATTCGGTGGTTTTATGTCTTGATTTATGAAGATTGTCTTGTTTTATAAGTTAAACAGGAAAACAGGAAGAGGGAGAAGGGAGGGGAATAAAGAGGGATGGAAAAAGAAGGAATGAAGAGAGAGAATGACTGAGGGAGAAGGAAATAAGAGAGTGCAAAAGAAAGAAAAGGGAGAGGAAGTGAGAGTTGAAGGGGAAAGTGAAATGAGAGAGAGAGAGAGAGAGAGAGGGGGGGGCGGGAAGGGGGTAAGAGAAGATGAAAGGAAGAATAAAAATGGGTCGAAGGTAATAAAGTGAAGGAGGAGGAAGAGGGGGAAGGAGGGCGTGAGTGGACTCTGAGATAATTAGTGAAAGTTACAAGGAAAAAGATATATGACTTTACTCTCTCTCTCTCTCTTTCTCTCTCTCTCATCCTCCCCCCTACTTATCGCTCCCCGTCTCCTCGACCCTACCCATCCCTCCCTCACTCCTTCCCCTCCCGTCTCCCCTCCTCTTCTCCTCACACCTCCCCCCCCCCTTGCTTCCACTCCCATAAGGATGATTTAATTGATCAGAAAATGTGTTGAGAGTTGACCCTTCCTCTCCCTTCCCCTCCCTTCCCTTCCCTTCTCTTCTCTTCTCTTCCAACGCCTTTCTCTTCCAACTTTCCTTCCCTTCCTTTTCTCTTTCCGTCTCCCTTCCCTTCCCTCCCCTTCCCTTTTCTTTCCCTTCCCTCTCTTCCCTTCCCTTCCTTCCCTTCCATTCTCCTCTCTTCCCTCCCTACCCTTCCGCTCTCTTCCCTATCCTTCCTTCCCTTCCATTCTCCTCTCTTTCCTTCCCTACCCTTCCACCCCTTTCATTCTCCGCTATTTCCTTCCCTTCCCTTCCTTCCCTTTCATTCTCCTCTCTTCCCTTCCCTTTCATTCTCCTCTCTTCCCTTCCCTTCCCTTCCTTTCATTCTTCTGCTCTCATTCCATTCCCTTCCCTCTCGTTCCTTTCAATATTTCAAGTTTATTTCCAGTTCCAAACCTCCATAGCCTTCAGTCAACTTCTCTCTCTCTCTCTCTCTCTCTCTCTCCTCCAGAGTTTCCTTCCCTGTCCTCTCTCAGTCCCCCCTTTTCATTTTTTTTCCCCTACCCCTCCTCCCATCACCACTTCACCTCTCCCATCTCCTCCCCTCCTGCCCCATTTCTCCCCTCCCCTCCCCCCTCTCTCTCTTTCTCCCTCCCTGTCTCACTACCCTTTCTCTTCCACATCCCTTTCCTCCCCACTGTTTCCCCTTCCTCTCTCCCCTCTTCACTGCATCTATCCCTTCTCTCCCCTCTCCCTTCCCTCTACTCACGCCATCTCTCCCTTCCCATCCCTCTCCTCATCCCATCTCTCCCCTCTCCTTTCCCCTCCTCTCCCTTCTCTCTCTCTCCCTACCCTATCTCTCCTCTCTCCTTCCCTCCCTTCCCCCCAGACTCACTCAGGCGGACTCCCCACTTAGTTTCTCATCCTTCGTCACTCCCAATTCCACACCTACACTTCCTCTTCTTCTTTTTATCCACTTCTGAGTTTCTTTCCTTCTTTCTTTGCCTATTTCCTCCTTCTCCATCCCTTTTTCCATTCCTCCACTTCCCTTTCCTTCCGAACCTTCTTTCTCAATGCATTCCTTTACTTTCTTTCCCCTCTTTCCCTCTCCACGTCTTCTCATTCCCACTTTTCCCCTCCTTTCCCCTCTCTTCCCTTCACACGTTACCCCTCCCTCTTTTCCTCTCCTTTTCCCTCTTTTCGTCGCTTCCTCTTCCCTCCCCAAGTCACTTCTCGTGTTCTCTTTTCCCCTCCCGTCCCCTCCCTTCCCTCCCCTCCCCTCCCCTCACATTCACCCCTTCGGATCCCCTCACTTAGGCTAGTTTTTCATCTCTCGTCACTCCCACTGCCACAGTTCCCCTTCCTTTCCCATTCTTCCCCTTCCCTTCGATCTTCACTTCCCCTTCCCTTCCTTTCCTTTCTCACTTCCCCTTCCCCTCCTTTCCATCCCCACTTCCTCTTTCCTTCCTTTTCGTCTTCTGTTCCCCTTCCCTTCCTTCCCCACTTCCCCTTCCCTTCCTTCCCCACTTCCCCTTCCCTTCCTTCCTGCCTCACTTCCCCTTCCCATCTTTCCTTCCTCACTTCCCCTTCCCTTCCTTCCTGCCTCACTTCCCCTTCCCTTCCTTCCTGCCTCACTTCCCCTTCCCTTCCTTCCTCACTTCCCCTTCCCTTTCTTTCTTTCCTCACTTGCCTTCCCTTTCCTTCCTCACTTGCCCATCCTTTCCTTCCTCACTTGCCCATCCTTTCCTCACTTGTCCTTCCCTTCCGTCCTTCCTCACTTCCTTTTCCCTTCGTTTCCTTCCTCACTTCCCCTTCCCTTCTTGCCTCACTTCCCCTTCCCTTCCTTCCTAACTTCCCATTCCCTTCCTTCTCCATTTCCCCTTCCCTTCTTTCCCCGCTTCCCCTTCCCATCCATCCTCACTTCCCCTTCCCGTCCCCGACTTCCTATCCCCTCCCCTTCCTTCCTCACTTCCCCCTCCCCTCTTTCCCCATTTCCCCTTCCCTTTTTTCCTCACTTCCCCTTGCCTTCCCGTACTTCGTGCCTCCTCCCTTTCTTTCCTCCCTTCCTTTCACTGTCCCACTCCTCGTCTCCAACAATTCTACAACTGACCTTCCTTTATTTCTTTTTCTTTTTTGTGTTTATTTCCTTGTACACAGTTGAACCAAAATCCCCGAAAGCTCTCGCCTCATTAAGCCAGATGGTTGTATTCATTCTTTACATTCTATAGACCTGAGCATTATATTTTTAGTGACCCCATTCATTCTACACATTCTAAACATTTCTTTTTTACATTCTGTCCTATATATTCTACAAATTATATACATTTTTTTTTACATTCTACGTGGTACACATACTATACATTCTTGACACTCTTTACATTCTACGTATTCTTCACATTCATTGCATTGTAACGTGCTAATCATCATATACATTCTGTGCATTTT
>NC_137037.1:43916047-43918547 GCF_032717465.1 Coenobita brevimanus
TCCAACTTGCTTAATCTCCCCTCCTCCCACCTCTTCCATCATTCTCCCTCCCATTTCTCCCCTCTACCATTCACCATCATCATCATCATCATCATCATCATCATCAGTATCATCATCGTCTCATCATCATTATCTTCAACATCATCGTCCTAGTTTTTATCATCATTATTATATTTTCATGATCATCATATTATAAATCATCGCCTTTCTCTTCGTCTAATCACTTTTTCATCATCATCATCATCATCATCATCACCTTAATCGTATCATCATTCAGTCATCATTATCGTTATTATATTATCATACAGTCGTCATCGTCATCATCATCATCCACTGCCACCTTCATTTCATCATCATCATCATCATCATCATCATCATCATCATCGTGTAAACTCCTCTTTTGTCATAAATATGGATGGGGTGACTTGAATACAGAGATACAGTTAAAACAATATTATATGAACTCTCCTTAGGGTTGAAAGCGACCACACACACACACACACACACACACACACACACACACACACACACACACACACACACACACACACACACACACACACACACACACACACACACTCTCTCTCTCTCTCTCTCTCTCTCTCTCTCTCTCTCTCTCTCTCTCTCTCTAATTCACCCTGATCTAATGCAACCAACTCAGCTTAGTCATGTTTCACTTGTCTATACCTTGTTCACTTTAACTTGGCCCAAAATTGCCCTCTCTTCTTGCCCTCTGAGTTGTAACAAGAGATTGACACTATACTCTTTTCATTCTAACTTGGCCTAAAATTGCCATCTCTCCATCATACTGAGTTGTAGCAAATGATAAGGAATAGAATGATGCTAGTCACGAAAAAGTGCTGTGGTAAGGCTGTAGGGCCATAGTATTGTCTTTTTTTTGTCACAGAGCTACGTGAAATAAGCTGCAGGAGAAAAATTGAGCCAAGTTAAAGTGAAATGAGCATGGAAGTCGCAAGCGCCTTCCCGAGTAAAAGCAGTTTCTGGACAGCGTTTCACTTTTCTCACTATCAACAGTATATTCATCGACGCAGGGAAATCTACGGAATATCCCCGACGTATTCCGCGTAATGTAAAACCACTGGTAAAAATTAGGGGGTAAAAAAAAATTCAATCGATGTGACCCAATTGCGACAATCCAAACAAGTTTCATTGAAATCCTTTTCCCAGTTTCGGACACACACACACACACACACACACACACACACACACACACACACACACACACACACACACACACACACACACACACACACACACACACACACACACACACACACACACACACACACACACACACACACACACACACACACTGACAATTCTAGTGTATTAATCTGAGCTTGAATATGTGTTTTTCTCAGGAGTATATCCATCGCCAGACGATTTTACTCAGCTACGGACACAGTATAGGCTTATCGAAACAGAGTTCTTAGATAGATCCTTGAGAATCCCGTAAATTCCCAGATGCTTTTTTTAATCTGCATAAAATCGTCTGGTTTCAGGAACTATACAAATAAACCGTCAGTCGGGTCAAGCGGGTTAACTTCTCCAATCCAGTCACGTGTTGTATTCTATTCTTTCCCTCCAGACGATTTTATTCAGCTGTGTGAAGTCCTGTTGTAGTGAAGGTGTAGGTTTATGCAAGATTTTACCCATTTGGTTAAAAATATTTCTCCAGAGCTGAGTAAAATCGTCTGGAAATAGTTTGAATGAACTGAAAAAATCTGTCATAGTATTAAAAGGGTTAGTAAAAGTGATAATAATAATAATGATAATAATGATGATGATGGTAATAATAATAATAATAATAATAATAATAATAATAAATCATTATCATCATCATTTTATATACCTAATCAAAAAATGGTGATAATGATGATAGTGATAATAATAATAATAATAATAATAAAATACTACTACTACTACTACTAATAATAATAATAATAAGAGAGACACTACCGTAAAAGCAACTAAAATAACTAATGATAATGATAATGATGGTGATAATAATGATGGCTAAAATATGTATTAAAATATCGTAATGGCATTATCATATACCCCCCATTATGGAGGGTCTCATTACACCTGTCATTAACATCGGTAATTACATCAGGTCAACACTATACACGCCATTACCAGTACACACACACACACACACACACACACACACACACACACACACACACACACACACACACACACACACACACACACACACACACACACTACATACATACATACATACATTCATACAGCCTACACGCAAGCTCCACAGCTGCACACAAATTGGCCCGTAGTGATAGATGGGTAGAGAGAGAGAGAGAGAGAGAGAGAGAGAGAGAGGGGGGGGGTGTGTTTGGGTACAACACTTTGTAAAGCAAATATACACGGAGAAAATCAAGCAAACATAGAACATGTGTCCAATATACACCGTGACACACACACACACACACACACACACACACACACACACACACAC
>NC_137037.1:43921047-44131047 GCF_032717465.1 Coenobita brevimanus
CACTCAGGTTTTTGTGACACTGAAAAAAATAAATCAGTAAAATATAATAAATCGTCTGATGCACTAGAGAGGAAGAATAGGAGTTTTCCCGAGCATGAGAGGGTTAATTATGACGGTATTACCACGCTCAGGCTCTTCTGACTCAACTGAATAAAATCGTCTGGCCATTTAGAACACTAGAGATCCCGACCATGAGTGAGTTATTACGAGCGAAACGAGCGGACGATGTTTTTTCTTAGGTAAGTAAAGTAAATTTTGTTTTCAACTAAAAACTCACCCATAAAGGCGTAGGGACGCCTTAGAATCTCGAGTTTTCCAAGTGTGTGTGTGTGTGTGTGTGTGTGTGTGGAAGTGTATGTATGTTTCCATATCTGTATGGAAATGTGTGTGTGTGTGTGTGTGTGTGTGTGTGTGTGTGTGTGTGTGTGTGTGTCTATGAGAGAATGTCTTTCGTTCCAGTACATTTTTCATTGTTCAGCAATCATCATGAAGAAATAATATATCAGAGGGAAATTGCGATAACATGGCGCTCGCACGCTCGTCACGCGCACACAAAGCGAACTTTCCTGGTAATACGAGAAGCGTTGAATTAATGTGATAGAGGGTGCATTGGTGTTGCATATATTCGCTGCCAAATAATTACCCCGCCCCCGCTGTCAAGAGGCATCAGGCGTGTTATATTTAATGCAGTGAGGGGACTGATTGTAACGCAGAATATCATCATCATCATCATCATCATCATCATCATCATCATCATCATCATCATCATCATAATAATAATAATAATAATAATAATAAAACAGAACGCCAATAAAACAAGTCAGGGCAGTAAAGAACACAAAAGCAATACGAAACGATTTGAAAACAGAAGTTGAGGAAAATAATAATAATGTTTTTCTGGATACGATGCGAGAAACGTGAGTAAAAAAATAAGGGATAAAGAGAGAGAGAGAGAGAGAGAACAAATGGAAAGGTGAGGAAAGAGGGAAAGGAGATGAAAGGAAGGAGGGACGGAGAGGAGAGACAGAATGAGAGATAAAGAAAGGAAAGAGGTAAAGAAAGAAATGGAGGGAGAAGAAGGGAAGGAAGGAAGGAAGAAGGGAGGGTGGAGGGAGTATGATGAAGGAAGGGAAGGATGGAAAGGCAGAAAGGGAGGGAATAAAGGGAAGGGAAGTTAGAAAGGTAGAGAGTAAGGAAAGGAAGGGTAACAACTGAAGAGGAAAAGAATGGAGAAGAAAAGAAAAGAGAATGGAAGGGAAGGGAAGGTAGAAAGGTAGAGAGTAAGGAAAGGAAGGGTAACAACTGAAGAGGAAAAGAATGGAGAAGAAAAGAAAAGAGAATGGAAGGGAAGGGAAGGGAAAGGAAAGGAAGAGAAGGGAAGGGAAGAGAAGAGAAGAGAAGGGGGAAGGAAGGGAACAGGAAAGAAAAGAGTAATAAAGGGAAAGGTATAAAGGGAAGGACATTGAACAGAGGCCATGTTGAAGTGAATTGTTAGCGGTGAGCCTGGGTGAGAGAGAGAGAGAGAGCGGGGGGGGGGGAAGAAGGAAAGGAAAGGAAAGAGAAGGGAAAAAAGGAGAATAGGAAAAAAAAAGGAAGAGAGGAGAAGTGAGGATTGAAAGGACAAGGTGAGAGGAAATGAAAGGATGAAGGAAATGAAAGGGAGGAGAGAGGGAAGGAAGGAAAATGGGAGGGAAGAAAGGCGTGGGAGTAGGAAAGAGGGAGGAAAGGAAAGGGGCAGAGAGGGAGAAACCGCAAGGAAGAAAAGAGGGAGGGAAGGAGAGAGGGAGAGAAAAATGTGATATAAGAGAGAGGGAGGGAGGGATGAAGGAAAAGATATGAAACAAAGGGGAGGGGGAAAGGGAGGGAAGAGGAATGGAGTGCAAGGTATGGAAAAAATGAGGGAGGAATGTGGAGGAGGAAGGAGGAAGATAGATGGGGGAGAGGAGAGGAGAGGAAAGGGGGAGAAGAGAAAGTATGAGAAGCGTGGAATGGAAAGGAAAGAGGGAGTGAGGAAGAAGAGGATGGGAGGGGGAGAAGGAAGAGAAAAAATAAGCAAAGTTGGGAGGTAAGAAGAGAGAGAGAGAGAGAGAGAGAGAGAGAGGAAGGGGGAGGGAGATGATGATTTAGAGAGAAGACAAGTTTTATGAGAAGTGGGAGAAAGAGAGGTATAAGAGGAAGACAAAGAATGGTGGGAGAGGAAAACGGTAAAAGGAAAGAGAAGGATGGAGGGAGAGAGAAGAGTGATATTAAAGGGAGTGCGAGATTGAGAGGGAGAGATGGGGAAGGGAGAAGCAGGGGGAAAATAGGTATTTGGGAGGTGGAGGAGAAGACGAAGGAAGGATGGAGAGGGAGAAGTGGAGGAAGGAAGCAAGAAAGGGAGAAGGGGAAGGAAGGAGTGAGAGGGAGGAGGAGGAGGAAAAAGGGCGAAGGGAGAAAAAATAAAGGAAAGAGAGAGGGATGAAGGGAGAGATAGGAAAGAGGAAACTATAAAGAGAATGAAGAGAGAGAATTGGAGGGACAGAGAGAGACGGAGGGGAAGGAAAAGGAGAAAAAAGAAAGGGAGGAGAGGGAGGAAAAAATGGAGGAGAAAATGATAAAGGAGGGAGAGAGACGAGAGGAGGGAAGGAGGGAGAGGGAGGAGGGGAAGGGGGAGGAAAGAAAAGAGGAAGATAATAAGGTGGGATGTTTTTCATTACTTCTAGTGATTCCAAGGCTTTATTAGAGAGAGAGAGAGAGAATGTGTGTGTGTGTGTGTGTGTGTGTGTGTGTGTGTGTGTGTGTACGAGAGAGGGGCAGAGGGGGGATTCAGGGTGTGTGTGTGTGTGTGTGTGTGTGTGTGTGTGTGTGTGTGTGAGAGAGAGAGAGAGAGAGAGAGAGAGGACGGGAGAGGAAGGGTGAGAAGAAAATATCGCATGCACGTAAACATCCTATTATTTTTATGCTCTCTCTCTCTCTCTCTCTCTCTCTCTCTCTCTCTCTCTCTCTCTCTCTCTCTCTCTCTCTCTCTCTCTCTCTCTCTCTCTCTCTCTCTCTCTCAAATCTTTACCTTATGAGAATTTAGAGTTTCAGACCATTACTATGATTTACCTCACCTGAACGAAATTGCCTGAAATAAGCGTAAAAATAAATCGTTAAGAAATTGCTTTAATACTGATATTCCTGCACCTAATCTCACTATAAATCTTCTAGGGTTACCTATTCTGACTACAATATTCCAGGATTAAGATGAATGTAAAGCCTTCAGAACACACAAATCAGAGAGCAGTGGTACATCTAAAGTTATCGTTTTAAATACTTTTATTATACTGTGCTAATCCCCCCCCCCCCGAGATAAACTAGGTAATAGATGGCCACATAAAGCGAATAGAATTTGATAAAGTCGAGTAGATTTGGATGAAAATGATGTTAAGCACAGACGTTATTCATGTTCACCACTTTCCACTGTCGTTTCACTTTTTGCATTACCTGAGGCGATTTCTTTTTGTTATTTGAAAATCAAAATTTTCAGGTCGTCACGCGAAACTCGCGCCAGAGCACTAATTCGTGCACTTTGCGTATGACAACAGCGGCACCAGACATCACCAAACAAAATTGGCCACACGTTACCTCATAAAATCGTTATTTCTGAGTCATTTTCATCATTTAGGTATCAAATGCTGTGCTTTTTAAGGATGTATAATCAAATGAAATACTCCTTAAAGATCCCGTCTTCACTAAGTTTAATGCTATGATATACTATATATATATATATATATATATATATATATATATATACAGTATATATATATAATGATGTTTTTGTAAAGAATTTGGTGAATTTTGATAAATCTGTTCCACAGATCGGGTTAATTTTTCATGAGAAAATCAAATAAGGTATGATTTATGCTTGTAAGTTCAGTATTTCGACAAACTTGCACGTATATTGGCTACCCTAATTAACACTCCGCCCACCTGCTGGCCTGGGGAGCAAACTTTGACTGAGTTCTCGCCGGCTTGCTCGAACAACATTACAGCCAGCTCTCTAAGTAACTCTTTATTCCCACTAACACGACTTTGTTCATCTTAAAGAAATTCCAAGTTAAAAGAATTCCAATGATACAGACAGAAACTTGTAGGCAACCCTTACTTTATGGAATATTCGACTATACTAACTTTAAGCTAACCTGACCAACTAACTTTACCAACTTTAAGCAGTGTCAGAATAAGACTACTGTCCCTCGACTGTACATCCTCTCTATAGCACTTCTTTGTGACAGGCTTCGTATTCTAGCGTTGATCTTTTTTTACAGATCATTCAGGGCGAGATGACAATTTTAGGCTAAGTTAAAATGGACAGAGAAGAGAAATAGCTTGCCCATTTAGGTAACATAAAATCGCTGTCCCTCCCCTGGTAGCCTCGTCCACTCTTGTCAGCGGGCCAGTCCAATCGATTCTGTGACGGTGGAGAACGTAGCCACTCCATCTCGCGTGAGCTGTAAGCAAACAAGTTCTAGTAGAGGAGAAGGTGCACCCAGAATTTTTATTTTGTTGTAATGGGGGATAGAAAGTGGTTATTTATTTATTTTTATTTTATTTTTTTTTTTTTTGCACGCTCAAAGACCAGGTTCGACAGCAATATATTATGACAAGCACGGAGTTGTCGTCTTGTTGTGGGCTGGAGGCTTGATGTGCCATTTATCGTGCATGTTGCCGTACACATTAATATTCTCTTGTATGTTATTTATATCTTCTCACTGTGGACTTTGCATCAGTAAGATACTAAAGGATATTTAAGTTTAATAGAAAAAATAAATCACAGAGGAAAAGGTGTTACACCATCAACCACTGGCAAGCAACCTCCCTTGCAGGGTCATCCCGTGCAGGGAACCAGTGTCCCCTTGCGGTAGACAGCGCCTCGCCACAGCAAGGCACGGGGAAGAATGTTGGGGTTTGGTTTTCGTATAGACGCCGCATTTGCGTCTCTCCATCCAGTTAACAGGGGCACCATAGTAGGCTCCAAATCATCCAGTTATTTACTTATATGGTTACCTCCCAGCGTTGTAAATGGTTTCCTGGGGAAATGGGAAGATAGGAGAACAGGCACAAAAATATTGGTAAAGTTGAAGGAAGAAGTAGACAGCAGTACATCAAGTGAGTGGATGATGGTCGCCAACACCTACCACTGTTCATCACCAGTAATTATCAGTAACGCCTTGACACTTGATTGTTTTAGTAATACCAGTGTTATTAACCCCTTGGCCACGGTAAGGTCTTTCGTATTTTCGTCCTGTTACCTCCATCTGATTTTATTCACCGTAATAAAGACACCCCGTAGTGAGGAGAGTTAGAATCATCCTCCTTTAATCCCTTCACGACGAGAGGTATTCCCTAAGCCGAACAGAATCACCTGGTTATCGGTCTATCCATCAATCATCACTTTTATTTCCCCATCAGGAGCGTAGGTACCCGGGGCTAGGCAATTAACTTCTGTCCAGATATTCAGGGCAACAGTGATCAGACGCTCTTCCCTGAGTGTCGTGATGTGAGTAAAAACCGCAACCGTCACTTGGACTTAAACGCTTATGGCGCAGATTCGGTAGGAGTGCCAGAAGTCGCTAGGACACCAGGCGTCCATTCGGTTATATGGTTTCCACCCAGTGTAGTAAAACCATTTGGCTTGTCACTAAGAATAGAATCACCTGAAAATAGCACTACACCAAATGAGTGGATGGTGGCCGCGTCTAGTAGTAACAAGAGTACCTGTAATATAAATGAGCCGTCTCTTGTTTGAAAAGGTTAATTGTAATTAGTAATGAAGGTACAACTCTGTGATAACGTACTTTGAATTGATGATTTCTTGCTAATTTTCGTAATTTATGAAACTGCAGAATATTTCAACGTTATAAATGATCTTGAGCAGAGAAAGCTTTAGACCCTATTGATTGCCTCCCTCACCCGCCACATCATGCCTCCTGAGTTATTGAGTGTTGCATAACTCGCCTGAACCCCCTTGGAAGCATGGAAATATTAAGTAACAGGCCACACCCCACCTACATAAATCTTCAAGAATGCCTGGGAGTCAGCAGCGGGACCTGAATAATAGCTTTCTTATTTCTGCAACGCACTGACCAAGCCTTTTAGCGTCGTCATTCCTGTAGGCTCGTGAGCACTTCTTCCTTAACTACTTATTTTACATCCTACTCTGTTCTGTGATGTTTCAGTAGTATCCACAAGGGAGACTAAATCAAGTGTGTATTCTGTCACAAACACAGTTACGGTACCTTTTTTTGGAAGGTGAAATCTGGCATGTTGCAGCCGTAGAGTTTAATGAGCGTAACCCTTGGAAAGATGTTGGAGGGAGGGGTTGTTGGTGATGTGCTCGAGGTGTGTCAGAAGTGCGTGTGGTGTACATTTGTGGGGCGTTTGGGATGTGTCTGAGGAGTGTGTGGATAGACAAAACACACCTTTTGTGATGGAGAGGTGAAGAGGTTTGCAGTGGATGCGGTCAGTAAAGCTATCCTTGATCTTGTTTATATATTTTTATGTCGACACTGATTGCTTACATAATATACAAGGTAATATTAATGTGTGTGAAATAGACTGATAACGAAGAAGTAAGTATCCACCTTAACTGACGAGAATAGGCTTTGGTCACAAATGACCGCTGCCCTACGTGGTGTACACCACATGAACGAAACTTTTCGTCGTACACAGATGAATAGTACAGTATCTGGTGTGCTTCATCTTCATTTCAAGGTACTCATAAAAGTGTACACAACTAATCTACTGAGAAAGTAAATTTAGTACTGTATGTGCTAACTTGCACAGTCTTATGTGTGGGCAGACTCCACGTTTACTGTAGGTAAGCAGATAACGGCTATGGACCCCGGATGCCATCCAGCTCATACCATCACTAACATGTGTTATATTACTATTGCATCTTTATCTCTCATTCCAGGCTGTACAGGTCTCGTTGTCTATGCATACTCTAGCCAAAACCTGTATACTGTTGTATCTAAAGTATATAAATTATTATATATAACTGTAAACCCTGATAACTGTTCGATTAATCATCCCTCAGTAGCCTGTACTAACACATATCTAAATTAAAGTCTATAGGCCAACAACTACACAGGTCGCTGATTCACCATAGCATTACTTGTAGTATTCAGACTGCTATATCAAGGATATTATATATTTTTCTCTCCTGGCCGCCTCTTACCGCGACACAGAAATCAACAATAACGTATAATACGAGTATCACTGTCTGAGGTGGTGATGGGCAAGGGGCTAGAGAAGTGATCAGCTGTCAGAAAGGACGCGAGTTCGATCCCAGGCTCGTGCAAGGAACAGTCTGATCATTTGAATATAGTTAAAACAGATTTTAGTGATCATATACAAAACCCAACATGTCATACAAAACCCACTAATACTATCATACTAGACCTGATTAAAAGCCATTGTTCGCATGTATTCAGTAAGGACGGTAGACTTTGCGTCCAAGTGGTGACATGTGAGGGTTTGTGGCATGTATGAGGATTTTTGGATCTTGAAGAATAGGCAGTCGTCAATTCTAGAGTCGGACACATTCCTGTACTTTTATTATACCGCCACCGACACTCCGGGATGTTCCTGAGCACCCCTAGGTATATATGGCCCCATTTTGGCTTTTAAGTAACGATATATATTTCTCTTCCCCTCTGTCTCTCTTGACTCTATCTTTACATAGGTTCACAGGGTATTAGAAACTTATTATTTTTAATGCTACAGACACTGGAAGTAGCATTGATCAGCACAGGAAAAAATAATCGAAACTGTTAGGTAAAATCGAGCGTCTCGACTTTCTCCGCCATACGAATGTCCCATAAAAATAAGCCAGGCGTGCATGTTATTTTTGGCAAAACCTGTTCTAGTGTTATTTTTCGGTGTCAACTTTCGTATATTCACACGCCATCAAACTTACAGGACTTAGCGCAACACTTGCAAACACTTCAATTATAGTTCAAGTAACACTCACCACTCGATGTTACGGCGGCTCCAACGTCACATCTCGTTAGTGAAAATAGGCGTCGTTACCAGGAAAAGAGATACACAGTCACTTTCAGAGTAGCCTCGTTAGTTCTTTCAGTGTGGCAGAACGAGCGACACAGAGCAACACTTCCCCCAACCTCTCACTGATGGCAACTGGCTCACTCTGGGGTCGGGTGTTCTATATATGCACGTGACCAGCCCCACCACCCCAACCCCCGAGTGCCACCCCCACTCCACAAACCCTTCTCCCCTCACTTATCCCTTCACCCATCCCAACCCCTCCCAAAAAGCCCCCTCCACCCCCGGCTTCATCCCTCCCCTCTCTTTTGTAGTTATAATGAGAATTTTCATCTCCGTACACACGATATTAATCCCTTCATTCCGATGTGTCGGTTTCATTATCAATTCATTATAAGGTCTGCTGCAGGACCGGAGCACCTAGGAGAGAGAGTGATGGCCAGAATTTAACACTTCTCCATGCCTGTTAAGTACGAATCGGGAAGGGGTGTCTCTAGGAAGAGTGATGCATGTGAAAGTCAGTGCTGTAATGGCTGTGTTTGTATGTGCCAGAATCTGTATATGCCATTAGGTGAACCAGCAGGGTGCGACCATATGCAAGGATATTAAGGGCATAGGATCAGCAACCACTGTAATGTCCTCCGAGGTTTGGTTTCGGACCCTGGAGTCGAGACAAAAGCGGTCAGGAGACAAGTACGCTACCGATTGGGCCACTGCAGTTCCGTATATTATTATTCGTCTTGCCATCTCCATACAGTTTAATTCACCTCAAGATGGATTTTTTTTTTTTTTCGAAAGTGTTAAATACAACCTTCAGTAAACCCTTAAACTCTTCTCTGTGTAAAATTCGTCGTTAAGAGCAAGAATAAACCAGGCTAACAGGTCGTGGGTCTGAAGGGGTTAACATTATTATATCCACGTTCAGGGGGGTCTCTGGCAGCAGGATATAATGAGATTAATTACGATACATTGTTATCCTTATTAGCAGTCCCTTTAACACGGTGGCGTATTTTCCCTTATCATTGCCAGCTTCCGACTTATTTTCCTTTATCATTGCATATCTTCAGACTTATTTTCCCTTATCATTGCATATCTTCAGACTTATTTTCCCTTATCATTGCTATCTTCAGACTTATTTCCCCTGTCATTGCTATTTTCAGACTTATTTTTCAGCCATGGATACATTTTTCGAACTACAAGAGGTCCCCCAGAAGCAAAAAGGAAAAAAAAGAAAGGAAAAAGAAAATCGTGTGGAGAGAGCAAGAATAAAGCCTTGATTCACGTCATTAGACTGAAGAGATTAATGGGTATATACGGAGGCTTATTTTCTGTCTGGCTGTCTATCTATCTGTCTGTCTACCTGTCCGTGTCTGTCTGTTTGTCTGTCTGTCTGTCTGTCTCTGTCTCTGTCTCTGTCTGTCTGTCTGTCTGTCTCTCTCTCTCTCTCTCTCTCTCTCTCTCTCTCTCTCTATCTATCTATCTATCTATCTATCTGTCTATCTATATATTTATATATATATCTGTCTGTATATCTTTCTGTCTGTATCTGTCTGTCTGTCTCTCCGTCTTTCTGTCTCAATCTGTCTATCTGTCTATCTACATGTAAGAAGTCTGCTTGTAGATCAGTTGTGTAGATTAACAGAGAGACAGACAGACAGACAGATAGATAAATGATTTTCCAAACACCTACTCTTAGACAACACACATCGTCACAGTAAAATCACCGTAATTCACAGTAAAATCAACGTTAATCACAGTAAAATAACAGTAAATCACAGTAAAATAACCGGAAATCACAGTAAAATAACAGGAAATCACAGTAAAATCACAGTATATATTGAGATCATTTCACAGTGGCCAAATTTCTGGAAGGTGTTTGTGATAAAATGTTTCCCTGGGCTAGATGGCTTCTTGGACAGGTGTGTGTGTGGAACGTCAGGTACGGTAATGATGTGTGTGTGTGTGTGTGTGTGTGTGTGTGTGTGTGTGTGTGTGTGTGTGTTAGTGACGTTACAGAGGCCAAGTCTGGAGATTCAAATTGAACTCAGTCAAGGAGGAGGAGGAGGAGGAGAAAAAAGAACAAGAACAAGGAGGAGGAGGAGGAGGAGAAACAGAAGGAGGAGGAGGAGATTAATTTACCCATTGGCTGAACAGAATTACCTGGCGTGAAAAAAAAAATAATAATAATAGGATTTTTTTGGCATCAAGAAATTAATCTCTTCACGGTCGGGACAATTCTAGTTTCTCTCTCTCTCTCTCTCTCTTGTTCCAGTTAATGTCACCGGAAGTAGGTCGAGGGAGTCTGAGGCCTGTATTCTCATAGGTTAAGGAAGGTCCCTGACACCTTTTCCTCAGCGATTTATTTTGCCTATTACTCCATCCTGCCCTATTATGGACTAAGTCCTTCAAACATCTCCCAGGTTAAGGAAGCTCCATTACACCTTTTCCATAGCGATTTATTTTGCTTATTACACCATACTTCCCTATTCTGTGTTATATAAATCCTCCAAACATCGCCATACTCTGCATTGATAACGTACCAAAGAAATTAACCAGCCCTATTCAAAAATAAATCGCTAAGGAAGAGGTGCTAGACAGCTTCCTTACTGGTCGAGAATACGAGCCTGAGAGTGTTAGTAATATCCCCATTAACCCTCACATGGTCGGGATAACTCTGGTAGTCTATGGGTGTCCGTTGGATAAGGAAGCTTCCCTGACACCTCTTCCTTAGCGATTTATTTTTGGAGATGGGTGGTTAGTATCCATTTGTATGTTATTTATGCAGAATGTGGCGATATTGGAAGGATTTACATAACACAGTAGAGGACAGTAAGGGGTAATAAACAAAATAAATCACTTAGGAAAAAGTGTCAGGGAGCTTCCTTAACCGACGAGAATGCAAGCCTAAGAGTGTATCCGATGACCTTTTTATTATTATTATTATTATTATTATTATTATTATTATTATTATTATTATTATTATCATCATTATTATTCTGGCTGCTTCTCAACAATACTAATCGACTCAAGAAAGATCCATCGTCGTGAAGGGTTTAAAACAGCATCCAACCCTTTTACTTCGAATTTGATTCACTAATCTTAATATAAACGACTGAAGGGAGTAAGAATAACAAAATACGCCTACTTTGATTCAGGGGTTAATCTTCTCACGGTCGGAATTACTCTAGTCGTCTGTTCTAGCTGACCTTTGGCGAGTGTATCCAGGCGAGATTAAGTCGGTGATGTGAAAGTGTTAAGTAGTGTTATATCAATGCTTCTCTCTCTCTCTCTCTCTCTCTCTCTCTCTCACACACACACACACACACACACACACACACACACACACACACACACGCACACACACACACACAGTTGGGAGGCTCTGGTGGTCGATTCGGTAGGGCGTACACATATGAGGGAGAAGTAACATGTCCTCCCATACGTCTACGTATTTTTCCACCCTGTCGCTGTTCTGTAGACTCACTGAAAAGCACCTCACTATAATACATTTCCCACACGCATTTTTTTTTTTTTTCACCCACATCTCCAAAGCCTTCGACATCCATACCCATGCGTGAGGTACTGGGTGGGGGCGGATGATTACCCCGGGGCAGAGAGTGAAGTCCTGCACAGTACGGATCACTCCCATCAGGACCCGTTATACAGGGTTTGAGCGTGCGTAGTTGTGTGTGTGTGTGTGTGTGTGTGGACGTCGACAGTTACAGCACATACATAGTCCACACACACACAGAAAAGAAAATCCCAGTGAAGAGAATACGTATTATTTCATCGTACAGCGACTGGGAGGAGAAATATATCGATACCCCTCAGAGCACAGGCTTAGCTAGTGACATTTCCTTGGCCTTCGGTCTATTTTGGTCCCCTGAGCCAAGATTGTCCAGTCGATACTCCCTGCCTGTGACGTCATCGAGGCTAGAGTTCTCTGACATTAATCACTTCATTAAAATTACTTCCCCCCCCCCTTTTTTTATATTTATATCAATGTCTTTAGAGAGTCCACAGAATTGCTGTTCATAATGTCTATAGGAGAGTCATTGTCAATCGCCGAAACAAGTACATAAATAAAAAATAAAACTGTAACAACCCTTGTCGAAATTTAAAACAGAAGCCGAAATGAAATCTGGCTATTTAGGTTGCATTCTAAAAGTCGATTTGGAGATTTCGCACGTTATACCTCAGTGTCTGATAGTATATTACTGATGCAAAGTATATCGCTATTAAAACCACATAAACTGTACACCAAAAGAATGTCAACGTGAATATGTAGAAGTAAACAGAGTAAATAAATAAATCGCTGAGGAAAAGATGCCACATAGCCCTCCTTGTCGCCTAGAGCTCAGCCCAGACGCCGAAATGACATCTGACCAACGGGAGGGGGGGTGGGGGTTGGGCCATTGTTCGAATCCACCGCTTATCATGCTAATATATGTCAAGCCAGACGTGTCAGGAGAGAGTGATAGGGAGGGTGATAGGGACGGTGTCAGGGAAAGATGTCAGGGGGGGTATGAGGAGAGGGTGTTAGGGAAGCATGTCAGGAGAGGATGTCAATGGAGGATGTCAGGGAGGGTGTGAGGGGAGGATGTCAGGGAGGGTGATAAGTAGGGTGTCAGGAGAGGGTATCGGGGAGGGTGTTACAAGGGTGTCAGGGAAGGATGTCAGGAGAGGGTGTCAGGGATGATGTCTGGGAGGGTGTGAGGGAAGAGTATCAAGGAAAGGTGTCAGGAGAGGGTGTCAGGGAAGGATGTCAGGGAGGGTGTCAGGAGAGGGTGTCAGGGAAGGATGTCAGGGAGGGTGATAGGGAGGGTGTCAGGGAAGGATGTCAGAGAGGGTGATAGGGAGGGTGTCAGGAGAGGGTGTCAGGGAAGGATGTTAGGGAGGGTGATAGGGAGGATGTCAGGAGAGGGTATGAGGGAGGGTGTCAAGGGAGAATGTCAGAAGAGGGTGTCAGGGAGAGTTTCAGGAGAGGGTGTCAAGGGAGGATATTAGGGAAGAGTATCAAGGGAAAGTTATTAGGGGGGAAGGAATGTCAGGGAGATTGTCACGGGAGGGTGTGAGGGGTGGGTGTTAGCAAGGGTGTCAGGGGAGGATGTCTGGGAGGGTGTCAGGGGAGGATGTCTGGGAGGGTGTCAGGGGAGAATGTCAGGGAGGGTGTCAGGGGAGAATGTCAGGGAGGGTGTCAGGGGAAGATGTCAGAGGAGGATGTCAGGGGAGAATGTCAGGGAGGGTGTCAGGGGAAGATGTCAGAGGAGGATGTCAGGGAAAGGTGTCATTCAAGGGAAGTATGCCATGAATGTGGAATTATAATAAACCATGATTTGATTAACACTCTGGCTCTTTTGACTCACCAAGCTAGGAATGAATAATCAAGCATTACCTGAAACAGAATACTAGAGTTGCCCTAAACATGAGAGAGTAAATACTGAAAATTTTTAAGAGTACAGAATGCAGGACTTTACATTGAATAGTGCCATCATTAACATGCAAGAGATTTCTTCTGATGCGAATAAAACTGTTGGTTAGATGGCGAATAGAATAATAAAAATGAACTTACGAAGATAAGTGTTCTTGTTTGTTTTCCCTTCAGTACGAGGGATCTCTCCTGAACTGATGAAAATAGGTTGTTGGTAATAGGAATATATTAAAGTAGGCATTACTGTGATCAGATGTACCTTAAAATCTGGAGAGAGAGAGAGAGAGAGAGAGAGAGAGAGAGAGAGAGATCGTCTCGAGTCAACCTTATTACAACTATATGTAGGGGCGAGATCACAAGAGTTCCCAGACTTGGCGGGAAATGTTGGTCGCTTACAGGACAAATTGGAGAAATAATAATAATTGAAAATTTTTCTTCCAGTGATGGAGGTAATAACACCATCTCCCAAGGTTATTAATTGGACTCCTTTTTATAGCTTTGTAATAAATCTTTTGCCCTTCTTCTAATATCTAAGTTACCATCATTTTATTTAACAGTTTCAGGCTCCTATGACCCACTGTTAGCTAAGTAGAATCGTCTGGCATTAGCTGGAAGGAATGCTCGAGTTGTTCCAGTCATGAAGGTTTCATTTGATAGTTTCTTAATTTTTCCTTTGGCATTTCTGTAGTATTGAAGTTACCATTACTTTACTTAACCCCTTCAGCGAGCAAACTTTTTTTCTTTGCCTTTTCTTTAGTATTTAAGTTACCATTGTTTTACTTAACCTCTTCAACCAGCAGACTTTTATATATATATATATATCTATCTATCTATCTATCTATCTATCTATCTATCTATCTATTGCCAGACCCCATAATCCCGTACGGGGTGGCCATTTGACTCTGAGTTACTTGTTTTACAGGGAGGGGCACTAACCCTCCACAAACCCACTTGACACATAGGGAGCACGTATGGTTTGGTTATATGGTTACCACCCAGCGTTGTAAATGGTTTCTTGGCTTACAGGAAACCATTTGGCTTGTCACTCAATGTAAAGCCACCTGTAACGGAAAGAAAAGCATTAAGTAGTGACAGGAAAGATGGGAGAAATAGGAAGAGAGGAGTGTATATATATATATATATATATATATATATATATATATATATATATATATATGCTTGGTTGCTGTTTACAGACAATTTTATTCAGTTTGAAAGACATCTTTACATGAAGGGGTTAGATATAGCCATCACCAATACCATCAGTATGAGGGTACTGTGACACCAAATAAAATTGTCTTGAGGTAGCGAGTAGAATATGATAATACCTCATCATATTGAAGTGGTTAATTGGTGTTTTTATAGTTTCACTGATGATGATGATGATGAAATAGTGCTTTTGATCATGTCATATCGAGGTTACCACAGTCATTTGCTTTTTTTTTTTTTTCCTGCAAAGTTACCATTATTTTTTTTATCTCAGTCTGTTTTGTTTTGAACATGTGGAACATACGGAGATTGAATTACTAATAAAAGAAAACATTTAAAGAAGTAAATTTATGTACTGTTTTAATTATAGACGAGCGAGAATGAGATGGAAGGATAATTTAAGAGAATGCTCTGTGTGGTGTTATAGATTGTTAAGAGCTTTATATACTGTATGTTGATTTAGGACTTCCATTAGCGGAAAGTATCTACCTGGAGACCAACATTGGAAACCCTGGCAACATATCCCCATTGAACCTATCTGTCTATCTCTATCTATTGCCAGATGCCATAATCCTGTAAGGGGTGGCCATTTGACTCTGAGTTATTTGTTTTACAGGGAGGGGCACTAACCCTCCACCAACCCACTTGTTGACCCATTGAACCCATATAACATTTTCAGTTAATGTCAAGGTGCTTAGCATTGTAGTTTCGGATAGTGGAACCCATTTGTTGAGAAGGGATACCTGTATATGCCTGATTGTGGTGTGAATTGATGGGAAGTGGCGAGTGGTGATTGAAATGCTTAGAGGCATTTTTTTTGTCAAGGCCACTCCAGATGGACTTATGCAAGAGATTGTGATGTGTGCCCCACCAGGTTTTATCTGTCCTCTGGTTCTTAAGTCAGGTGGAGGAGTTTTGTTATTTGAGGAACATGGTGATGTGCTGGAGGTGGGATTGGAGCTAGCCCAGTAGCAAGGGTAAGAAGTGGTTGGGTAAAGTTTAGAGATTTGTTGCCCCTCCAGGCATTGAGAGGGCTCTCTCTCCTTTCTAAGGGGTCCTTGTGTGGAGCATGTGTTTGGAGTGTAATGCTGCATGGTAGTGGGACATGGGCATTATAGGAGGAAGAGGATAATTGTAGGCTTACACATACAGAGATGAGAATACTTAGATAGGTCTGTGGTGCATCCTTGAATGACAGACCTGGGGAAGTTGGGATTGTGAATGAAGAGTTGAGAGGAAGGATGAGGCTTGAATGTATTACTTTTGTGTTGAGAAGGGGTTGATTGAGATGTTTTGGGCTTGTGGAAGGATGGAGGATGACTTGAGGGCATGGAGGATGAGAGATGTGAATGTTGAGGGTATAGTTGTGAGGGGTATACCCCAGAAAGCTGGACAGAGTTATAGAGTGTGACCTCATGGTTAAGGGAGAGCTGCCATTAGGCAACCAAGGCTGATGCATGAAAGCATGTTGGAGCATTTATAAATGAAGCAAAATTAAACAAATGTGGTGGACGGATACAGAGAGGTTGGTTATCATGAATCTCTTTATTAAATCTCAGTTTCTAGATACATATGGTTGCCTATTGGACATGTTTTTGCTCTGCTTCTGTGGCACCACCTCAGTGGTGCTTGCACCTTATGGCAATGACTTCATCATTGAAATGTATGACCTCACACATTGTTCCCGTCAGAGCAAAGGAGGATCCTCCTTGAATGAAGGGAAGAAAATGTCAGCTCTGTTGGTGTGGCCCTGGAACAGTCACAGGCAGGCAGCACTTGTGACTCAGTAGGGGATGTCTGAGTCATTGATATGTTTGTCACTGCATCTCACTGGGGTTAGGAATCATGAAGGGATTCAGGTTGCTATACGTCTTTCTGGCAGTCTGGCCACCTCACCAAATTAGCCACTGCTTGGGTCTCACTTCCTGGGTATGTAACTTATTTGGGTCATCTGAATTACTCTCTTTCAGAGTCCCAATTGGGTATTAAGAATGAGTTGAGGGCAGGGCTTAAGGAAAGGGAACACTGACTGCAACAGAGTTTTAGATAGAGGAGGCAGGGTAGTGGGAGGCTTTAACAAGATGGGAACTGCCAGCTCAGCATGACTGACAAAGAAAGCACCTAACATACATTCTCCCAGGCTAGGACATGCAACACTAGCTATACAAAGGCTGGTCCCAGCTTCTGTATTAATGTGAACAGACTGGGCTATGGAGACACTGCTCAAAGGTCTTAAACCCAAGACCACTCAGTTACAGGCTAGTGTTATATCACTACTACCTTGAATTGTTTGTATGGTATCATTTATAAAGGTTTCAACATGCTTGCATGCTTCGACCTTGATCAACTAATGGCGGCTTTCCACGCTGCTCGATCTCAGGTAGTTGGCAAGCTCCCTATTCAAACCCCGAGGTCACACACTATGACCTCATCCCAGGCCATTTTCAGTCTGCCTCTTGCAACCCTACCCCCAGTGTTTGCACTTCTCACCTTCCACAGCCAACTGTCATCCTCCATCCTCTCATTTACCTCCGAACTTAGAATGAACAAATGAAACTATTAGAAATACGATGGAGATGAGAAGTGTGGATAGAGGAAGGATAAATTGGATAGACATTAATTTTAGGGAAAGGAAAAAGTAGCCTAGGTTTAACTCACCTTACCAGAAGTGTTACGAGATTGATCTTTTGCAGGCATGAGGTGTGATCATTCATTTTGTTCATTTTTGAAGGCTCCAACATGCTTGCATGCATTGGCCATGGACACCTAATGGCAGCTGTCCATGCTGCTCGATCTCTGGCAGCATCCCTGTTCAGGCCCTTATCCCTGAGGTCACACTTAGTGACCTCATCCCAGGTCTTTTTTGGTCTGCCTCTCGCAACCCTACCCCTAAAATTAACACTTCTCACTTTCTGCACCCAGTTATCATCCTCCATCCTCTCCACATGCCCAAACCACCTCAGTCTACCTCTCCTCATCACAACACCAATACACTCCAGTCCCATCCTACCCCTCAACCCTTCCATCGTAAACCTAGCCCCCCCCAGGCCCTGCACTCAGGGACACACTGCACATCCACCTAATCATTGTCTTTTCTGTATGTTTGAGTCTGCAAATATCCTCTTCCTTTACTGCTCAGGTCTCAACACCATACAGCATTACACTCCTATACATGCTGCATGCAAAGATTCCATAGCATGGAGGGAGAGCCCTCTCAATGTCAGGAGAGGCAACAGCTCCCTGAACTTCCTCCAGCCACTTCTCACCTTAGCCACAGAGATAGCTCCAGCCCCACCCCCAGCACAGAACATGTCTCCCAGATAACAAAACTCTTCCAAACACCGAAGAGATTCACCAGCAAGTTCAATCCTTTCACATCTGACAATCTCCACCTGCTTTCCCTGACACACCGCACACATGAAATCAGCATAATCTTGTAGTCTACCTCTGATACCACTACATCTTCTCTGCACCTCTTATCACAGACACTGCACAAGATGGAATTACAGTACTTCCCACTCCCTTTGTGGCAAATTGCACATGGTGACTCTCCTTCTTCTTTGACAGTACCACCACCAGCCCTGGATACCATCACTTTTGTTTTATCTGCATTTACTCTTAAGCCCCTGTGCCCCATATCATCTCTCCACTTCCTAAATCTTTCCCCTGCCTCCATGTCATTCTCAGCAATCAGCACGAAATCATCAGCATACAACATCTCCCACGGGAGTCCATTTCTGAAGTCACGTCAGAGGGCATGAAGTACCATGATAAACGGGGCTCAAAACTGACCCCTGGTGCACGCCAACATTGACAGAAAACTCATAGCTCAAATCTCCGTTCACCCATTCCTGAGTGCGAGCACCAACATACATGGCCATAACAACCCTAACCAGCCACCTTTCAATCCCAAGCATTCTCATTGCCCACCTCACCACCTCTCTAGGGACTCTGTCAAAGGCCTTCTCCAGATCAACAAAAATAAAGTACAGTTCTGTTTTCTTTCCCATATGTTTTTTCTTGAAGCCGTCAAACAATGAATATGGTATCAGAGGTCCCTTTGCCTGGCATAAACCCAAACTGCATTTCATCAATATTCGCTCGTTCTCAAATGATACCCTGTAGAACTCTTTCCATTACCTTCATTATCTGATCTAATAACTTTATGGCTTTGCAATTTCCTCTTTTCAGGGCATCATTCTTCCCCTTGTACACATTTACAGTTACACTTTTCAGCCAGTCATCAGGGACAACACACTCATATATAATCGTATATCTCAGGTCAGTGACTAACCTCACTCCTATATCACGTGAGGCTTTCTACATTTCAGCAGTCAACCCAGACACACCTGCTGCTATCCCCACCTGCATCCTGCCTTTTGCCCCACTCACAATAGCAGTGTAAATCAAAGGCCAAGGGCCAAACACTGGATCTGCTGACTCCAAACCTTCCCTGTCCCTGTCAAACGCCTCATTCAACAATCGGCTGTAATGCACTCTCCATGCGTCTTTAATAACCCTACTGTTCACGACTACCCTTCCTTCATCATTCTTCACACACTGCTTACCTACGATCTCCCTATTCTCCCTCTTCATCTGATTTGCCACCTTAAATATCATGTTCTTCCTTTCCACACGATTTAGGTTATCAAGTAAAAGTCACTGTGATTCAGATTTCTCCCTGTAAACCTCTTTTCTAGCCCTGTGCTTGGCAGCCAGGTATTCCTCTCTGTTACCACCCTTCTTAATGGAAAAGCTTTCTTTTCTCCCTAACTGCAGCTTCTACACTCTCATTCCACCACCAAGTTACTTTTATGTCTTGGTGGGCCTCCTGTCCATCCACATACTGAATCTGTAACAAGTGGTTGCTCTTGAGGGCTCTGTACTGTTCATTAACACTTCTGTCAATGTCTTCCTGTTCATCGACCACTCTCCTCATCTTGCTATAGAAGGCATCTCTTACTGCTTGTTTTTTCAGCTTCCATATTATCCACGTAGGTGCATAAGTCCTCTTTTTCATCATTCGCTCCTTAAACACCATGTCACATATCAATAACTTGTGTTGCTGCAGACATCCCTTGTGCCCTATAACTTTAACATCCCTCACTAACTTCCTATCAGCCTTCCTGACCATGAAATTGTCTGGCTGCTTTTTCCCCCAGACCCGTATGTAATCAACCTACTCTCTCATTTCCTAAAATGTGTGTTGCGCACAATCATGTTCGTTGCCTCCTCAAACTCGAGTATCCCTTCCTCTTCCTCATTTCTTGTACCATATGCACATCCCTCATGTATTCCCTCATAGCCTTGAGCTGCTTCACCTACATGACCATTTAAGTCCCCTCCCAAAACTACAATCTCATCATTCCCCATACCACTTACTACATGTGCTGTATTAAGTCATCCGAAAATCTATCCTTCTCTGCCTCATCCAAGCCTGCTTGTGGAGCATATGCCAATATAATTGCAAACATTATCCCACTGAACAAAATTTTCACTACTATTTTTGTATCACTTACTCTCATTACATTCATGACATATTCCACCCATTTCTCCCCGACCAACACACCCATACTCCCATATCCATCTGTCCTACCCTGCCAAAACAACTTATAAAAACAATCCCTCCCAGCAATCTTTCTGGCTGATCCATCCCTATACCAGACTTCTTGCACACATCCCACATCCACCCACCTCCTACTCAGTGCCTCAACTACTTCCCGCGCTCTACCTCTCAGACTTCGCACATTCCACACCACCACTCTGATCCCCCAGGGTGATTTAGTGTCCTCAGGCTTGCTTTGAATTTCATTCTTTAACTTGATCATAATCAGTAATATCTCAGTGATATCTCAGTGAAATGTGCAGCAGATCAACAGGTGCCACTGTTGTGTCATTCTTTTTGACGGTGTTGGTGATCAGAGTCGTCAGCTCTTTTTTTTTTTTTTTTTTTTTTTTTTTTTTTTTTAGTGGCAGTGACTCACCTGATCTGCAGTTGCTCAGCATAGCAGATGAGCAAGACCCATGACTGGTGCTCCATATGAGACCTGCACCTGAATCTGGTAGCATCTGAGGTGTACACTTATGAATCATAATTTCAACTCACCCTCTAACCTTACCTTAGGCTGAGAAGTTATAGTCAGGGTTCCACACCAGATGGAGACCTACTTCCTAGTGTTAAAGTGGTAACTCAAAGTTTTTGAATTTCGATCTTAATACTGAACAACAGGTCTTCATTTGGTGTGAAATCCTGGTTATGACTTTCCTCCAACCAGAGATAAGATTACTGTAGAGTGGGCAGAGACTGTGGCTCATGACTGTACTGTAAGCTTGTACTGGGGTTGGCTGCTCATTTCCTGCTCTGTGTTACCACTCACCACGTGCTATTCGATTCTCCTGGGTATGCCATAGATAAAAAGAACAAAAATAGTTGTGTGAAAATCTGTTTCTTATTCAGTTTCTTTGTTAATAAAATGTATACCAGCTATGCTTGCATACACACATCAGTGAAAATTTTTACATTAACAGTACTGTACTGTATACTATGATACATATCATCCTAACCCAGTCTATCATGTTAACCACTATAGGAAGTCTGCTCGAACCTGAAGAAAAGGACTGTATCTAGGAGTAGCAAGAATAAATACACATATTACCATGCTGAAGGTTTAATATCTGATGGGGAAATCCTGGCCATCATTCATTTACTGAGACAATAAATAAAAAAATAAAATAAATATATAATCCCCAAATAAAGACATATGGAAACTAAACCTGGTACATTAGTGTAGCTGGATAACTTACAGCACACCCCACCCTGCTAGGATATGTAACTACAGTGCATCTCTGACACACAATATCAAAGATTTCTGGTGTGGAGAGATGTATGAATGAAGGTGGTGTGAGTTGGAGACAGGGCAGCCTGATGACAGAGGATGCAGTGATATGGAGGCAATTTAATCATGGTCACCCTCCCTTGGAATTAAGGCATCTGGCTGTTGATATATATATATATATATATATATATATATATATATATATATATATATATATATATATATATATATGTATGTATGTATACTGTAAATAGATAGATTGACTGACAGATACAGTAATAGATAACTAGTCAAAACATCAGCCATGTGTAAAATTATTAATTTTCCTGAACAGCACAGTTCTGAGATACCATTACTGTTATCTCATCTTTATCAGTCCTGCTAGCACATATCAGATTACATAATCAACACAACACTACAGACAGAAAGGTCATGGCAGCAGTTACTTTGTGTACAATTATGATTCCTATGATGGGCCATCAGAGCATGGCAACCTACAGGATTAACACCAGGGAGCAGTTATCATTCTTCTCAGTGTTGGAAGGGGCTGGCTGCCCTGCTGTTGTGCCATAACTATTGTACTATATCTGAGTAGTGAGTTTTGTCTGATGATATATTCAAGCCAATACAATAAGCCCTAATCTTAAGCAGCCCTCATTCTGAGTTGCCTTCTGTGTATTCCTTTTGTATATAACTTTTTGCCATAAAGTTACTTTAAACTTCACAAAATTACCATTAAAATTCCCACTGCTTCTTGCAGAGCTGATTTACCAGTTTTCAGGATATATTATTCAGAATCAGTCAATACTGTTTACTTAAACAAAACTACTGTAATGTTTTTGTGATGAAAATTCTGTAACTTTTTTTGACAAGTGATATTTATGCCAGCTGAAGAGTCACACTATCGTGACCATGAAATAGGATACAAAAACCACACTGGCAGACAAAAAAAGATGTATTTCAAACTGTTTGGAATACATCTTTTTTCGTTTGCTAGTGTGGGTTTTTGTATCCTATGATATTTATGCAATGAAATAAAGGTACTCCACATTGAAAAAAAATAATTTACTGTTTATGAGAATTAAATAGTTATTGGAATGGGTGCACTGTATTGTATTGCATATTATATAGATAGATAGAGAGATTAGACAGATAGATAGATATAGATATAGGTATATATTGTACATGTCATTCAAGCATTATTATTCCCATCTTCAGCCAATGGATAAATAGTGGTAAAAGAACAAAGGAGCTTAATTTCTGCAGCTGTAAGGGATGTTAAAACTTAAAATAGCTGTAGAGAAAAAACACCACTAGCCTCCCATAAGAGTTCACCTTGTTTAACATTCCCAACGAACTGCATTGTGAGAGTTAATATATGGTACATGATAACCCAGTCACAGAAGAAACAAGGAGTACTAGTCCTTACTTGATGACAAGTGAACATTTGTCATAATCTGTTGGTTTAATTATATGGTAAGGTGAGAGATACACACCATTCACTCACTTAATGTAGTGTTACTTTCAGGTTACTCTACATTGAATGACAATCCAAATACATTCATGTAACCCAGGATACCACTTACCACAATGGATGGTAACCATTTAACCAAAAAGTTATCTAGTGGTCTGGTAGGTAATGATATTCCAAGTGGATATAATCCATAAGGGTTTAAGTCAGTGGAATAGTTGGAGTTTATTGCCTCTCAGAGAAAAGTGACCATTTAAATACTCTACAGTATTGGGAATAATTAGGCCTCTACACTCCATATAGGGCAATGAAGGATTGATTGCTAGACTGATGCTGGACTATAGTCGTGGTGCATGACTCAGAGGTTGTCATTAGCGTACCCTGGCACCTACCATTCAAAAGTGTGTCCAATATCGTTTCTTATTATACACGAATCATATTATTATGCACGAATATATAATACACAAATATTATTATATACAAACATGTTATACATGAATCACTTGTGTCACATGTTATACACAAAATGGGACGTACTGTTGAGGGGTAGATTGCCGAGGCACGATAATAACAACCTCAGAGTCACGCGCAATGACCATAGTACACTAGAAATGGGCAATTTTTAAATTCCATGCATTAGTTTTGGAAGTCTATCTATCTATCTATCTGTCTATTGCCAGATGCCATAATCCCATAAGGAGTGTCTACAAACAAATAACCTCCATGTCACCCTGTCCCCTGCCATTTCACTGCCCTTCCCTCATCTTACCCCCCCCCTTTCTCATATGCCTTTCCAGTCATCTTTCATCTCATTCTTGACCTCCCCTTCCCTCTCCCCCCCTCCATTTCATTCATGTATACTCTCCTCATTAACCTCTCATTCTCCATCCTCTCTACATGGCCAAACCTCCTCTGTGTATTTCTCCTAATGCATTCTATCACATCCACATCCTCATCTTCACCACAACGCTCCTTCACTTCCTCACTTGTCAGTCTGTCTATCCATTTAATTCCACATACCCCTCTCAAATACTGTAACTCATTTCCACTCCTGTCATGATTTGTGTCCTTCCAACAAGGTCCAGGTTTTACTTCCATAAATTAGAGTTGGTATCATAATACTGTACTATCATGCAGCAACTTTTTTACTTCCTTGCTTACTTCCCTGTTTATTATCATTGCATTCAAAGAACCAGCCACCTTTCTTTGTTGTTGTCACTTCCATCCTTACTCATCACACTACCAGAGTACCTAAATGCACTCACATTTTCCATTTCCTCATCATCCAACCTCACTGAACATTCAGTGACATCATTTCTATCAAAGATCATAACTGTACCTTTCCCTACATTCACCTTTAGATTTCATATATTACATACTCTCCCAAACTCATTCACCAAGTCTTGCGGTTCCCCTTTGTCATCACTTAACAATACAGCATCATCTGCAAACAACAATACAGGAAGGTTCCAAACACTGCCCTCCCTCATTAGGGCCTCTCCAGCATCCTCTGCTTTACTTTGTATCTCCTATATAACCCCATCTATATACAGATTGAACAACCATGGAGACATGACACATCCCTGTTTCAGTCCAACATTCAGACAGAAAAATTCAGTCAGTTCACTATCCACACGCACTGCAGCCTTAGTCCCCTCATACATGCTCTTCACAGCATTCTCCAACTTCTCATTTGTTCCATATATTCTTAGTATTTTCCACATTTCTTGTCTGTCCATTCTGTTGTATGCTTTTTCCAAATTCATGGAGGCCGCATATAACTTCTTTCCCTTCTTTAGAAGCTTTTCCTTTAAAGACCTTAGAATGAATATCTGATGTACACAACCTCATCCCTTCCTAAAACCTCCCTCTTTTTCTCCAACTATTTCCACTGTTATTTCCCTAGCTCTGTCAGTAAGTACCCTACCATATACTTTGCCTATTATGCTAAGAAGACAAATGCCCCTATAATTACCACACACTTCTTTTTCCCCTTTTCCTTTATACAGGGGAATAATTATACCTGACTTCCAATCCTCTGTGACTCTACCTCCCTCCTAGGCCAATCTGCACATCTTCCACGTCCGTTTTACTACTATCTCTCCCCCATGTTTCATCATTTCACCACACACACCATCAATTCCTGGGGCTTTCCCAGTTTTGACTTTCTTCATTGCTTCCACTACTTCCATCCTGCTGATCTCTTCCTCCCTTCTCACCACCTTTCTTCTCCCAGCCATTCCCCAGCCTCTTACACTCACATTACTTTCATTCTCTATGTTTAACAGTTCCGTTAAGTGTTCTCTCTATCTGCTCACTTTTTCTCCCATCTCCATTATCAGTCTACTATTTTTATCTTTCACTCCCCTAGTAACATCTTTATCACCCTGTCTAACTCTCTTGACCTCTTCCAGAACATTTTCTTACATTACCTCCACTTAACGCTCGGATTCCTTCCAAATTCCTCATCCACTCTCTTCTTACCCTCTCTTACCAATCTTTTCACCTCTCTCTTCCTCTCTGCATATAACTCTCTCCTCTGTCTCTCAACTTCCTCCATGCCTTAGCTTTCCATCCACTCACTTTACGCTTTCTCTTTTGTTCCACAGCTCCCCTCACCTCTTCATTTCACCATGCTGTTCCTCGCATCCCATATCGTCTTCTCTTCACCCCACACACCATCTCACATGCTGCACAGATTTCTTCTGTTCAAATCTCACACACGCCTTCCACCTCCCCCATCTGCTCCATATTATATTTATTCAATTGCTCCCCCACTTTTATATTCTGTCTTTTATCCATTCTCTTGCAACCTTTCTGCCCTCCTTGTATGGACCACTTCCTCCTGTCCATCCCTTCTTCAGTTCTTCCATTGCCTTGAACCTTGACTTTCATTGCCACCAAGTGGTGGTCAGAAAGTCCTCTCACCCAAACTCTGTATGCTCTTGCATGCATTACATACCTTCACATTCTGTCATCCACACACACATAATTAGTCATTGCCCTCCATTCATTCAGTTCACCACCCACTCTTCTCATCACTCACCACGTATACCTGTGGATCATTTTGTACCTAAAAAGGGTATTGGCTGTCACCAACCCTCTCCCCACATAAATGTCCTCTAGAGCACTGCCATTCTCATCCACTTGTGCAGGCACACCCCACTCACCAACTTTTCCATCCACCTTGACAATACCTACATTTCCATTCACATCTCCAGTCAAAAACACTCTCATTCCTTTCAAACTTTCCCATGCACACTTCCACATTTGTCCAGAACAATTCTTTCGCTGTGGTTGCACTATCTTTCGTTGGTGCATAGACACTCACAATCGTCCACATTTGTATTCCCACTTTAAATCTTACCCACACAATCTTTGAACCAACTGGTCCATATTCTCTTATATTCTCCTTTCATCTCTTGCACACAACAGTACATACACCCTTTTTTGCCCTCTCATTCTGACCTACATCTGCGCATATACCCATCTACAGTGTAATCCCATTCTCTCACACTCTCACCTCCCCATTTAGTCTTGGTTAATCCATATATGTCCACTTTTGCACTCTCAAGCACCTGGACAATATCTCTCACTTTCACCTCATCATTTGCACCTCTTACATCCCACGTTGCAGTCTGTACCGTGTCCTTTGTCTGGTCCTTGGTCGTCACCTGTTGGTCCGTCCTGATCCGAAGGATCATGTTTGTATTTTTAGTTAGTTGTTTTCCACAGAGGGCCACTGACCCTCCGCCAACCCACATGTTGACATGTAGGGAACACGTGTTAGTTGGTTATAAGGTTACCACCCAGCATATTAAATGATTTCCTGGTTTACAGGAAATAGTTTGTCTTGTCACACAGTGTCCAGCAGAGTTACCCGAAATAAGAGTACCACTACACAGGGTGAGTGGATGATGGGCACCCCCCACTGACCACAACATTTTGGAAGTGATTACATAAAGTATTGTATATGTTTGGCCTAGTTATGTAGTATGATCGTTACAAACTGTTATAATAGGTCAGAACAGTATCATGTTATACACAAAATTAATTTGTATCAACCACTCACTTGATGTAGTGTTGCCCATTTCTTCCTTAGTCCTTATCATTCTTTTTCTGTGCCTGCCCTCCTTTCTTCCTATTTCTCCCATCTTTCCTGTCACTTTATTACTTTTCTTTCCTTTACAGGTGGCTTTACATTGAGTGACAAGCCAAATGGTTTCCTGTAAGCCAAGAAACCATTTACAGCGCTGGGTGGTAACCATATAACCAAACCATACGTGCTCCCTACGTGTCAACAAGTGGGTTAGTGGAGGGTTAGTGCCCCTCCCCGTAAAACAAATAACTCAAAGTCAAATGGCCACCCCTTACGGGATTATGGCGTCTGGCAATAGATAGATAGATAGATAGACTACAGGTACTTATACCTGTTTTGAATATTTTACTGCACATTTCTCAGGTGGCATGGAATGTTTTATTATGATAACAGTATACTTTCAGATGTGTTGCGCAGTATATTACTCTAAATAATTTTAAGTACTCATTTGTCCCTCTGCTTTGAAATATATAAAAATATATTTAAAGCTAATATAGTAACCATATTTTATGCTGTGTGTATAGCCTGGACAATCCCAACATATCCAGCAGTCTGCAGCCATGGAAGAGCATGACCAGCCGCAGCATGCCTTAATTATAAGTAAGTTTACTTATGCACTGTATAGCGGTTTCTCTCATACCACAACAGAAATGTTCCTAGAAACAACCACTCAGAGTGAAATCATATCTTTGACTGTAATGTAAAAGGCAGTCAAGCTACTGTACTATTGTAATCAAAAAGTGTGCCAACACTTCCCTGCCAGCTGTTCCAATGGAAGGTGTTACATAAAATATTTTTGTGATAGCAGTTTGTAGGACACAATAAGAGAATAGTAGAAGGAACGCTACTGTCTGTCATTTGAGGAAGAATGTGAAATAGGCAAGGCTGGACATGATGGTAGCTGGTGGCAACCATCATCCACTCAATTAGTGCATCCTTCACCTTTATCATTCTTTTTCTGTATTTCTCTTGTCTCTTCTTTTTTCTCCCATCGTTCCAGACACCTTTTATTCATTTTCTTTCTACTTCAGGTGGCTCTACATTGAATGAAAAACCTAATGGGTTCATAACCCAGAAAACCATTTACATTGGTGGGTGGTAACCAAGTAACAGGGTGATGTGGAGCCTGCTTTGGTGTCCTTATTAACTGGATGGAGAGATGCAAATATGACATCCATCCAGAAACCAAACCTATACACTCTTTCCCACACCTCGCTGTGACAAGGTACTGTCCACCACAAGGGAACATCAGTTCACTGCACTGATGGCTTTGTAGGGGCAGTTGCTCGCTTGCAGTTGATAGGCCTGTTCAGCCAGACAGACCAGGGTTACTTACTGTAACAAGAAGAAGAAGAACAGCAAGGCTGGACACAATGCTAGCAGGGGATTGCTGGCAAACGTTTGCCTATGATAGTACATCTAGTTTATAGTGAGGTACACCTGTATCTATACAGCATAGCTTAAGCGACTATGTGTAATATCACTGAGGACATACGTGAAGACTAAATCCTACTTAATACCCATGTTAGATAAAGCAACTAAAAGCAGATAGAGCTGTGGGTTGGAAACCTTCCATGTTTGTATTATGTGGGGATGTGGTGACTCCACAGATTACAGCACAACTCTATGCTGCAAACAGTCTTACCATATACCTCTTACAGTGCAAGAGGGGCAGGGGAGGAGAGTCTGTTTTAAAGACTTGCCATTTTCTTTTACTACAGTGCATTTCTTCCAATCTGACAAAGATCCAAAATCTCTTTCAGCACAGTTAATGGCCAAATGTACAATAGTTAGATTGGAGGATCAGTCAATCCATTGATCATGGAGATTCATTCATACCTCAGAATTACAACTCATAAAATTTTGTGCAGCCATAATTGGTACAGTATTCAGGTTGAGGGAATGGCCAATTTCTGTCAAGTAAAAACAACCCAACTGTAGTTCCCCCAAAGTTATCAAGAGTTGTGCTCTGGATTTCTCCATCCTATTGAATACAGTTTAGGAAATTAAATTGCAAATATTTAAGATTCAACACATTATACAGAGTTTCAAGAAATACACACATGTGAATGTTGTTCTAAGTGTGACTTCACCTAACATGTATGAGTTATTATTAATTTCTTTTTTAAATGGGCTATACTTAGAGTATGATAATTTTTCAGGGTCTTACTATAGCGATACACCAAAGATCATTGGGATAGAGGCACACTACATGTACAGTATGTATTTTTGCTTTGATCCATTGAATCAGATTTTCCAGTATATTCTAGCTTCCACCAGACTGTTTTATTCAGCTATGGATGTACTTTTTGAAATGGAAGGGTTAGATGTGGCCTTCATTAATTCTGTCTGAAGTTAGCATGAATAAACTAAAATAATGTTGTTGTAGTGAAGGGCTTAAGGATTGTGTGTTTGTATATTTACCCAGTTGTACTTACCTAGTTATGATATACAGAAAATGAGGTACTGTACACTCTTGGGGTCCCATCTCATTATCTCAACCAGTCAAATTTTGTTTTAAACTCATTTAAGTTTTTGGACTGGATGATCTGTTTGTCCAGGCTATTCCACAGGTCATTGCATCAAGAGTAAATGGAAAACTGTATTTCTTGATATCCTTCAGGCAACCTGTCTTTTTCAGTTTCTTTCCCTGTCCTCCCTTTGCTCCCCCATCCCAAACAAACAGATCTTCTCTCTCAGTTTTGTCAACACCCATCACGGCCCTGAACACTGCAATCATGTCACCCCTCTCTCTTCTTTCCTCTAAGGAAGGCAGACCCAACTTTTTAAAATCTTTTCTTGTATGATAGATCTGCCAGGCTAGGGACCATCTTGGTTGACACTCTTTGTACTCTCTCAATCTTAATTATATCTTTCTTTTTATTTGGGGACCAAACCACTGCCGCATATTCTAACCTGGGGTGGATCATAGTCACTATCAATTTCTTCATTATCCCCTCATCCATGTTTTTTTTTTTTTTTTTTTTTTTTTTTTAAATAACAGAATGGAGGAAGGAAAAACAAATGGAGAAAAAAAAAAATGTATTGAAATGCCAGTCTTATGTTTGTCAGTCTTGTTAATGTGTTTTTCAGGTGACATATTATCCTGGACCAACACTCCTAAGTCTTTATCTTTTCTCACATTTGTGATTGATTCCTTTCCCATTGAGTAATTCAGTGATGGCCTGTTTGTACTTTTACCCATTTCCAATATTTTGCATTTTTTTTGCACTGAATTTCATTTCCCATATCTGACTCCATGCATATATCCTGCCCAGATTTTCCTGCAGCATTTTACAATCCTCTTGAACTTTTATTCTTCTCATGATCTTTCCATCAGCTGCAAACAGACTTGCAAAACTGTTTATTCCATACACAATATCAGGAACAGTACAGGCACCAACACCGAACCCGGACTACACTTGTTACTTCCCTCCACCCTGGCATCTTATCCTTTATTACTGTCCTCATCTGTTGGTCTCTCATGAAGTCTATCATCCACTCCAAGAGGTTCCTCTTCATTCTTCCTATGTGTTCCAATTTCCACTTTAGTCTTTTATGGGGTACCTTGTCAAAGGCTTTCTCCAGATCTAAGTGCAGTTTCTACAGTTCACCCAACTGTTTCTTTCCTGTAGCACATCAATTGCCCTTGAGTCGAAGCTCAACAGATTAGAGACACACGACCCTCCATTTCTGAATCCAAACTGACTTTCTGCCAAAATGAGTGTGTGTGTTTGTGTGAGTGTGTGCATGCGTGCATGTGTGTGTGTGTTGTAATAACCAATATGAAACTGTACAAATTAATCACTGGTCTGACTGAGAAGGGAAAGAAAATGTATGCTGCCTTCATGGACTTGGAGAAAGCATATGATAGAATAGATAGGCAAGGTATATGGAAGATATTAAGAATATATGGAGTGGAGGGGAAATTGTTGAGTGCTGTGAAGAGCATGTACGAAGGAGGTAGGGCTACGGTACGAGTGAATGGTGAGCTGAGTGAGCTCTTTGATCTAAATGTGGGGCTAAAACAGGGATGTGTGATGTCTCCATGGCTGTTTAACATATACATGGATGGCGTTGCAAAGGAGGTGCAAGGTAGGGCAGTGGATGTTGGGGTGGCTCTGGCAAATGAGGGTGAGATGTGGAAGATTCCAGTGTTGCTGTTTGCTGATACAGTATTGTTGAGTGAAGATGAATGGGAGTTGCAAGATTTGGTGAATGAATTTGGGACAGTGTGTAGGAAGAGGAATCTGAAAGTTAATGTAAACAAGAGTAAAGGTATGGTGTTTGAGAGGATGAAGTCACAGAATGCACAGTGAGGTTGGATGGTGAGGATATGGAGAATGTGAGTGCGTTCAAGTACTTGGGTAGTGTGATGAGTAAGGATGGAACTTTTGGGGATGAAGTGCCTGAAAGGGTACAGCAGGGAAGGAAGGTTGTTGGTTCACTGAAAGCAGTGATGAGAAATAGGGAGGTGAGTATAGAAGTTGAGAAGTCATTGCATGATAGTATTGTGATCCCTACCCTGACGTATGGAAGTGAGGCATGAGCCTTGCTAGAAGGGAACAAGTCAAGAGTGAGTGCAGTGGAAATGAGTTACTTGAGAGGAGCATATGGAGTGACATGGAGGGACAGGCTGACAAATGAACAAGTGAAGGAATGTTGTGGGTTGATGTGGATGTGGTTGAGAAAATTAGGAGAAATACACTGAGGTGGTTTGGACATGTGGGGAGAATGGAGAATGAAAGACTGACTAAGAGGGTGTATGTAAGTGAAGTGGAGGGAGGGAGAGGAAGGGGAAGACTGAGGATGAGGTGGAAGGATGGAGTTGAGAGGTATATGAGGGAGGGGAGAGTGAGTTGGGGGGAGGGTAGTCAAATGGTGGGTGACAGAGTGACTTGGAGGTGTTTTGTGTGCGGCCGCCCTTTGCAGGATTAGGGCGTCAGGCTATAGATAGATAGATAGACTGACTGAGATTCGATCGCACGCCCTCACACTGCACACACGTGCATGTTACCACTGAGCCAAACAGAGGATCCCCACATTACCTTTGGGCAACACAGGCTTTAATAAACCCCATTATATCACTCTTTTCTGCCCTTGGTACTTAATTTGGTGAGTTTTGAACACACATGGTGGCATAACAGTGGAAGCCACTACTTGGGATGCTGTGGACCACACCGAACAGCTCATCCCTGGGATGTAAGGACTAGGACACTGTCAGCAAACTAACAGTATCATTGCAACAACATCATTGCCCTCCAAACCTCACCTCACATCCCACACCGCTGCCAACCAATGCTGATAACTGATATGAAACTGAATAGATTAATCGCTGGTTTGACTGAGATTCGATTACAGGCCCTCACGCTCCATACAAGTGCACATTACCACTGAACCAAGCAGAGGATCCCTGTTTTGCCTTTGGGCAATGCGGGCTTTATAGACCCCATTATAGTATAGTCAGTTTGTTTTCAGCTAACAGAACTGGGCCACTCCCGCAACTTTAATACTACTGTAAGTTTTGGCTTCATGAAATTCAATGAGCCTTAGTCATGAGTTAGGAATGAATAACCTTGGTTATTAAACTGACCCTTCAATTAGACTACACTTGGCCATCAACTGAGCTGAGAGAGATCAAGGATCTTTAGTAAGTTAGAAGAAACAAGCTGTAGTCAGGTATTTCAAAAGTCATAATTCAAGGATTCTTTACTGTAAATTCACTTCACAGCATACCTGTGCAGTACTGTAAAGTAACTCTGAAAGCATATTTCATGAAGTATGTGTTATACTTGTTGTCAGATATATAATTAAAATTGTTATGGAAGAAATTATACAATTATATGAAGTTGAATTTATTGAGAAGATGCAACAGTATCAGCCTATTAGACTCTACCTGAAGAGGGTCCAGGTTGAGTTGCAGGTACTATATCTTCACATTATGCACAGCATGAATATGAGGTGTGTTCAGAAAGTATCCAACCATCGGCTCTAAAAAAATAAATAGCTAACCTGTTGAGGTAGGACACTAATCTCTTCAAAGTAGGCCCCCTCTAACTTGACACACGCAGCCCAGCATTCTTTCCACTGCCTGAAACATTTTTCAAAGTCTGTTTTCGGTGTCTCCTGCAGGTGCTTCTTTGTATTTGTCTTGATTTTTTCTCTCAGATGAACGTTGCTTAAGACATGCTGGAGTGTGCAGATTGCGATCCAGACTCTCTGAAGAATGTTATCACTGGAGATGAGACATGGGTGTACGGGTACGACCCAGAAACCAAAGCACAGTCATCCCAGTGAAAGCGTGCTGGGTTGCCTTGGCCAAAAAAAGCATGACAGGTTCGCAGGAACATGAAGTACATTCGCATGTTGACAGTCTTGTTCATCTACCATGGTGTTGTGCATCACGAATACGCACCAGGTTATCCGTCGTCTTTGTGATGCAGTTCAGTGGAAGAGATCAGACCTTTGGAAAGTGGCAAGTTGGAAGCTGCACCATGATGGCACCCTTGCCCATTCTTCCCAACTAATTCAGGAATTTTTGGCCAAGCTCAACATCCTGCAGGTCCAGCAGGCTCCTTACTCATCAGACATGGCTCTATGCAACTTTTGGTTGTTCGTGAAGCTTAAAACTCTGCTGAAGGGTTCCCAGTTTGAGACGAGAGAAGAGAGCATGACTACTGTGATGAAGCACCTGCAGGAGATTCTGAAAAGTGATTTTGAAAATTGTTTCAGGCAGTGGAAAGAATGCTAGGCAACACAGTGTCCAGTCAGAAGAGGTCTACTTGGAGGGGGATTAGTGTCCTAGCTCAACAGGTTAGCTAGTTATTTTTTTTAGAGCCTAAGGTCAGAAACTATCTGAACAGACCACATATATGGGTATAATTTCTTCCATTTGAACAGTTCACAACACTGTAAAAGCTGTCTGTCCGTAGCCAGACATCTCTATTCCAGAGAGGGTGGCCACAAACTGATTGCATCCATGTTACTCTGTCCTCCAACATCAGGCAACCCTCCCTCCACCTTATACCATTTTCACTCATATACCTCTCCACCCCATTCCTCCATCTTGTCATTTGTTTTCCTGTCCCCCCTTTTTCCCAGCTTCTCATTCAGGTACACTCTCCTAGTTAATCCCTCACGCTTCATTTGCTCCACATGGCCAAACTCTGATATAAAAGCCTAAAATCACTATCCCAGGAAGCATCAACGACGAGCTGCGTCCATACTATCAAGACCTAGTCAACTTGCACCGACCTGACCTAGGGGATGAAACGAGGGCTGAAGCTGACCCATGTGACCCAATCTTCCCGGATCTCTGGCCGCATTATTTCCCGCATGATAAATTCAATCTTGAACCCACAGTGAAGGAGAAAGATGCCAGGTCAGTGGGTAGCCTGGTGAATGAGTTTGGAAATATATGTAGGAAACAGAATTTAAAAATTAATTTAGATAAGAGTAAAATTATGGTCTTCGAGAGAAATGAAGTCATAGCATTCACAGTGAGACTGGATGGTGAAGAAACGGAGAATGTGAATGCATTCAAGTACTGTACTATACTTAGGTATTGCAGTGAGTAAGATGGAAGCTTCAGGGAGGAAGCAGGGTAGAAAGGTTGCTGGTTCACTGAAAACAGTGCTAAGGAATAGGAAGTGAGCAAGGAAGTAAAAAAGTCACTGTATGACAGTACTGTGATCCTCACTCTGACATATGAAGGTGAAGCTTGGACCCTACTGGGACACATGTCAAGAGTGAGAGTAGTGGAATAAGTTATTTGAGAGCTGCATGTAGAGTTACATGGAGAGAAAGACAGACAAATGAGGAAGTAAAGGAGTGCTGTGGTGTTGATCTGGATGTGACTGACATTGAGATGGTTTGGCCATATGGAGAAAATGGAGGAGAGACTGATTAGAAGAGTGTATGTGACTGAGGGGGAGAAGGACAGGAGGAGGGGGAAACAGATGATGAGTTGGAGAGATGAGCTGAAGAGAAACAGAATCCACAAAAGAAACTAACCACGCAGGGCATTAGGGAAAAAAAAACACACACACAAAAAAACAGGAAATATACTAATGATACAGACAAAACTATGTAGCATAACTGCATTCTAATTCTTGGTCATGTTGCCTTTTGTCTCATTTACAATTTGGAGGCATTTGAGCATGCTGCCTCCTAAATTTTCATCTCCTTGATCTACGTGGTACAGATTTCATTCCTTGCATGTTATAAGCCTATCCTTCTTATAATTCCATGCATTTTCTATGGAAAATAAATTTAGAGAGTTACATGGCTTATCCAGAACTTCAGTGTCATGATCTGAGAGGAATTCCATTACCTCTTTTGCCTTGTGACATAGGACAGAGTCTTGCATAAAATGTGTGCTACTGTGATGTCATAAAATTGCAGGAAATAGTTGTCCTGCACCTGCATATACCAGTCAGCATTCATCATCATGTTTTTGGGGAGGAAGTACTTGCCTCCTTTGCCCATTTCCTCGTTAACCCGCCGCGTCCCGTTGATGTATATATACGTCCACACGTTTTGTCACTGTCAGCCTCATTGACGTATAAAAACGAGCATCAATTGCAAGGTCCCTAAGTTGCACAATTTTCAATTTTCACACGTGATTTTTGGTACGTATACACAGGACTCCTTCCTCTACAAGATGCCAGGCAGGGACAATGCCTTACCCCGAATGACCTTCTCTCCTCTGCACGCCATTGTCTCAGCCATTCACCTGTTACCAGTGACCTGGCCAGTAAAGACATGTCGTGCCACAGTACGAAACTCAGGGCCAGAGTGATTCCCCAATCGATGACAATGTGGAGGACAAAGCTTACATAGCATTGGAGGAAGAAACAGTCAGAAATGATGATCAGGTAATGTCGCCAGAAAAGGTCAGGTATGTTGATGTTTGGTGAGTGAAACAATGCTTATATTGCCTTTATTACTGTGTGAAAACCAATATACTCTCGTACTACATATAATTCACACCAAATAAATAAATAAATACCGTGTATGAGTGGTGAGGAATAGTTACCCTCCCATAGAGCTCGTTTTCTTTGGAGCCATCCTGATAGAAAACCCAGTAAGGTACAGGGTACTGCTACCTGTAGCGAGTATTTTAAACCTCAGGTGAGCGATTTCTCTATGAATTTTCAATGTTTCTCACCAGATGCGGAGGTTTGAGTCAAAAATATTTTTTTCCAAAATTGGTAAGGATTGGGGGATCTCAGTAGTGGAAAATTGGTCGGGAAAGAGCGGGTTAAAACAACCCCACACCATTATGCTATCACTGTGTTTGACTGTTGTTGCAAGACTTCTTCGTCTGCCTTTTATGAAGATGAAAAGACATAAAGTTACTCTCATCAGAGAACATCACCTGCGGGTATTCTGAGGTCCAATCTTTGTATTTTCCTGCAAAGGCAAGGTGTTTCTGGTGCATTTGTTTGGTCAGAAGTGGTTTTGTGGCTGGCAGGCATGATGGCAGGTTCAGCTGGTGTTGGATGGTATGGATAACAACACCTTCTAAGAGCTTGGGAGGATTAACTTTGAAATGTGCAGCCATAATATCAGGAGTTTTAAGCACCTCACACCATAGGAGACTGTCTGTAGCCTTCATTGTCTTACACTATCGTCCTTGGTGAGATTTTCTTGGAGAGACAACATTTTGGTAGGAGGTCAAGGACACTCTTCTAACAGACTGTTCTGACCATCTGATTCGTTATGCTCTTTCTTTTGTAGGGAGTTTTCCTGCTTCCGGGTGAGAATACAAGCCTTTTCCTCATTAGCTGGATCTGTACACCCAGATCTAATCACTAAAATACAATTAGTAAGATCAGATATTGTGAGAAGCAATATTCAAGGTTTCTGGCTAGGAGTAATATCTGTAAAACATATACTACCCCATAGCTCACCTAGTGGGTGACTGAGTTAGGCTTAAACAGCATTTGCGTGAAGCAAGCTGAAAGGGAAGCCAGATGTCACCAGATGGAAATCGAGCTAATAGTTTGGCTTAAATTGCAAGTGAAACAGGTCACTCCTGCTCATTGCATTCTGAGGCAGAGCAACCAGTCTTTTTTTTTTTTTTTTTTGCATAGTCTGTATGTGTGAGAGAGGGCAACCAAATGGAAGACTACAGAATGATATGGAGGCGATTTGTTTATGGCCACCCCTTATGGGATTAAGTTGTCAGGCAACAGATAGACAGATGGAAAGGGTAAGGATGAAACAAAGAAGTGGGAGAGTTAATGAGGTCAAGAAAAAGAGCAATGATGAAACCAAGAGGTGTGAAAGATAATACGGATTGAAGAAAGAATATGGATGAAACAAAGAACTGTGATAAATAATGAGAACTGGAGAAAGGGTAAGGAAAAACAATGATGTGTGAGAGATAATGAAGACAGGGGAAAGGGTATTGCTGTCAAGGCCACAGTAAACTACAGAAAAATTGCCCATTGCAGCTCAATTGCCACATATAAATCTGATCTGCCAGTTCACAGTACCTGTTGTTTGAAAAAAATTTTGATATTTTGGGATGCATGCCTGACCTAGAAAGAGGACTGCCCATACATCATTCTTGCTAAAAAATATGGGATGGATAAAGTACTGCAGTAATGTTAACAAATTTCATCTCAGTTTACTTTGCCTACCCTTTGTCCCTACATTACGAAGTTCACCTAATCAGACTCAGCTACATATATATAGATATCACACTGTAATCACAGAAACAAATATCTGATTTGATGTGTGTTGTAAAATATACACAATATGAGGATGAGAAGGTGACGTACAGTGTGATGTGCTGATGGATAAGGAAAAATTTAAAAGTAAATTGATATAAGATTTTTAAACTACATTATCTTGGTCCATTGGTATGAGAGGGGTTGCTTATGATGCTGGTGATTATAACATAAATAACCACAAACAGGCAGTCCATATTTACAGTTTTTAGCATCTTGTATTCCTTATGCCAGGAGTGTGAGGGTGGCAGACCTATTGATAACACAGCTTGCTGAAGTCCGAGGAGATGCAAAGCTGCCCAGACGCCTGCTGCTGGTGGGTCAGCCAGAGAGTGGCAAAACAGCCCTCTTTGCTCTCCTCCTACACTACTGGCTCCATGATAAGACTAAAGTAAGAGACACAGGGAATGGAGTGATGTTGTTTTGGTTGCCCCAGGCTTAATAGGACATGAACCCAGTGGACTGCGGGCAAAAGTTCCCTTTCACTTGCAGTCCCTGATCCTTCTTTTAGGGGATATGGAGAAAGTTAAGTGATATTTTAATAATCATGCAATGGAACTGCTTGGATATAATAGTTCGGCTATGCCAAGGTGTCCATCTCCAGTACTACAACAGAGTGTTGTGAGATTTATGTATTTACAGTTGTTACAGAACCTATTACTGTACTCTGATGGTCAGCATTACAGTAATCATTTTTGCGAATGTACTCTAAGTATAAAAATGAAATGATAATTTTTCACTCCATGTTCATTACTTGAAAGCACACTGAGGAAGAGGCTTTCAGATGTCTTATGCCACTAAGGCAGGGGCTTTTAGCCATCAGGTGACACCATCTAGGCATTTCAAATGGAGACTGAAGGCCTCTTCCCCAGGACACCTCCAAGTTCACATCCTGTGTTACAATACATACTGTACATACTACTGCACAGGCATATCCATGGATGCAGCTGGGGAAGAGGAGGGCAGGGGCATGAGTCCCCATTTCTAACAGAATAGCAGAACAAGAAGGTAGTCATTCAGTTCATAAATACAGGTATATAAATATAAATACAGTATATATATATATATATATATATATATATATACAGTATATATATATATGTATACACCCATCGCAAATTGACTTAGGACCTACACACAGAATTGCTGTGGGAGAGTTGTCTGTATTTGCTTTGTGTTTCCACCTCTACCAAGTGAATTTTTGGGGCAAGAAGTAACTGGCAGCTCCTCTGGTGTTGGCAGGAGGTGGTGAAACACTCAGCACATCAATGCTTGCCCAGAAACGAGAGTGGGAGTATATGTTCCCGTGGCTCTGAGCTTGCACCTCCCCCTTTTTTCATATGCATTACTGTTTGCCCTGTTATTTTTCTAGAGTTGAGTTGTCATGCCTGGAAAGTACTGCTCAAAGGATGAGAGGGTCCATATGATTGCATGGAGGCAGGATAATGTCCCTATCAACACGATTTGTGAACGTACTGGACGCGCAAAGTCGACCGTCATGAAGATTCTTGCTGCAGATTGCGGCCTGCCACGTGATGTTGTACCAGAGCACAAGCATGGCAGTGCAGAGAAGAGGACAACCTCCAGAGGTACAGATATGCTTCTGAAGAGGGAAGTAATCAAGAATCCTTGACTTACAGCAGCAGAATTGAAGAGAATGCATCCCCGTCTGTTACAAGACATCTCAGTACGAACTATCCAACGCTGCTTGCAGAAGGAGCTGGGTTTGTCAAGACGCACCGCAGCCAAGAAACCACTTCTCACTGACTGCATGAAGAAGCAGCGCATTCAGTTTGCCAAGGAGTATGCACACTGGACATCGGGTGAGTGGAGAAAAGTTGTTTTCCGATGAAAGCACATTTCAAGTGTTCCAGGTGCGTTCTGCCAAGGTTTGTTGCCCTGCCTCCTGTAGTTGATATGACCCTGCTTACACGGTGCCAACTGTTAAGGACCCACAATCAGTAATGGTATGGGGGTGTTTTGCAGGAAAATGGGAAGGAGAGGCCTCTTCTTTCTTCCTAAGAACTTGATGATGAATGGTGGCTGGTACATTCAAGTTCTGAAAGATCATTTGTTAAACTTTTTGCTATTCATGGACTTTTTCATGCACGATTCAGCTCCATGTCACAAGTCAAGAAAGGTGACAAAATGGCTTCAAGATAATCGGATGAGGTCCTCAACTGGCCTGGCAACAGTCGGGATCTAAATCCGATAGAAAACTGCTGGGCAAAGATGAAGAAAATCATGGCAGAGAAGACACCTAATCTGGCCAACCTCAAGACTGAACTGACAAATGTTTGGTGAAAAGAAATGTCCTTAGATAGAGATCTAAGTGATTCCATGTCAAAATGCATCCAACTGGTCCTGAAAAACAAGGGAAACATGATTTCATATTAATGAATGGCATTTCATGAACAAACAGTGTGATATACTATGATTTCTGTGTTTTTTAATACCCTGGGGGGGGAGGTCCTAAGTCAATTTGCAGTAGCTGTATATATATTATATATATATATACCGGTACGGTATATAATATATATATATATATATATATATATATATTCAGCTATTAATGTTTGCCTCCATGGTTGTGTCTTTACTACTGTATTTCATACTAGGTACATTTTTTATTAATCAAGTTTTCCATTAATGTTGGCATGCATCAGGGATCTGTGTTTGAAGCTCTCTCACATGACTTCATCACTGGACTCCCATGGAAAATGTATGCTGATGACTTGATGTGGATCATGGATAATGAAATGGAGGTGGAGGAAAGATTCAGAAAGTGATGGAATGGGGTATATGGGGTTGGGAGCAAATGTGGATAGAATAACAGTTGTAATACCTAGGGCTGGTGATGGTACTGTCAAAGCAGAGGGAATATGGCCATGAGCAGTTTGTCATGGGAATGTGGGAAGTGACTCTATCATTACAGTGTTTGTGATGAGTGGGTGCATAAGATATGTAGTGGTATTAGAGGTAGGTTGCAAAATAATGCTGGTTTCATGTGTGTGGTGTGTTAGGGAAAACATGTAGAGATTGAGAGGTAGGAGGATTGATGCTGCGGGAGAGTCTCTTGAGTGTGTGAAGGAGTTTTTTCAAGGGGACATGATATGTGCTGGAGATGGGTCTGGAACAGGTTCTGTGGGTAGGGCAGAGATTGGTTGGAAGAAGTTCAGGAGCCCATTGCCTCTCTTGACACTGAGAGGGCTCTCCCTCCGTGCTAAAGGTTCCTTGTATACAGCATGTGTTAATGATGTAATGGTGTACAATAGTGGGACCTGGGCAGTAAGGGAAGAGGTTATTTGTTGACTCAAGTGCACAGAAATGATGATAATTGGATGGATGTGTAGTGCATCCTTGAATGACAGGCTTTAGGGGGTCAGGATTGCAAGTGGAGAGTTGAAAGGAAGTGTGGGACTTTAATGTATTAGTGTTGTGATGAGGAGGAATAGATTGAGGTTTGTGCATGTTGAGAGGATGGAAGATGATACCTGAGTGTGGAGAATATGAGATGTGGATATTGAGGGTAGGGTTGTGAGAGGCAGACCAAAAAAGACCAGGGACAGGAGACTGAATAGAGAGGCTGCCAGAGATTGGGCCATATGGAGAGCTGTCATTAGGTGACCAGAGATAATGCATGCAAGCATGTTGGAGCCATTATAAAAAAAATTAAATGAAATAGAGACATTATTGTAATACTTTGTAAGCAGCTGTCTCAAGAATAATGACAACCAGAATTCAGGCCCCCTCCCCCACAACAAAATCCTGGTTGTGCCCATGAGTATAGATGATAACATAGCTCCAAACCTAGTACAATAATTATGAGCCACTTCTTATTTTTGTGTTATATTACAGGTGACTGGTCTGGCTGAGCATGATGTATTGGTGGCCATCCAGTGCCTGAGCCTTGACCTAGACTACACAGGGTCATCTGAGGGAAGATCAATAGACACGAGTAAAGAAGTCTTGGCTCGCATACCAAAATCTGTAGACGAACATGGAGAGGAAAAAATCAGAGAAGTTCTGATGTCTGCTAAAGTTCTTGTACTCATTGATTCCTTGGACTGCCTCTCCAGCCGGTTAGCCACTGCAGATGAAACTTCTTTTAGTCTTGGGGCAGATGAGCGCATTGTTATATTCAGCCGCCTTAAATTCCTAGAGTGTGATCCACGACACCCTCTGCGCCTCAAACAGTCTCAGGAAAATTTAGTGCTGCGGCTTTGGGGGGGCATCACCACCAATCGCTTTAAGCCTGTTCATGGGTTACCAGAAGCACTACCAGACCTTTCTGGAGGATTGTCTGGTCACTGTCTTAAGGAATACTGCAAGAGGCTCTGTCAGGTACATAAAAAACACTTTAAGGATTTCTGGCTACATTTTGAAGATCAGCTTAAAGCTTTGGCTCTAGAAATGAGAAAACCTTTCAATATAAACATGTATTTTCAAGAATACTGCAGAAATAACAAAATCAAAGCAAAAACACCATCAGAATTGTATGGTGCATGGTATGACTCATGGTCTTCAAGCTACAAAGATGTACATGCCCAGAACAAAGAATTGCACACCGAAGCTCCTGACTGTGGCTCACTTATCATCAAAGCAACTTACATCCTCAGCAAGTTAGCATATGATGCTCATACTAAATCTCAAGACTACCTTCCTGGTGAGGACTTATTGAAGAATGAATTTGATGATTTTGATAAAGTCAAGTTGTATTTCTCCCATACTCTAGTACCTCACTGTAATGCTGCAGGGAAGATACAACAGTATTCATTTAGAGTTTCAGCTCAGAAGACTTTTTTCATTGCAAAATACATAGAGAGCCAGGTCAGCCTTAAGATGGAGACTGTGGAGACATTGATGCCTAAGGAAGCTTATCTTAGCTCTATCTCAGTGCTTCCCATGACCCTGGGAGTTGCTCGAGGAAGTGCCCAGTATGATACTCTAAAAAAACATGCACTTACTCTTGTAGCATCAGTTTTAGATGGAGAGGTAACTGAAAAGTTTGAAGATCCCATTGTTAATTATGCAGTTGAAATAATAGCTGAGAGTGGGCTTTACAACAGATCAGATGACAGCTTTATCTCAGAAGTGGTGAGTGTTATGAAAGACAACAACTGGTACATTTTAGATGGAAATTTGCTTCCAGATGCACTTAATGCTCTTTGTAAGTATGGCCACAGCTCAGAGGAGAGTAGAAAGAGACCACAGAAAATCTTTTTCAGCTTTCATGGACTATATTCTGAAATGCCTGGGCTTACTGACCTTCTGGCAGCAGTACGACCATTTAACATCAGGATTGGGCTAGAAATGAGTAGTAGTCTCAAGGGATTGGATAAACAGCCATTGGATAAGGCTATACAAGTACTACACAGTCGAGGTCAAGCATCAGTTGGTAAATTCAGTGGCTACCTGAAGGATATTGGGCTTTTGGACAGCCACCCCGCCACAAGACGCCTATACAATCTCTCGCTTCGCATCCATGATCAAGGCCAGTATAACAGTCTATACAGGTTATGCAGAGACAGCAATCATCTCAAACGGATCTTCTTACGCATCACACTTGGCTCCAGCCTCACAGTAAAAAAACTTAAGGAACTACCTGAATCTATCACCCACCTAACGGTGTACATGGAAGGGGTAGATGATGAGACAGTCAATCAATCTATGGCAATCTGGAGGGCCATAAGAGGCAGCACCAAAAGGACAGGTCAGGAGAGACTGCGTTTTTGGGCCACTGAGGGTAAGGTCATGACTCCTGAGGGAGCACTTAGGGTTATTGAAGCCAGTCTTCCTGCAGGACATATTGAGATTCCCCTTAAGCAACCAGTCAGTAGTGAATATGAAGAGAGAATCACTGAGAAGCTTGAGACAGCTGACTCAAAAATCATCATCAGACTACTGGGAACAGTTCGTTATCCATGGAAATGTCTGTCTTCATATGGTCCAGAAAGATCCTAAGTCTTAATCCTTCATCAGAATTATTGTAAAATGTTGCTGAATATCCACATGACTTGCTGATTGAGCATTTATTAGGGGACAGTTGTGCATTTTATATACAGTCAGTCCTCACTTTGTCAAGGATGAGTGCAAGCAAAATGCTGTTATTAAGTGACAAAACTTCAAGTAAGACATGCCTCTGGTCCCTGACTGATGGGTACAAGTAAGACATGCCTCTGATCCATGACTGATGGGTACAAGTAAGACATGCCTCTGGTCCATGACTGATGGGTACAAGTAAGACATGCCTCTGGTTCATGACTGATAGGTTACAAGCACAAACAACACTCATATCTGACTTCAAAACTACATTGTAATGAGTCACAAGAAACTCTTGAGTGTATGAAAGAGTTGAATTCATTAGGAACTTAATAATGAAACAACTTCAAGTGAAAGAGTTGTGAATGAGGTTTAACTATACAGCTGTTCTGTACTATCTTGGCAGTGATGACTGTGGTTATGTACAGTCAGCGACAAAAGTCTTGCACAGCTCACAATCATAGTTAAACCCTGAAGCATCAGAAGGTTTGAGCATTACTACTACTATCCTCTGCTTCATTCCTCAAACCTCAGGTGCTTCTGGGTCAAAGTATGGGTATGAGTTGTGCAGGACTTTTGTTGTTGAGTGTATACTGTGGATTCATTATGTACAGTATTTGGGATGTATTAAAGAAGTTTTATCAATTCAGTACACTAGATTCTAGATATTGGTGCAGGAGAGGGATGCCTGCACATGACAGCACTGATATGACCAGGCAGTAGGGTGCCCGGTTTTTAAAAATGTCCCAAAATCTCCTCCCAATCCCAAGAAAAGAGGATGGTAGACTGATAAAGAACAGAACTTTGTCCCACAGTCCACCAGGCTCATGTTCAGATGACCTTGGGGTTGCAGTTACTACCAGTACATCTACTACTGCTGCTGCTATACTACAGCTGCTACCTGTACTACTACTACTAGACATTAAACATGATAACCTTGGAGCTTTTTCATTGCACTGGTAAAAACTTACCTTGATTTAAACAATACAGTATTTATTTTATCTTTTAGGGGGAAAAGTAATCAGTGCTGTTCTGTAACTCTTTTTACATCACTTGAATCAAGTATCGGCAGATACTGTAGCACTGTAATGAGAAAAACAGTAGATGACTATAAAATTGCTAAGTGGTTTACAAGAGGACTGGTGTCATGGAAAACACAGAACACCTGGGAAACACAGTTTATGGTTAACACCATCCCCCAAGTCACCCCAAATGTCCCCCAAAGCCTACCTAACCACCTCACACTGGCCTTAACTATACAGTACCAAACAATGATAAACAATTAAAAACACACTGTACTGTAACTAACCTGAAGTGTGGAGGTACACCACACCATCACCCAGACCACAACATCACCCCACACCATCACTCAGTCCACACCATCATTCATGCCTTCACCCAGACCAAACCATCACTCAGACCACACCATCATTCATACTTTCACCCAGGCCACACCATCACTCACTTCACTCCATCCCATCACCCAGACCACGTCATCCCCTAGATCAGTGGTTCTTAACCTTTTTTGAGTCACGGACCCCTTCAAGAACCTGGTGAAAGCTATGAACCCCTTCCCTACAAAAATACACCTAAGCACATAAACACAGCATTTTGCATGCAATGAATATATTTTATTGAAAACTATCTCACGCAGTGTATGACGTACACAAAGTATAAAACAGTCTTTACAAAGAATTATGTTTTTCACTCTTTTTCATGCAAAAACTTAATGGCCACTCGAAGAAAAAATGAAATACATCCAAGTTGTGCAAATTAAACAAAACAAAACTTTAATTCTGCTCAAAAGTTCATTTCAATGAGAGGGCTGTTGTTGTTTGGCTTGAATAAGATGAAATTGTGGGTGGCATTTGACAAGGAAACACTCATGTCATCGCTGATATCCAGTTGATTTCGACTTTTTGTTTTGATAGAAACATGCTCTGAAAACCCTGACTCACAAAGGTATGTAGATGACGGAATCAGAGCACCCATAGCTCGCTGTGCCAGGTGAGGGTAGGCTTGTGTTAACGAACACCAGAATTCTTCAAGACTTTTTTTTTTTTTTTTTAAGCTAATGATGCCAAATGGCATCACGCAAGATCGCTAAATTGTTCTCAATTTTTCTGACCTTCACGGACCCCCTGAAGCCCATCCATGGACCCCAGGTTAAGAACCCCTGCCCTAGATGAACATCGCAGCATACCATTACCAACGCCACACTATTGCCCCACCCCATTGAAGCTCTGAGCAGTCACTTCATCACACTGTACTAAATATGTCCATGCACTTGCCAAAAATGCCACTTTTGAACATGTTTGGGACCATGTCCCATGTTTCAGTGGATCCATGTCCGTTGTGATAAAATCAAGAAACTGACTAACAGCCTACTGTGTGATATGAACAATCAGCTTTATAGAAAAGCATGTTATAGGCAAATCTACTTGATGTGCTAAGTGAGAATTAATTATCAGAATCACATGACAAACTCTTAGCAAAGTATAATCATCTGCCATAAGCAGGAACAGAATACTTGCATTTTCCTGATCATGAAAGGGTTAATGGACCCAATGTTAACTTACTTAGGCTTGTAAGACTTACTTTTAATGGAATAAAATTATATTGTTTTAGCTAGAGTAAAATACTAGGGTTTTCCTGACCATAAGAGGGTTAACTGACTGCCTACAACAGTGTATGCCTATATATTAATGTAGTATTTTAATGTATACCTAACGAGGCTCCATAGAAATACCACAGTGATATACAGCAGACCCTTGTTATACAGTGAACTGGTATGTTATGAATCATTCATACAATAATGAAAAAGCTAAGGCCTTTTGTGTGTGTGTGTGTGTGTGTGTGTGTGTGTGTGTGTGTGTGTGTGTGTGTGTGCGACAGAATTTTAATTTATACAATGATTATGATCGCATGCAAAGCCTCACTGGTCATGTATGATAGCTATTTTTTCTATATATAACCACCCTCATGCAAGTCTACAGTCATTTGTTTGTTTCAAGAAGGCATTTGCTTTCATCATATGTTGTGTTAATGTCAGTGATGGAACAACAGTGTGGTATTAGAATTCAGGCAGCAAGTGAAGTGCAGTGAAGTGACAAAACTGCCAGTTTAGGTAGGTTAGACACTTGTTTTTAGATATTATTGAGTGGGTGACCCCAGGCCAATAACTTATTGCTATTGAACCATGTTTTAATTGACTCGATATACAACAATTGTTATGCAATGGATTTTTTCAGATCTGTCATCATAAAACAAGGGCATGCTGTATTTTACAAACAAACCATTTCTGTAGTAGGTGTATTGTTTATGTTATTTATAGCTTTTTAATATCTACACACAGATTTCATAAACAGCACATGAGAATATTTCATATGTAGAAGTAAATTGCTAAGTAAATGGTGTCAGAAATCCTCCAAAGCTGAAGAAAATATGGGCTTAGGAGTATTGTTATTATCCTCATTTAATCTCGTCTTATCTGATGGCTTAGGAACCTTGTTATTATCCTTATTTAATCTTCTCTTATGGCACCTGGTGGTTTAGTGAGTAATGAAGGCGCTCCAATCGGATTGAGCCTGTGTAGGTTTATATCTAAGGGATGGTTTGGGTTTATTGCTCACGTAATGCCACTCGGATGAGTGAGGCTGGTCGCTTTCATCATAATGTCAGGACCAACTTACCTAGCCCCAGACTTGTACACTTCTCATGGGGCAACATAAGATTGGATGATGGATGGACAGACTTACTCTCTTAAATCAAGTGATATACACTTTATTTTTGCTGCTATCCAGCAATTTTATTCAATTGGATATTTTATTTTTTATGTTACTGTACCAGGCAATTTTATTATATTTGGGGAGACCTCTTTCAGTGAAGGGGTTGGTGGAGGTGACATCAAACACTTCTAGTTTGAAAAGTCTTCTTTGTAGCTAATGTCACATGGTGAAAGCAGGAGTAAGACTAAAATATACCACCAGACTGAAGGAGTTAAAAGTAATGGCCATATCTATAATCAACTGGTGAGTTTATGATATTCAAGCTGTTACTATTTTCCAAATCTAATGTTTCTCACTAGTAATTTGACCATCTTTGATTGGGTAATCACTTCAGTCTGGTGATGAAAACCCACTAAAAAAATATTCATTACCCTTGTGGTGTGATGCAATATAACATAGGGACCAAGAATCATGAACTACTGTTAGTACCAAATGAACACAGTTTCTCTTCTGCGAATCATTTCACGGTTCATTGCATCCAGGGGTAACAATAATTTTTTTGTGGGTGTACATTTTTATTTTATTTTATTCTTGCTACTGCCAGATAATTTTATTCAGCATAGGAAAAGACCTGTTATTACTGTAGGGGTCAATGAAAGGAACTGATGGAGTGTGTGCTGAAGCATGGGGGAGATAGTAGTAGAATGGATATGGAAGATGTGCAGATTGGCCTGGGGGCAAGGTACAGTCCTGAAGGATTGGAAGTCAGATACAGTATAATTATTCCCCTGTACAAAGGAAAAGGGGAAAAAGATGTGTGTGGTAATCATAGGGGCATTTGTCTTCTTAGTGTAATAGGAAAAGTTTATGGTAGGATACTTACTGACAGAGTTAGGGAAATAAGAGAGGAATTGGTGGGTGAAGAACAGGGAGGTTTTAGGAAAGGAAGAGGTTGCGTAGATCAGATATTCATTCTAAGGTCTTTGGCGGAAAAGTTTCTAGAGAGGGGGAAAAAGTTGAATGTGGCCTTCATGGATTTGGAGAAAGTATATGTCAGGGTGGATAGACAGGGATTGTGGAAAATATTAAGGATATATGGAGTAAATAGGAAGTTGTTCTATCTATCTATCTATCTATTGCCAGACGCCTCAATCCCGTTTGGGGTGGCCACAAACAAATCGCCTCCAAGTCGCCCTGTCCCCCGCCATTTCACTCTCCTGCTCCCAACTCACACCCCCCTCTCTCATATACCTCTCCACCCCATCTCTCCATCTCATCCTCGGCCTCCCCCTCCCTCTTTCCCCCTCCACCTCACTCACATACACTCTCTTCGTCAGTCTTTCACCCTCCATCCTCTCCACATGGCCAAACCACCTCAGTGTGTTCCTCATAACGCTTCCTATCACATCCACATCAACACCACAACGCTTCTTTATATCCTCATTCATCAGCCTGTCTCTCCATGTGACTCCACAGGCTCCTCTTAAATAACTCATTTCCACTGCTCTCACTCTTGACTTGTGTCCTTCCAACAACGTCCAAGCTTCACTTCCATACGTTAGAGTTGGTATCACAATACTGTCATGTAGTAACTTTTTCACTTCCATGCTCACTTCCCTGTTTCTTATCACTGCTTTCAAAGAACCAGCAACCTTTCTTCCCTGCTGTACCCTTTCAAGCACTTCACCCTCCAAACCTCCATCCTTACTCATCACACTACCCAAGTACTTAAACGTACTCACATTTTCCAATTCCTCACCATCCAACCTCACTGTACATTCACTGACTTCACCTCTCTCAAAGACCATCACTTTACTCTTCCCTACATTCACCTTTAGATTCCGTTTCTTACACACTCTCTCAAACTCATCCACCAAGCCTTGCAGCTCCCCTTCGTCTTCACTCAGCAACACAGTATCATCTGCAAACAACAGTACAGGGAGTTTCCAAACACTATCCTCTCTCACCAGGGCCACTCCAACATCCACTACCCTACCTTGTACCTCTTTTATTACCCCCATCCATGTACAGATTGAACAACCATGGAGACATGACACATCCCTGTTTCAACCCAACTTTCAAAGAGAAAAATTCACTTAGTTCACCATCCACACGCACTGCAGCCTTCGCACCATCGTACATACTCTTCACAGCATTCAACAACTTCCCATCTACTCCATATATTCTTAACACTTTCCACAATCCTAGTCTATCTGTAAAGAGTACAGTATGTGTGAGGGGGCTAAGGCTGCAGTGCATGTGGATAGTGAATTGAGTGAATATTTCTGTTTGAAAATTGGATTGGAACAGGTGTGTGTCATGTCTCCATGGTTGTTCAGTCTGTATATGAATGAGGTTATGAAAGGGATACAAGGTAGGGCAGTGGATGTTGGAGCAGCTTCAATGAGGGAGGGCAGCATTTGGAAGCTCCCTGTACTGTTGTTTGCAGATGATACTGTATTATTAAGTGAAGACGAAGAGGAACTGGATGGCATGGTGAATGAGTTTGTAAGAGTTTGTAAGACATGGGATTATAAGGTGAATGCAGGGAAGAGTAAAGTTATGGTCTTCGGGAGAAATGAAATCACTGGATGTACAGTGATGTTGGATGATGAGGAAATGGAAAATGTAAGTGCACTTAAGTACTTGGGTAATGTGATGAGTAAGGATGGAAGTTTGGAGGGTGACGTTCTTGAAAGGGTACAACAGGGAAGAAAGGTTGCTGGTCCTTTGAAAGCAGTGATAATAAACAGGGAAGTGAGCATGGAAGTAAAAAAGTCACCGCATGACGTTTGGAAGTGAAGCTTGGACCTTGTTGGAAGGACACGTCAAAAGTGAGAGTGGTGGAAATGAGTTATATTTGAGAGGAGCATGTGGAGTTTCATGGAGAGACAGACTGACAAATAAGAGAAGGAGCATTGTGGTGTGGATGTGGATGTGATAGAAAGCATTAGAAGAAATACATGGAGGTGGTTTGGCCTTTTTTTTTTTTTTTTTTTTTTTTTTTTTTTTTTTTTAGGAAGAAGGAACCAAGGGCCATGAGCCTGCAATAACAGTTCCCTCCAAGAGAAAAACAAAATACAAGAGAGAGCCTAATTCAAGATCCGTTCAGATGCCTGGACACACTGCGTTTGAAAGACTGGAGATCATAGGCAGCAGGAAATACAGACAGAGGGAGACAGTTCCAGAGTTGAGAGGATGGAGAGTGAGACAAATGAGGAGAGTGTATGTGAGTGAGATGGAGGGGGGAAAAGGCAGGGGGTGGCCAAGGGTGAGATGGAGGGATGAATTGGAGAGGTATATGAGAGAGGGGTGTTTGAGTTGTGGGGAGAACAGTGAAATGGCAGGGGACCAGGTGACATGGAGGCAATTTGTTTGTGGCCACCTCTTATGGGATTAAGGCATCTGGCAATAGACAGGTAGATAGATAGTTAATGAAAGCAACATCTAACTCCTCCAGCTCAGAAAGTCTCTACAACACTGAATAAAATTGCCTGGTGGTAGCAGTAACAAAATTATAATAACTATCATTGTAACAAGTGCTCATGGGCCCTTCGGGCCCCTCACACTTGGTCTTGTGGAGGGCTCTCGTGTCACTATAATATATTTTAGTTATAGCTGTGGCCAAAAAATTCTACGGAGATCTTATGCCGGGCACCGGGAGCGGAGTATTTTGGTCAAAATGTGATTGATCAATAAATATAGTAAAAGTTTTTCAATCGTGATGGGACCAAGTTTTTTCACATCAGTGAATTTTTTGTGATTTTTATGCCAATTTTGGTGTGATTTGAATGTGTAGTTTTGGCTGCCCAAAATACACACACACACACACACACACACACACACACACACACACACACACACACACACACACACACACACAGTTAGTGCTGTAGTATATTAGAAGGACTCCAACAGTTCCTCCCCCCTCTTCCCCATATAATGGAAAAGTATCTACAACAAAATTTCTATACAGGAAGATATCAGTGGAAGTAAAAGAATGCCAGGACCATCAGGATTATCTTTTGAACTTTTGATCTACTGTTAGGGTATTTTAGAAGGAAGATATGATGAGGCCTTGGCTGGCTGTATAAGGACCTGAAAATGGACTTGTGCTGGAAGGGTTCTAATAGGCTGCTACAATCATACAGAGCACTACCCTCTGTAAGTCTGCAAAGGTTCACAGTATCCTCGTAAAGCTTCACACCTATACACACATTGTTGTTATCCAACCTACTTCATTCATTCATTCATTGCCAGACGCCATGTATCCCAAATGGGGTGGCCAAGGGCTTAGAGTTAATTGTTTTACAGGGAGGGGCACTAATCCTCCACCAACCCCACTTGACACGTAGGGAGAACATTATGCCAACAGCATCTGGTGTTCCCAGGCGGTCACCCATCCAAGTACTACCCAGACCCAACGTTGCTTGCTTGAGATAAAAATGCCTCCATCTCTCTTCAGATGTTGGATGTTGTGATCCTAAGGGTGCCTGAGTTGGAATGCAGGGTGAAAAACAGGTTCCTCCAAGGCCAGAACCCATTTTTCACTTGAAGCAAGTGAATTCAGAGGCCCTTGATTGATTAGGCCAAGCATGCAGGACTTCCCAAGTTTCACATGAGGCTGCACATGCAAGTGGTTGCATGACTAAATAGCCATGAAAAATTAGTATTCTTCCAGGGAACATGGGACAGCCCTAACAGTGTGGTATTTAGGGAGCACAAGTACTACATAATATGGCAAATGACTTGAACAAGCTAACAAGATACTGATGACCTAAGTGGTGGGTCAACATGCTTTATGAGGGATTCTAACTGGAGACAGAGCAAATCACTTTACTCCAGCTTTCTGAGTTTGGGATGATTCCATCGCCATATCCAATGCTTGATTGATGTCCTAAGTGGTTCAGAGCCTCTTGCCATGAATGTCCCAAATTCACCAGAAAAAAAAAGGGGGGGGGGATGTATTTTTGCCCTGAAACATTTTTTCCCTCTCATTTTAGTTTCAAAAGCTGTCATTGTCATCTGGTAATAATCAAGTTTTGCAGGTTGTATGGCCAACTTGAGTTAAATGTTATTGTACAGTATATGACCTTATTTTCACAGTCATCAATACTCAAAATTGCAAGGAACTTTGTTTCTACCACACAGTTTTATATTGAAGTTACAGTGGAATCTCTTAAATTGCACGATCATAAACAGCAGATTCATAATACATGGAACATCATGCAGTAGTTTGCAGTATCAGTAACTCTAGGAAATTACATGGAATTCACGAATGCAGCCTCAAAAGTGACACTTTTCAGATGCCACGTGTAATATGTGCCATCGTTACCTCCAGTCCACGCATCTAACTGGGTGTAAACCAATTGTGGTCAAGCATGGCAGTTACAAAACCAATCATATTCAAGCACAGTACTTAGAATAAGCCAGTTGCAGCACTTCCCTCCCATGCCAGCCATGAAGGACGTGCATGCTTGATGTCCCGGCGCCTGGCTTAGTGCATTTTCTCCTCTCTGTTGTTAGCTCATGATTCCGGTGTGGTTTGTTAAGAGAGATTTTTTTTTTTTTTCCCCCGTGCTTCCTCCGCCTGCCAAGTGTCACCAAGGCCGAACATAACCCTCCTAAGCCTACAACTTCCTTGAGGAAGGGGAAGAAGAAGAAGCTAACGTTAACTTACACCCAAAAGTTAGATGTAATAAGGATTGATGGCAACGAGATGAAAGCCAAAGTTGCCCCCCCACTACAGGTTCAACAAAGTACAGTAATTCTTTACCAAACAGGCAATATGATTCCATCTATAGTATTACAAGTTCATGATATGAAGTAATATTGGTACATAAGCAACACAGAGAGTTAACTGTTGAATTATTACTGCAGGAAGGGAGTGGAAAAAACAAAATACGGTATACCTATTTTGGGGTATTTAAGGAAGCGGTCACATTGCTGCGGCAGTGTTTACTGATGACCTCCCCAACTGGTTGCGTTGTTTACCAACCACTGCTCCAACTGGATGTGTCAGTGTATCACACATTCTAACTCCCCTCATTTATAGCTTTCAGAGGTAAGTTTGTAAAAATGTCCAGTTGCTGTGGTAATCCAGGAATAATAACAAGCAACTTGTGAAAGACTCATTTCAATAGAAAATATGGAAAGGCCAAACCCATTTGGTAAAGAATTAATCTAATCAACGAATCAACATTTCTTACAATGACATCACTTCTGTTGTCTCCACACTGTACTTTGAGGGGTTCCTAAGGGAGGTTGATGATGATGAGGAAGTGACACACAGGTGGCGGCACACTCACTTTGTGCTGAGAGACCGTAGTTTGCCTTAAGCCTCAGAACCTCTCCCATCCATTCCAGCAGTGTCATCAGGTAGGAATCTTCCAGTATTGTTCTTTCCCATTAATTATGCATTATTAATTTCTTTTCCATGATGTTAGTGTTTGCTGGTGACCAGTTTGATGTAGGTTTGGAGGTAAGGGAGGCAGATTTTCCTAGATGACAGACCCATAAATAATTTTCCCCATAAGATCAGTTATTTCTGACATGGAGAATTCTCAAATCGTAGCATGTGCTCAGTCTCACAAAGGTGATTTAGGAGATTCCACTGTATTGTTAAGAGTCAAGCAGAGTCATAGATATCTACTTAATAAAAAGATTATGTATTGGTCCATCTTCATCTGCAGTTTAACAGATTTATCATTATTCCACAAAACTTACATATGGCAGGTACAGGTATGTAATCAATAAATAAAAGATGTACTGATTTCCTTCTCTTAATTACAGCACTGTACAGAAAATACATAATGCATATACAGTATAACCAGTGCAATGACTAGAGATTGAGAAAAGGGTAAAAATCATTGTTACAAAGGTTATTGGCTGTTCTTAAGTTATGTAAATAATACAAACACAGTAGTTCTTCATGCCCTAATTATAACAACTGTTTTGTAATTTTTAATTCACAAGGAAAATACAAGAACTGTATAGAAAAATGATGATGTTAAGATGATGAGCTCTGAGCACAGTAAACTATGAATTAACCCTTTGAATTCAACAACTTTTTGTTTTTACAGTAGCATTTTTAACTCTGGAGAAATCCATAGTAGAGGTGGAGTTAGAAACAATCTCTATTTGACCCTTCACAACCTACTTTCTCTCCTTAAGCTGAATATAAACTGTTGGGAGGCAGCAAGAAAAAATGTAAAAATACGGCATTTGACTGAAGAGATGAAAGTGTCTCTGCTATATAGTTAGTCCTCATTTAAAGTCTAGATGTGTGCAGGCAGATTTAATCATTAGATAAATCACCTTTAAGAAATACAACCATTTGGTTCATACCTGAGTGGTTAAAGGAAATAATAAATAAAGAAATAAAGAAGTAAAATGTTATAATAAATCACAAACAGACTTAATAAAAAAATATTTATTAGCAACTCAAAATTGAAATAATTAAATGAACAAAATAATTTGAATCAAGACCACCTGTACCTCCTGAACCTGTCACCTGATGAGCCTAGTTTCATTTATTGGGGGGGAAAATTGCCAACACATCAATTCACTTCCTTGCTATAGATAGCGAGACAGTGAGCAGTGGCATTAGAAACCCAGTGATAAGATTTTTGGAGCCCAAGAAGCTTTTCAGAATACTATATTATGTAAGTGCTTTATAACTGTTGAGCTAAAAACGGGTGTGATATTATCGTCTGCAATTGAACAACTCAGATACTTGTACTGTATTCAGCTGGGTAACCCTTTGGCTGCAAAATATCTTCCTTTGATTTTATTTTGGCTTAAGTCTGATGATTTTAATATGCCTGAGAAAAACACAGCTCATCAAAAAAAAAAAAAAAAAAAAAAAAAATCATGATTAATGTTTGCTGAGAATTAAGAACCTTGCACTATATTCCATCTTACAGAGGATGATGTTATTCAGACAAAGAAACTTATGGCAGCTACAGGTTGAAGCAAAAACAACTAAAGGCATTCCTTACTGTAAGTCAGGAATGTTCTGATATATTGCAACTTTTTCTTCAAACACCTGGTACTATAAATTGGGAGGAGGTGACAAATCAGCTTTATAGGTAACACTGGGACTTAAATATGCATCATCATTGTCATGGGGCAGGGTAGACTGAGATGGTTTAGGCATGCTGAGAAGATGGAGAACGACAGTTTTGCGCGCAAGATGAGAAGTGTGAATGTCGGGGGTAGGGATGCAAGAGGCAGACCGAAAAAGACCTGGGACAAGGTCACAGGGCGTGACTTCAGAGATAAAGAACTGAACAGGTAGACTGCCAGAGACAGAGCAGCATGGAGAGCTGCCATTTAGGTGACCAAGGTCGACATATGTAAGCATGTTGGAGCATTTATAAGTGATACAATACAATTTTATACCCAAAACTTTTTTGTACCATCAGGATCATAGGGGCCTGATGCTAGGTTATTCAGTCCTGACGTTTAAGGTCATGGTAATCAACTTAAATATGCATCTTTTCTGTGATTAACAGTGAACCTAACATTAAAAAAAATAAAACGACTACTATACATTATACCAAGGACTTACTGTATCCATTGTGGAAATACACCAGATTACTTATATTGCTACACTGTTTTTAATATCATCATCATCTGGACCTCCTTTCCCACCCTAGGGCAGGATGAGGAGTAGCACCTCCAGACAGCCTAAGTTTGCCCAGTCCAATGGGCCATGCTTCCATTCACTCATCATTCAAGCCCCTGGAATCCTGGTTCTATCTGATACGCCAAAAACATTCACCACATTCTGAAGCTTCACACAAACATATCCGATAGAGTTTACTGTTTTTAATGTGGTTCTGAAATTACGGTATATAAATGTTAGAATGGCCCTCTGAATTACTCTGCATTTCATCACTTCCTGGCCTTTCTTCTCATCTGAAAATGGGGTAAGAGGGGTCCAGAACATGAGTTAAGAGAAGGTGCAGAAGAGACATATCATCATCATCATCATCATCCAGATCTTGATTCCCATCTAAAGATAGAGTAAGGCAGGGTCCACAAGTAATGAAAAGGGAAAGCACAAAAGAGAAGTATCAGTTTTAGATTAAAGCTTTCTTACAATACACTTTTATAAAATATAAATGCATTATATCTTGGCTTCACAAATTTAGCAATCATATAAAAACTGGTTTAGCAAAAAACTTCTTAAAACTGAAAAGTTACATCTTATGTAAGTTAATGCTATGAAAATACTGGACTGGAAAGCATCAGATTTGTAAACAGATATACAGTACATGAAGCCTCACTTCACCCTACGGCAGGAAGAAGAGGTTGGGATGGTGATTATAATGATTCTGGTTTAAGAGTACCTAATGTTCTTAGCCCTTTCACTTAACTTCTCAGTCTTGGCCCCATAATCACATTAACCTCAATTTGGAACACCAGGAACTACCTATCCAGCAATGACATCCCCTCACCTCCTTGCAAGAGATAGAGAGAGAGAGAGAGAGGAAACCTCTGTAACCCCTTTAAGCCAATGACATTTCATTTTATTCTTGCTACCTCTAAATGGTTTTATTCAGCCTCGGAGATAGTTTGAAATGGAGGAGTTAGAAATAATCTTCATATACCACTTCACTACAAGGGGTTGCCCCAAAGGTAGTAAAACTGATGGCAGTTGGCAAGAATAAATCAATAAAATGTCACAGGACTGAAGGAGCTTAATAGCAAAAAACATGGGCCTGGAAGTCTTCTTCATACCAGTTTCATTTAATACTTTGTCAGAGCTATGGAGTAAATTATTAAAGTACAGTAACCTCATATAAACTGCACAGAGAACTTGTACCCATATAATATGGTCACACTATTCTGCTTGTCTCTAGCTAATCAACCAGGGGGACATTTTTTTCATCTTATTCTTGCCATCTCCTGACAATTTAGTTTGACCTAGGATATACTTTTCCAGTGGAAATTAGATGCTGCCTTAATACAGTATACCCCTTCAGCATACGAGGCCTTTCCAAATTTGAATAAAAGTGCTTAGTAACATCAAGAAATGGCTAAAAAAAGGCATCACCCAGATTCAAGGGGTTGATATAATATGCTTCCAGCTAACAGTTTAATAATTAGGTGCTTTGTTAACACGTCTGGATGTTGCTACCCCTCACCCTGCCCTGGGGTGGGAAAGGAGGTCTGCATGATGATGATGATGATGATGTTAACATGTATTACACTTTCTTTTGATAATGCTCTTTAGAGGTAAATTAATTCTCCATGACCTGCTAAACAAATGATAATTATCATCATCATCCGGACCTCCTTTCCAACCCTAGGGCAGGGTGAGGAGTAGCAATGTCCAGACAGTTCAAATTTACCCAATCCAATGGGCCACACTTCCATTCACTCATCATTCAAGCCCCTGGAATCCTGGCTCTATTGGATACGCCTGAAACATTCACCACGTTCTATAGCTTCACACAAATGTATCTGAGAGTCAATTCTAACGCTGCCACGTTAAAAAGAGGTGCCAAATCCCTGATCATGCACTTCTCCTCACAACATTCATCCAGCCAGCTCGATCTCATCAGTTCCCTAGCCTCACCGACTTCCAAACCTCTCTTCCTCACACACTCATCCACCATATCTCTCCATCTTCTCCTTGGCCTACCTCGCCTCATCCCTCCTTCAAATTTGCTCAGATATACCTTTTTCACCAATCTGTTGTTATCCATTCTCTCAATATAACCATACCATCTAAGAACATTTTCTTCGATTCTGGTGTCCACTAACTTCCTCACTCCACATCTTTCACAAATCACATTATTTCGTATCCTATCCACCCTCTGTACTCCACATACATTTCTCAGCAGTCCCATCTCCACTGCTCTTACTCTTGACTTTTCATTTTCATGCCTCACCATAGTCTCACATCCATATGTTAAAGTTGGCATTAACACTCCTTCATGTAAGCCTCGTGCAGCTGCAACACTCAAGCCTCTGTTTCTTATCAAGGCCTTCATTGCATTAGCTACTTCTCTTCCTTGTGTCACTCTACTTTCCACTTCTTTTTTGCACTTTTTCTTCTTTTTTCTACCACTCTACCCAGATAGTTGAACTCTCTCACCAATTCCAGTCTCTCTCCATTCACTGTAACATCGCACTGGGTCACCTTCTCTCTCAATAATCATCACTTTAATCTTTTCTGCATTTACTCTCAAGGCACGACACTCACATACGTCAGCAAAACTCTGCACTAGCCTATCAAGTTCTTGTCTAGTATTTGCAAGCAGTACTGCATCATCAGCATACAACAATTTTGAGATATTCCATCCATCACCATTCATTACCAATGCCATCCCTCTCTCCATTACTCATGTTTTTACTTCTCTCATCACCCCATCTATATACATACATATTGAAAAACCATGGGGACATCACACAGCCTTGTTGCATGCCCGCACTGATCATGAACCATTCACTTAGATGCCCATTAACCCTTACACATGCATCACTACCATCATAAAAACTCTTGATGGCACCTAGCAGCAGCTTACCATCTACGCCATACATGCGCAAAACTTTCCACAGTCCTTGTCAGTCCACTTTGTCATATGTTTTTTCCAGTTCCCTGAATGCCATAAACACCTTATGGTCCTTCTCACAAGCCTTCACTGCTGTCTCACTGCAAATATTTGATCCACACATCCTCTGCCACTCCTAAAGCCACCTTGTTCATCACTTACTAGGACTTCTGATATCTCTCTTACCTTCTCTGTAATAATTCTTCCATATTCCTTCCCTACTACACTCAATGAACTTTTGCCACGATAATTCTTGCACTCACTTCGCTCACCTTTATTTTTGTACAGGGGTACAATCACAGCCTCAATAAACTTATGCCACAATAATTCTTGCACTCACATCACTCCCTTTATTTTTGTACAGGGGTACAATCACAGCCCTTTTCCACTCTACTGGCACAGTTTCACTTATCCATGCCTTCCTGCATATCTCCGACAAGCACTTCATTCCACTCTCTCCACTACACTTAATCATCTCTGCATACACCCACCTCATCAACCCCAACTGCTTTTCCATATTTTAGCCACTTCACAGCACTCTTCACCTGTGCTAGTGTCATGTCTCCTGGCATTGTATTCCTTCTCGGCACCTCCCCAAAACCAATCATGTTTACAGCCACTCTGCTCTCTCTATTCCCATTCATCAGGCTTTCAAAATATTCTTTCCATCTGGTCCTTACTTCATCCCCATGGGTTAGTAATCTACCACCTACATCCTTCACACCATCACCTTTCTTTCCACTTTCTCTTCTACATTTCCACTTTCTCTTCTACATTTCTGCACCTCTTTCCAGAATAACTTCCTATTTTCAGAGTACTTTAGCTTGCATTAATTTTTCTTCCTAGATCATCATTTACCTCCTTTTTCCTATTCATTAGTCTCTATATGTGCTTCTTATTCTCAATATAATAAGTTCTTATTTCAACTGAACCCCTGTCCTGTAACCAGTTTAGCCACTTCCTCTTCTTTTCCTCCACTGCTCTCTTAACCTCATCATCCCACCATGCCATACCTTTCTTCTTGGTTGTTACTCTTGCCATACCACACATCACTTTAGCATTCCAAACTATACGATAACAGTTAATACTGGCAAATTTCTATTTATAGGTATATTATGAACAATGGGAAAGACAGGTCCAGTAGCTACTATGAACACATTTCTGAACTACAGTAAATACTGTACAGAACTTATTTACAATTAATAAAATAGGAAAGTGAATGATTTCAACCTGTACTATTAGCTATAACTAGTATTTAACATTGTAAGCACTGCCATTATCCTCAATATGCTCAGGGCATTCTTCAAAATACACTATCATATGCAGTGATTAACTCTGAAATCTAATGTTGTCATCTTTGATAATGATATTTCCATACTATACTATATATATATTTACAAGTAATTAAACAGAAAAATGAGATCTAATGCTTACTTGTACTGGACAGATTCATATCATCCTAAACTTTGCATGAAAACGTATCACTATGTTACAAGAGGGGATAATGCTGCATAATACAGTGCAATATGATCCCTTACTAAATTCCATTTTTTTTTTTTTTTTTTTTTTTTCCAGTCAGATTCAAATAACACAATAACTTTAAAAAATTACATAGGATTTATAAAATGTTCAGCCACCTAGCTTTGCACCTCCTACATAATACTCTTGAATTGATAGTATTCAAGCTAAGAGTCTCAACTGCATGTCAACTGACACAGCATTTGAATGCATGGTATAATCAACTGGGTTTGAGAAGTCAGAAACAGGTATTTGTATTAAAGTATATCATAAGTCCATATGAGCCAAGGCTTAAGAAATTACAGTATTGTGCTGTAGCCACGCCAGCTTTGCAATAGAGTGTAAAGGCTGAGAGAGAGAAAAAATCTTTGATCTATTCATCATCTAAAGCTTTACTGCTTTATCAGGAACACAAGGGCCCAGGGCTAGGTTACCCTGTCTCAACATTAAAGGCAAAATTAACCAGACACTTACCCTTGAAAACAATCATACTACCTAAATCATGTACAGTAAACTCCCGATTATCCGTCTCGGCACTACCTGGCATATGACATTATCCAGCATAGCCAATGGCTGAATTAACCATAAAATCTCTGACACTATCTGGTATGAAAGACCCTTCCTCCTAGCTAAAAGTACTTTATTATCCTGCAGGAGACAGTTGTTGTCATTAAACATCCAGCCCATAACCACTAAAAGAGAAAATATATACAGTACACAAAAAGAATGGGGTTACAGTATACTGTACTCTAATATGAAAGTGAGAGAAGGAGGGAGGGTTGACAGTTGATGGGCCTAGCAGCTCACAGGGCATTGATGGGGAGATGCAGTGGTAGGAAACAGAAGAGTTTTGATTGGCTACGGCAGGGGAGGGAGAATTCTAATGCACAGTTTTCATTGGCTGGCAGCAGGAAGGGGGATGTTCTCACACTCTCCATTGTATTCCTCTGCCGCTATGGTGCCGTTATATAAACAAGCCACCGTTGCATTGTGTGTCTCTTCCAAAACATTATTGTATTTAAATGGCAATGCTGTGGTGGTTTTCCCTCCAAAACCTGGCTGGCCTTCTAGTGCTGCTGTAGCTCTCTGATATGTTGTACATCTGACCCCCCCCCCTCCTCTCTTCTCTGGCAGGTACAACTAAGTGTTCTGAAGTGTACATGACTGTACTGTACAAGTGACTTGGATTCTGCCAAGGCACCAATGAAAGTGTATTGGAAAGGAAAGTCAATTAATATGTGTTACTAAACAAGAAGAGTTGATGAAAATGTGTTTATTTTACTAAGCAAAATAATCATGCTACAAAGGAATTGTTCACACAAAATATAAAATCATTTAGACAATGGTTTCTTCCCAAGTGAAGTTTGTCCTTACTACTATGAGATAAGTTTTGTTTTGTTCTGTGTGGTGGAGGCATCTGGTAGAATTTGGATCAAAGAAAGTACAGTATGGTGTACACAGTGCGGTACAGTACAGTGAAGCATACTTCATTTAATTGATGTTTTTTTGTTTTTTTATGCTTTGTTTATTTTGGGCATTACTGTACATTATTCTCCAGTAATATCTTTACATCACCATCACTAGCATCATCATCACCACCATCAACATGAAATGTGTTTCTGCACAGAAAATTACAGTGTACTTCACAGCACATACAGTATTGCAATATTAGGAACATCTTTTAGCAGTTTTTTCGACGATTTAGTGTTTACAAGTGGTTGATGGGGGTTTGATGGTAGTAGTAGTAGCAATTGTTCCCTAGGCAGCCTGGCTGAACAGTTCCATGTCCCTAAGGAAGGCCATGGCTGAGACCAGGCTTTCCCACAGAACTCTCAAGGAGTGTTTGTTGTGTTGTTGGTGCAGGTGATTGTGTGCAATGCAGTCTTCCATAATGTGCTTAGTATGGGGTGCTGTGTTGCATCCTGGACAGGCGTCAGTGACGGAGTCTTCCCCTCTTTTGATAACTCAAGAGTGCTGGATGATGCCTACATCTCAGCCTGGTCAGGTGGACCCTGCCCTCACAAGGGAGATAGGATTCAGAGGGATGGATATCAGGAGGCCATGCATGTAGCTGTGTGTTGTCTTTAAGTGACTGAATGGAGCGGCAAGTGATTTGAGTACGGATGTGCTTCTGGAAGTTGGTTTGAGGCGGGCGAGGGGGGAGAGATGACAGTATTTGTGTATGATACCATGTGCTGGGTGTTGTTTTGATGTTCCTTGGTGTGTGTGGATGTGCTGCCTTGTAGTGTAGTGGATGGTGTGGGTTTGTCAAGGTTGTGGCGAGAATTTGTGTGCCTCTCGTATCTAGATGATCCTTGACCTTGAGGACTTTGGTTTCTTGGTGTAAGTGGTCTGTGGGTGTAGTACCTGTACAGCCTGTGATTATTTTTAGGGCCTTGTTCTGTATGGTCTGTAGAGTGTTGTAGTGTGTTTTAGTGAGAAGCCCAAGCAGGGCTTGCATAATTCATCACTGAATGTATATATTGTTTGTATACTGTGGTGGTGGTTTCTTTGTTGTGTCCAAATGTTGTATGGGCAAGTGACTTTAAGGCATTGAGTCTTGGTGTTAATTTATCTTTAATGTTTGTCATGTGTTGTTTAAATGACACTGATGTACTGTATGTTACACTAAGGATTGTGTGTGTGTGTGTGTGTGTGTGTGTGTGTGTTTTGTGGAATGTGACTGTGTTCTGCTGTCCAGTTTGTGAGAAGAGTCACTGTAGATTTGGCTGGGGCTATTTTAAGGCCGTTTGTGGTGAACCATTCGTGTAGTGTGTTGAGGTAAGGTTGGAGGATGTGTGCGGCTGTGTTTGGGTTTTGGTGTGTACATGTAAGTGTTATGTCGTCTGTATAAGAAGCTATGTGTATTTGTGGTGTGTGGAGCATGGGAATGTTGTGCATATATAGGTTAGAGTAGGGGAAAAAACAGATCCTTGGGGGACGCCGTTTGTGAAGTTTCAGATGTTCGATGACTTGATTGGCAAATGTTACATGTGCACATCTGCTTGCTAAACAGTTTGCCAGCCATCTGATTGTGTTATTGTGCATGTTTGTGTTGAATATTTTGTTTGTGAGGTTGGGCTTAGTGGTTGGTGGGGGTGCTCACCATCCACTCACTCGATGTAGTGCAGCTCTTGGATGCCTGCCCCTTCCTCTCTTCCTTCTTTCCATCCTTCCTCTTCTTTCTTTCCTTCTGTCTATGAGTGACTCTATACTGGGTGACAAACCAAATGGTTTCCTGTACACCAGGAAACCATGTACTACGCTGGGTGGTAACCATATAACCAAATTATGGCACCTAGTGGTTTAGTGGGTAATTAAGGTGCTCCAATCGGATTGAGCCTATGTAGGCTTATATCCAAGGGGTGGTTGGGGTTTATTGCTCATGTAATGCCACTCAGGGATGATTGAGGCTGGTCATTCTCATCCTAAATGTCAGAACCAACTTGCCTAGTCCCGGGCTCTTATGCTCCTCATGGGGCAACACTGGATTAGATAATGAATGATGATATGGTGTTTACAATGCGCGTGTTTATCATTACTGCCGGGTGAAAGAAAACGGGTCTCCTGGCTGGGGGGACTTTGATATTATCCCCACTGTCAACATGAAACTAACAATACAGTATTTTATCATCATGAACATCTGTTAGCTGTTTTTTGACATTTTAAAGCGTTTTGTAGGATTAGACAGTGGATAAGTGTTATAAGGTTAGGAGGTTAGGGGCCCCTGGAGGGGGGGGGGGCTTATGCATAATCCAGCATATGGACAGTGTCTGGCAGGCCTTTGGCTCTATTATGTCGGAGAATTGGGAGTTATTGTACCTGTCAAAGATAAAAGCCAAGATGCTTCAAGGGAAGGGGGGGGGGGGAACTATCAAAATCAAGTGCCTATTTGCGGTGTTTGCGTCGGGCGCCTTGCATTTTGGCAGTAGGTGATGAGTCTGCTGGGATGTATAACTGGCCGCCCTGCAGCTCTGGGTTGCTGCTGACTGCTGACACTGCCTCAAGGTGCGCCATCACATCTGTCACTTGACCCTCAAGCTCTGCAATTTTCTGAGGGACAATCATATATATATATACAGTATATATGTGGTGTGGTAGGTGGGGGCATTCACCATCCACTCACTTGATGTAGTGCTGCTTGCGGGTGTCTGCCCTTTCCTCTCCTCCATCCTTCTTTCCATCCATACTCTTCTGTCTTTCCTTCATTCTTTCCTCATTCTTCTGCCTGCGGGTGACTTTACACTCCCTCTTGTGTCATTCTTTCCTTCATTCTCTCCTTTTCCTTCTGCCTGTGGGTGACTCTACACTGAGTGACAAGCCAAATGGTTTCCTGTACACCAGGAAACCATTTACTATGCTGGGTGGTAACCATATAACCAAACTTTGGCGCCTGGTGGTTTAGTGGGTAATAACGGTGCTCCAATCGGATTGAGCCGGTGAAAGTTTATATCCAAGGGGTGGTTGGGGTTTACTGCTCACATAATGCCACTCAGGCATGAGTGAGGCTGGTCACACTCATCTTAAATGCCAGGACCAACTTGCTTAGCCCCGGGCTCCTACGCTTCTCATGGGGCAACGTAGGATTGGATGATGGATGGATGGATGGATGGTAATACAGTATTTACCTATGACATGTGTTACACCCTACCACATGGTACAGTACCTGAATTATCAGTTACTGGTCGAAAACAAGAAACTTTTCCCATGGAAAAACGTATTCCTTTACATTAGTGGCATGTTTGCAGGAAGTCCGGTACAGGGGTGGATCAGCCAGAAAGATTGTTGGGAAGGACTGTTGCTATAAGTTGTTTTGGCAGGGGGGGACAGACGGATATGGAGGTGTTGGTGTGATGGTTGCGGAGAAATGGGTGGAATATGTTATGAATGTTTTGAGAGTAAGCGATAGGATATTGGTAGTGAAAATTCTGTTGGGAAGAAAAATAGCTGTGATTATATCGGCATATGCTCCACAGGCAGGATTGGATGAATCAGAGAAAAATAGATTCTGGGATGATTTAATACGTGTAGTGGGTGGTATGCGGGATGATGAGATAGTGATTTTGGGAGGGGACTTAAATGGTCATGTAGGTGAAGCAGCACAAGGTTATGAAGGAGTGCATGGGGGATGTGCATATGGTCTAAGGAATGCAGAAGGGGAATGGATACTCGAGTTTGGGGAGGCAATGGACATGATTGTGTGCAACACATATTTTAGGAAAAGAGACAGTAGGTTAATTACGTATGAGTCTGGGGGAAATAGCAGTCAGATAGATTATTTTCTGGTTAGGAGGGCCGATAGGAGGTTAGTGAGGGATGTTAAAGTTATAGGAAGTGAGGAGTGTGTGCAGCAGCACAAACTATTGATTTGTGATATGGTGCTTAAAGAACAAGTGATGAAAAAGAGGACTTATGTACCTAGGAGGAAAATATGGAAGCTGAAAAACCAAGTAGTAAGGGATGCCTTCTATAGCGAGTTGAGGAGAGTGGTGGCTGAACAGGGAGCTGTAGACAGAGGCGTTAATGAACAGTACAGAGCCCTCAAGAACAATTTCTTGAGAGTTACTGATGTAACATGCGGCTGGACAAGAGGACCACCAAGACATAAAGTAACTTGGTGGTGGGATGAGGGTGTAGAAGCTGCAATTAAGGAGAAAAGAAGGCTTTTCCGGGAATGGAAGAAGGGTGGTAGCAAAGAGGAATATTTGGCTGCCAAGCGTAGGGCTAGGAGAGAGGTATACAGGGCAAAGTCTGAGTCACAGAGACAATTACTTGATAACCTAAATCATGGGGAAAGGAAAAATATATTTAGGGTGGCAGGTCAGATGAAGAGGGATAATCGGGATATCATAGGTGAGCAGTGTGTGAAGAATGATGAAGGAAGGGTAGTGGTGAACAGTGAGGATATTAAAGATGCATGGAGAGAGCATTATAACCGGTTGTTGAATGAGGAGTTTGACTGGGACAGGGAAGGTTTGGAGCCAGCAGATCCAGTGTCTGGCCCTTGGCCTTTGATTGATACTGCTACTGTGAATGAGGCAATAGGCAGGATGAGGGTGGGGAAGGCAGCAGGTGTGTCTGGGTTGACTGCCGAAATGTTGAAGGCCTCAGGCGATATAGGGGTGAGTTTAGTCACTGACCTGATAAACAGGATTATTTATGAGTGTGTTGTCCCAGATGATTGGCTGAAGAGTGTAATTGTAAATGTGTATAAAGGGAAGGGTGATGCCCTGGAAAGAGGAAATTATAGAGGTATAAAGCTTTTAGATCAGATAATGAAGGTAATGGAGAGAGTTTTAGAAGGTATGATTAGAGAAAGAGTGAATATTGATGAGATGCAGTTTGGGTTTATGCCAGGTAGGGGGACCACTGATGCCATATTCATTGTTCGACAGCTTCAGGAAAAATATATTGGTAGGAGAAGGGATCTTTATTTTGTTTTTGTTGATTTGGAAAAGGCCTTTGACAGAGTCCCTAGAGAGGTGGTGAAGTGGGCAATGAGAAAGCATGGCTTGGAGGAGTGGCTGGTTAGGGTGGTTATGGCCATGTATGTGGGTGCTCACACCCAGGTGAGAGTGAATGGAGATTTGAGTGATGAGTTTTCCGTGAATGTTGGTGTGCATCAGGGGTCAGTCTTGAGTCCCGTGTTGTTTATCATGGTACTTGAAGCCCTTTCACATGACTTTAGAAACGGACTCCCGTGGGAGTTGTTGTATGCTGATGATTTGGTGTTGATTGCAGAGAATGAAAGGGAGGCGGAGGAAAGGTTTAGGAAGTGGAGAGATGGTATGGGGCAAAAGGGTTTAAGGGTAAATGCAGATAAAACAAAAGTGATGATATCTAGGGTTGGTGGCGGTACTGTCAAAGACGAGGGAGAGTGGCCATGTGCAGTTTGCCACAAGGGCGTGGGAAGTAATACCATCTTGTGCAGTGTGTGTGATAGATGGGTGCATAAGAGATGTAGTGGTATCAGAGGTAGACTGCGAGATAATGCTGATTTTATGTGTACGGCGTGCCGGGGTGAGCAGGTGGAGATCGTCAGACGTGAAAGGATTGAACTTGCTGGTGAATCTCTTGAGTGTGTGGAAGAGTTTTGTTATTTGGGAGACATGTTGTGTGCTGGAGGTGGGGCTGGAGCTAGCTCTGTGGCTAGGGTGAGAAGTGGTTGGAAGAAGTTCAGGGAGCTCTTGCCTCTCCTGACATTGAGAGGGCTCTCCCTACGTGCTAAGGGGTCTTTGTATGCAGCATGTGTTAGGAGTGTAATGCTGTATGGTAGTGAGACCTGGGCAGTGAAGGAGGAAGACATTCGCCGGCTCAGACGTACTGAAATGACAATGATTAGGTGGATGTGCAGTGCGTCCCTGCGTCCAAGGCCTGGAGGGGTTGGGTTTACAATGGAAGAGTTGAGAGGTAGGATGGGACTGGAGTGTATTGGTGTTGTGATGAGGAGAGGTAGATTGAGGTGGTTTGGACATGTGGAGAAGATGGGGGATGATAATTGGGTGAGGAAGGTGAGAAGTGTTAATATTGGGGGTGGGGTTGTGAGGGGTAGACCGAGAAAGACATGGGATGAGGTCATTAAGTGTGACCTTGGGGTTAAGGGACTGAACAGGGAGGCTGCAATGGATCGTGCAGCGTGGAGAGCCGCCATTAGGTGACCAAGGCCGACACATGCAAGCATGTTGGAACCTTTAAAAACGAAACGATTAGTATTTTTTCCCCAACTACAGGTTATTCTGGAAGGGTTAGGCCCAATGGAAACATATCCATTTTTGTTTGACAACTAGGTTATTTAAAATCTACTTGTTGTAGGGCAATTTTAATTACAATCTGTCCAGTTATAGTGATGTCTGATAACCTAAAAACAGACTGGCAGACGCGCAAAAAATCACCACACGGTATAGGAGACACCCCTGAAAAAGTATAGCGCTTATACCACCATTTTCACTCTGTTCATAAACTGATACAAAACAGTACAGTACTATCATACTGATAACAATCAAGTAGCAAATATGACATTCAGTTTGAAAGTAAAATATGTAAAAAGCAATACAGGTATATCATTTATCTTACCTGGCATATTTATATAATTTATGTCCTTGCTAAAATTGTATTTTGTATTCACTTTTCAACTACACTTCATTGGTAATTATTAGAAAATTTACATCTGACTCAATTCTACTACTGTACCTGCTGAAAATCATATTACAGTACCAGTATGGTACACGCAGTATTTGTTAAGTCAGGGAAGTATTCAAAAGCATCATATTTCCTTATAAGTCATGCTGTAAACTGGGGGAGACTTGAAATTCAGCTGTAAAGATAGCATTGGATCTTTAGTGGACAGTTCTTCAGTAACTTATTATGGATTATACAGCAAAAGAAGGTCTGCAAGTGACATGTACTGCACACAGCCTACCTTGTCTTTCTGCTCCAGTGTGGTTTGGAGGTTGACCACTTTAGTCACCCACTCCTGCTTGCCTTGTCTCATGGAAATGTTGAGCTGCTTTTCAGTCTCAAGCTCTTTGGACAGCTGGGGACAAAAATGTCTATCAGTGGGTTGTTGTTGTTGTTCAACCCTGGCCTGTCTGATTGAAGAGACCCATCGACCACAGATAAGTAACCACCCTTATGGGGATGTTCCATACAGTTGATTCCTTGTGCTGCTTATGTTTTGTCAGCATTACAGTATATCATGTGCTGTGCAGTGCTCCATTATATGTGTCATGTCATGTGGGTCCAGTCTAGAACTGGAGCATATGTTGTTTATGATTCCACCCAACCCAAATCTAAGCTGGGAGGCCTGGGTCATGTCCTCGTTTAAGCCTGGCTACGTGGACATCACCAACTCTATTTAATGAAACCTTCAATGGACTGGATAGCAGGGGGCTTGTAGTACAGTGTTCTGATTGAGGTGTTGTGCTGTCTTGCATGTGAAGTAGGTATACTGTATAAGTGTTTACTCTTGTTAAGGAATGCCCGATGAGGGATGCTGAAGGGGTCTGGTAATGATTGTGTGGGGATAATTTTATATGTGTAGTTTTATTTTGTACATGTCATGACAAGGGTGTTGTGTGTTGGTACAAGCTGCCACACAGGTTTTTTATACTTCTCATGTCGAAATAATCCATGACAGTAAAGATTTCAGCTTCTGAATATAAATGAGGAGTACTGTTGTGGCAAGTGATGAATATATTCTTCTGTAAGGTCTGCAGTGTTTTGTAGTGGGCTTTAGATAGGACAGGAGCCCATCCTGGGGAAGCAAAGGCCATCACTGAGATGATGTATTGTTTGTAGAGTCCCCCTCCCCCAACAGGCCACTGGTATGGCTGGTGGGCTAGGGGTCCTAGATCCATTGTTTGGACCTGGGACTATGCAGTGGGTGGGGGCTGTGGTATGTCTCTCCCCCTTTATTATTACCGACTATGACCAAGTACAAGATTGAGCTTCAAAGCATTGATGAAAGCAAGCCTGAGGACATTAAATCACCCCGGGGGAAGATAGTAGGTTCTTGGAAAGTAGGAAGTTTAAGGGGCAGAGCGGGGGAAGTGGTTGAGGCACTTAGTAGGAGGTGGATGGATGGGAGATGTTTGTAGGAAGTCCAGTACAGGGGTGGATCAACCAGAAAGACTGTTGGGAAGAATTGCTACTATAAGTTGTTTTGGCCGGGTGGGAGATGGATATGGGAGTGTGGGTGCGTTGCTTGCGGAGAAATGAGTGTAATATGTTACGAACGTTACTAGTGTAAGTGATAGGATATTAGTAGTGAAAATTTTGTTTGGTGGAATGATGTTTGCAATTATATTGGCATAATCTCCAAAGGCAGGCTTGGATGAGGCAAAGAAAGACAGATTTTGGGATGGCTTAATACGTGTAGTAGGTGGTATGGGGGATGATGAGAGAATGGTTTTGGGAGAGGACTTAAATGGTCATGTAGGTGAAGCAGCTTGAGGATATGAAGAAGCACATGGTGTGTGTGCATATGGTACAAGAAATGAGGAAGGGGAAAGGATACTTGAGTTTGGGGAGGCAATGAACATGATTGTGTGCAACACACATATTAGAAAAAAAGAGAGTAGGCTGATTACATATGGTACAAGTTTGGGAGAAATAGCAGCCAGATAGATTATTTCCTGGTCAGGAGGGCTGATAGGAGGTTAGTGAGGGATGATAAAGTTATAGGAAGTGAGGAGTGTGTGCAGCAGCACAAAATATTGATATGTGACTTGGTGCTTAAAGAGCAAGTGAAGGAAAAGAGGACTTATGTATCTAGGAGGAAATATGGAGGCTGGGAAACCAAGCAGTATGGGATGCTTTCTATAGTGAGATGAGGAGAGTGGTGGCTGCAAAGGAAGCCATTGACAGAGGTGTTAATGAACTGGACAGAGCCCTCAAGAACAACCTCTTGAGAGTTACTGATGTAGTATGTGGTTGGACAAAATGCCCACCAAGACATAAAGTAACCTGGTGGTGGGATGAGAGTGTAGAAGCTGCAGTAAAGGAGAAAAGAAGGCTTTTCTGGGAATAGAAGGGTGGTAACAAAGAGGAATACTTGGCTGCCAAGCATAGGGCTAGAAGAGAGATATGCAGGGCGAAGTCTGAGTCACAGAGACTTTTATTTCATAACCTAAATCGTGCAGAAAGGAAGAACATGATATTTAAGGTGGCAAATCAGGCGAAGAGGGAGAATTGGGATACTATTGGTGAGCAGTCTGTGAATAATGATGAAGGATGGGTAGTGGTGAACAGTCACGATAATAAGGACATGTGGAAAGAGTATTATAGCCAGTTGTTGAATGAGAAGTTTGACTGGGACAGGGAAGGTTTGGAGTCAGCAGATCCAGTGTTTGGCCCTTGGCCTCTGATTGACGGTGCTACTGTAAGTGAGGCAATAGGCAGGATGCAGGTAGGGAAGGCAGCAGGTATGTCTGGGTTGACTGCTGAAATGTTGAAGGCCTTAGGAGATATAGGAGTGAGGTTAGTCAATGACCTGATAAATATGATTATATATGAGTGTGTTGTCCCAGATGATTAGCTGAAGAGTGTGACTGTAAATGTGTAAAAGGGGAAGGGTGATGCCTTGGAGAGTAAATTATAGAGGTATACAGCTTTTGGATCACATAATGAAGGTAATGAAGAGAGTTCTAGATGTATGATTAGAGAAAGAGCGAATATTGATGAGATGCAGTCTGGGTTTATGCCAAGCAGGGGGACCACTGATGCCAAATTCAGTGTTCAACTGCTTCAGGACAAATAATTAGGAAAGAAAAGGGAACTATACTTTGTTTTTGTTGATTTGGAGAAGGCCTTTAATAAAGTCCCTAGTGAGGTGGTGAGGTGGGCAATGAGAAAGCCTGGGATGGAGGAGTGGCTGGTAAGGGTGGTTATGGCCATGTATGTTGGTGCTCGGATCCAGGTAAGAGTGAATGGAGATTTGAGCTATGAGCTTTCCATCAATGTTGGTGTGCATCAGGGGTTAGTTTTGAGTCCCTTGTTGTTTATCATGGTACTTGAAGCCCTCTCACTTGACTTCAGATATGGACTCTCGTCGAAATTGATGTATGCTGATGATTTGGTGTTGACTGCTGAGAATGAAAGGGAGGTGGAGGAAAGATTTGGTAAGTGGAGAGATGGTATGGGTCACAAGGGCTTAAGAGTAAATGCAAATAAAACAAAAGTGATGAGATCTAAGGTTGGTGGCGGTGCTGTCAAAGAAGAGGGAAAGTGGGCATGTGCAATTTGCAACAAGGGTGTGGGAAGTAATTACATCTTGTGCAATGTTTGTGATAAGTGGGTGCATGAGATGTAGTGGTATTAGAGGTAGACTGCGAGATAATGCTGATTTTGTGTGTAGTGTGTTGGGGAGAGCAGGTGGAGATTGTCAGACGTGAAAGGATTGAATTTGCTGGTGAGTCTCTTCCACGTGTGGAAAAGTTTTGTTATTTGAGAGACATGTTATGTGCTGGAGGTGAGGCTGGAGCTAGCTCTTAGGGTAGAGTGAAGAATGGTTGGAAGGAGTTCAGAGAACTGTTGCCTCTCCTGACATTTAGAGGGCTCTCTCTACGTGCTAAGGGATCTTTGTTTGCAGCCTATGTTAGGAGTGTAATGCTGTATGCTAGTGAGACCTGGGCAGTAAAGAAAGAGGGTATTTGCAGGCTCAAACATAGAGAAATGACAATGATTAGGTGGAAGTGCAGTGCTTCCCTGAGTGCAAGGCCTGGGGGTGCTAGGTTTACGATGAAAGAGTTGAGAGGTAGGATGGGACTGAAGTATATAGGTGTTGTGATATGGAGAGAGAGATTGAGGTGGTTTGGGCATGTGGAGAGGATAGGGGATGATAATTGGATGTGGAAAGTGAGAAGCATTAATACTGGGGGTGGGGTTGTGAGGGGTAGACCGAAAAAGACATGGGACAAAGTCATTAAGTGTGACCTCAGAGTTAAGGGACTGAACAGGGAGGCTGCCAGAGATCAAGCAGCATGGAGAGCTGCCATTAGGTGACCAAGGCCGACGCATGCAAGCATGTTGGAGCCTACAAAAACAAAAACAAAAATGAGGGTATAATATACAAATGCTTAAGAGTGATTAGCTGGTACCCATGGTTCAAAAGTTTCAATTGTTTACCAGACAGACAAGGGTTACCCAACAACAATTACAGTACTCTACTGTACATGCTTTATCTTTCTTTCCTAGAGATGCCTTGGTGACATGGCTAATACAGGACTTTGTTCAGAGGAGAGCCATGGTTCGAATCTAAGAGGTCTTTAACCCCTACACCGCGGGCTTGTTTACCAATAACTTGCGTGTGCCGCGGGGTTATTTGGGCTCCGACAGACTCTCAAAAAATATTTGCCAAAAATCAGTTATTAGTCCTAGAATAATAAAATTACATATGCTTATGGCACATACCTTCAGCTTTCTCCTGGAATGATTGTTGAGCCTTCGTCGGTTACCGTAGGACTTGTGGAGACCTCTGAATTAGGGTAACGAAGTCTCCACTTTACACTTCCCGACAACCCGTAATATGATTACCACAGCCAGATACAAACGCTATAAACACTATTCTACAATTTTCAAGTAGTTTGGGATCCATACTCAAAAAAAAAAAACACTGTGAAAGCAATGGAAATTACGAGCGCGTCTGATCGTCGCACTGGCACTAGTTCGCTCATGGTAGCCTGTCATTTATTATTCATAAAACCCCTCACACTTTATATTTCTATTACTATATAACACTTATATATATCTACAGTCTTTATCCATAAGTTTCCTTCAGTAGTATTAGTTTATTGTCACTGTAGGGATTCAATTTCTTTCAGTAAAATACGTAGCATTCACTTTCTCGTCCTGTATACTGGCATTGAGAGTGAATGTCACTTTCATCTTCACTCTCATAACTCATAGCATTCAGACATGCTAGAGTGAAACTTTCACTTTCATTACTCCTAGGGTATATACTCGTATTCTTATAATACTACTCATTTACATTTCTATTTACGTTCTCTATTTTATTTACGTTATTTACATTTCTATTTTATTTACACTGTGTTGTGCACTGTCACTTGAAATAACTTATAAAACTATTTTCCATTGTTCACGTATATTTACATTCATTACTTTCACTTGCTGTTTACACATTATTTACACATTATTTACAATTCCACTTGCACTGTTTTACTCAATAGAAAGATCGTAGTCACTCTTTTATCAATTGTCAGCCCTTTACCTCTTTCCACATGAGGTTTAGTAGGGGGTAAAGGTCACAGAGCCATTTGCATGGGGGTGAAAAAAGGCCTTGAAGTCAGCAAGTTGAAACATACGTCCTCTCACTTCGGAAGATGAGAGTACACTGATAACGCAGGGGCAGCCTAGAGGCCTGCTTTAGGGGTTATTCAGAGTTACCAATATTACTTCTTGAAACAGCTAAGTCTAGCACTGATATGATTGGCAGGAAATCTAGACAATACATTATAAATTTGGTAGTTCCAGGTGAATGTAAATATTCTCCCTTCCCTCCTTACATGTATATTTATTACGAAAATAGATTAGAGGCCTACTTAGGAGATATATAATCAGAGCTACCAATGTTAAATCTTGAAAGAGCTTTGTGTAGCACTGATATGATTGGCAGGAAATCTAGACAATACATTATAAATTAGGTAGTTCCAGGTGAATGTAAATATCACTTAGGCTTCTCCCTTCTCTCCTTACATGTATATTTATTACGAAAATAGATTATACGGCATATTTCAAGGGGAAAAAAACAGCGAAAATTAGCAAACGAGTGCACGTGAGGTGTTGTCAGGTGATAATTAGCCAATTCCAGGTGTATGGCACTCTCACTTACCTGATTTCTTTCTTGTATATATTATTTGGTATAAGAATACGACATAGGGCTTATTTCAATGGATGAAATCAGTGAAAAATTCCAGGGAAGATTTACTTAGCGTAGCATGGCCGGGCAGGCGAGAGCATAGGGTAATGGAGGGGGGGTAGGGAGGGGAGTCAAGAACGGGGAGAAATGGCTATATTGTCAACAATGGATGGGAGTACAGATGAGATTAGGAGTGCTGACTAGTGTTGGACATTGTCAGTACTGATAGATGATACAAGCCCCCACTTGAAAGCCCGGGTGAATTCAAAATAACACAGAATCACAAAAGCGACGCCCCGCGGTATGATCCCTTGCTCCCAAGCGTCACGAAAGTGACGCCCCGCGGTTAAGGGGTTAAAGAATTTTTTTTATCACTTAAATGCTGCCAAGGCAGCTGAATTATCTTCTACAGCATAAATAATTTGAGTCTACCCTGGCCCTCCTACATTCCAGGCCTTTCAGGGGCCCCTGAGGAGTACTGTTCTGTAATAAAAGACTCTGTTTATCTCTTTCATAATACTCTTGGCAGTACTTTTTACAACTATCTGTGCAAAATTTGCTTTGCCAGAAATGAGTTCAAGTTTTACATCAATACTAGGAGGTGCAAACATCAGAATGAATGGCTGCAAGATCGGCTACTGGCCATACAAGCATCACTTTGGCTGGTGATTCAACCACAAGTACTTACAGTCAACCAAAATGAGTTCCTCACAGTATTACCAATCTTACCATACATCCTGACTTCTCCCAACTTTAAGTAAGTATCTATGGATTGGGAAAACTAGAATTTCCATATTTTCTTCTGTCTATCTATCTACTGCCAGACGCCTCAGTCCCGCAAGGGATGGCCACAAATAAATCGCCTCCATGTTGCCCTGTCCCCCACTATTTCACTGCCCTCCCCCCAGCTCACACACCCCTCTCTCATATACCTTTCCACTCCATCCCTCCATTTCATCCTCAGCCTCCCTCTTCCTCTCCCCCCCTCCACCTCACTCACATATACTCTCCTTGTAAGGCCGACACATGCAAGCATGTTGGAGCCTTTAAAAACAAAACAAAACGTTCGTCTCTCACTCTCCATCCTCTCCACATGGCCGAACCACCTCAATGTAATTTCTCCTAACGTTTTATCACATCCACATCCTCACCACAACAGTCCTTCACTTCCTCATTTGTCAGTTTGAGTCTCCATGTAACTCCACATTCATTCATTCATTGCCAGACGCCATGTATCCCAAACGGGGTGGCCAACGGCTTAGAGTTAATTGTTTTACAGGAAGGGGCACTAATCCTCCACCAACCCCACTTGACACGTAGGGAGAACGTTATGCCAACAGCATCTGGTGATCCCAGGCGGTCACCCATCCAAGTACTAACCAGACCCAACATTGCTTAACTTCGCTGATCGAACGGGAAGCGGTGTACTCAACGTGGTATGGCCGTTGGCACATGCTCCTCTAAATTAACTCATTTCCACTGCTCTCTTGACTTGTGTCCTTCCAATAAGGTCCAAGCTTCGCTTCCGTACATTACAGTTGGTATCACAACATTATCATGCAGCAGCTTTTTTACTTCCATGCTCACTTCCCTATTTCTTATCACTGCTTTCAAAGAACCAGCAACCATTTTTCCTTGTTGTACCCTTTCAACTTCCATTCTTAATCATCACACTACCCAAGTATGTACTGTACTTAAATCCACTCACATTTCTATTTCCTCATCATCCAACCTCACTGAACACTCAGTGACTTAATTTTTTTCAGTGACTCCATATTTTCTTGTAATCCCTAAATACAGTAAAAGTCCTATAATCCGAATGTCAGGGGATCGAGCATCTTTCGGACTATTGTTTTTTTCAGACTATTGGAAGGAACCTCTGGAAACAAGAGAAATGTGCACACTCACGATCACTAATTTCTGCCCAGGGGTGCCCCCTTCCTACCCCTGTATACCCAGGGAAAAGGGGAAAGGGGACGAAACGAGCTCCACCTGCCTTTACCCCAGCTCCCAACCCTCTCCCATACCCCTACCCAACACCCCCCCAACCCATCATTCTTAACTGGCAGTTGCATCTCAAGTTGATTTCCTGCTTAACACTCTTGGTCCCACTACTGATACAAACATAGAACACTAGGATGTGTTAAATGTATATAATATAACTATCAACATGCTTCTGCAAAAAATTTATGCATTATGACATTGACAATACAACAAAAACGTTAACAATGGCGACCTCAGGCCTCATGTGCTGGGCACACACACACACACACACACACACACACACACACACACACACACGAAATGCACGAGACCTGGGATGGCCATTGTTTTACTGTCAAAGTTAAATTGCATTAATTTCTTGCTATGTGCTGTGGTGTGTTCATAGTTATATATATACTTTATACCTATTCTAGTGTTTTATGTTTGTATATTTGTAATGTGACCATGAGTGTAAAGTATGAGGTTTGCTTGAGATGTAACTGCCAGTTAAGAATGACATGTGCAGGGTTGGGCTGGGTATGGGTATAAGGGAGGGTTGGGAACTAGGGCAGAGACGGGTGAAGCCCGTTTTGTCCCCCCTCTCATCTTCCCTGGGTATATTGGGGTACGAAGGGGGCACCCCTGAGAAGAAATTAGTGACCGTTTACGTACATGATCATTAAACAAACACTTAAAATGATATGGGTTATTGTTTTACTCACTGGAAATGCATAGAAGTGTAAATGAATAGTTGCAGGCAGGTACATCCAAGTCCACGCCAGATAAATCCTTAGATAAAGCCCAAAAATTTTTGAAAAAAGACCAGAAAACTTAGGAAAATTTTGCCTTGACAAATTTGGAGTACGCTGTATTGGGATTTTCGGAATATTGGTGGCGGGATTGGAGGACTTTTACTGTACTGTAAACAACAGCCAGTACTATATGATCCCCTACAAGGTGTAGGGGCTCAAAGCTATGTCAAATTATTCCAGTAGATATACAAGTACAGCAGATGAGAAGTCTTACTCCCTTTGTGACTATTATATGACTGGAAATGATTCAGACATCTCCTGGGAAGCAAACTCATACAGATGGCAAGCTCATCCACTCTGACTGGGGCATTCTAACCACTAGTGTTATTAAGGCAACTAAAATGGAGAAGGTGTTTAGGCAAATAATTCTACTCTCTGTAAATTATCTAACTCAAATTTTTACAAGGCCTGAGATCTGGGTCCTCTGCTTATTTAAGAACTAAAAAAGTAAAGTAGATTTACATGGCCCCATGGAATAAGAGAGAACAGAAGCAGCGAAAGTATAAGGAAGGAAAGCATTATGGGATGGCTTTTTGTGAAGTGAAGGAACTGAAGTAAAAGACAGGAAGGGTTAACATGCTCCATACATGATCAGGTGTGACAAATTGCAGATGAGGTAAAATGCGAACTGGTTTGCTGATAACTTTGTATGCCTTCTTCATAAATACACATAACTATAAAGGTTGCAATCACAAAAACAAGGCATGCTGTATTAATGAAATACTGGCAAAAAGTCAGAATCGAAAGATAGCCAAGAGCTGAGACACTTGTGGCTCATAATATCGAAGACCAACTCTCCCTGTAGCCACTTTTCCAACCTCCATGGGAGTACAGTACTACCCTGTTAGACTGGTGCTACTGTCTCTACATGAGTTATGAAAGCTTACACTGATTCATTCAAGGTAATGCATCCTCATAACAAATATCATTTCACATCATTACCTTACTCATCTTCTGGGTCATCTGTTGCAGCTTCTTTTCTTGTGCTTGCTTGTCTCTTACAGTGTTGGACAGATCCTGCTTCATCTTCTGTAGCTCTTCTGCCAGCCTCTTAGCATCCTCACGGGAGTCTTTAGCCTGGAAGGAAGTTATTACTAACTCTCCATCTCATTGTGTGGGAAGGTGACTATTTTTTAAAGAACCTTCCAAGCACTTTGTGTATGAAAATTATGAAACAAACACCATATTCTTTTAGAACAGAAGTTTAATCATCTGAAACATTTCCTAGCCATACAAAACCGGATACTTGCCAAATTTCTATAACTACTGTGGTTCATTTTCGCAAGGCTTTGAAAACTTATAATTTTGCCTGTACAGAACCAAACTTCACAGTTATACTGTTATTCCATACATAAATACAGGTGAATTTTCCAATTTAAATTATTAAAAAAGTAAACTAGGCACATATCTGCAGACAGAGAGAATACTATACATATACAGTATTGGTATTGTTTATACAGTAAATCATACATTAACAGTTAAAATGGCTGTGAGCTGGGGGCTGACAATGATGGGAAAGAAGACTTAAAACTGATTCCTACTGACTACATGAGGGTCATTATCCCCAGGACACCAGGCTCAAATATGCTCGTGCCTCACCTCAGTACGAAAACACACACACACACACACACACACACACACTCACACAATAGCTTTACTTCTAACCTTAATATTTCAGAAACTATAGCATCTCGAAATGATCGTATCTTGAATTTGGCTCTCTCTCGTATTTTGTTTTTCTCTTGGAAGGAACAATAATTGCAGGCCCATGGCCTTTGGTTCCTTCTTCCTCGCATTAAAAAAAAAAAAGTTAGAGAAATGAATTCTATCTATCTATCTATTGCCAGACGCCTCAATCCCGTTTGGGGTGGCCACAAACAAATCGCCTCCAAGTCGCCCTGTCCCCCGCCATTTCACTACCCTGCTCCCAACTCACACCCCCCTCTCTCATATACCTCTCCACCCCATCCCTCCATCTCATCCTCGGTCTCCCCCTCCCTCTTCCACCCTCCACCTCACTCACATACACTCTCTTCGTCAGTCTTTCACCCTCCATCCTCTCCACATGGCCAAACCACCTCAGTGTGTTCCTCACAACGCTTCCTATCACATCCACATCAACACCACAACGCTCCTTTATATCCTCATTCGTCAGCCTGTCTCTCCACGTGACTCCACAGGCTCCTCTTAAATAACTCATTTCCACTGCTCTCACTCTTGACTTGTGTCCTTCCAACAATGTCCAAGCTTCACTTCCGTACGTTAGAGTTGGTATCACAATACTGTCATGTAGTAACTTTTTTACTTCCATGCTCACTTCCCTGTTTCTTATCACTGCTTTCAAGGAACCAGCAACCTTTCTTCCCTGCTGTACCCTTTCAAGCACTTCACCCTCCAAACCTCCATCCTTACTCATCACACTACCCAAATACTTAAACGTACTCACATTTTCCAATTCCTCACCATCCAACCTCGCTATAGATTCACTGACTTCACCTCTCTCAAAGACCATCACTTTACTCTTCCCTACATTCACCTTTAGGTTCCGTTTCTTACACACTCTCTCAAACTCATCCACCAAGCCTTGCAGCTCCCCTTCGTCTTCACTCAACAACACAGTATCATCTGCAAACAACAGTACAGGGAGTTTCCAAACACTATCCTCTCTCACCAGGGCCACTCCAACATCCACTACCCTACCTTGTACCTCTTTTATTACCCCATCCATGTACAGATTGAACAACCATGGCGACATGACACATCCCTGTTTCAAACCAACTTTCAAGAGAAAAATTCACTTAGTTCACCATCCACACGCACTGCAGCCTTAGCACCATCGTACATACTCTTCACAGCATTCAGCAACTTCCCATCTACTCCATATATTCTTAACACTTTCCACAATCCTTGTCTATCCACCCTGTCATATGCTTTCTCCAAATCCATGAAAGCCGCATACAACTTCTTTCCCTTCTCTAGAAACTTTTCCACTAAAGATCTAAGAATGAATATCTGATCTACACAACCTCTTCCCTTCCTAAAGCCTCCCTGTTCTTCTCCAACTAATTTCTCTGTTCTTTCTCTAACTCTGTCTATAAGTATCCTACCATACACTTTTCCTATTATACTAAGAAGACAAATGCCCCTATGATTACCACACACTTCTTTTTCCCCTTTTCCTTTGTACAAGGGAATAATTATACCTGACTTCCAATCCTCCGGGACTCTACCTTCCTCCCAGGCCAATCTGCACATCTTCCACATCCATTCTACTACTATCTCTCCCCCATGCTTCAGCATCTCACCACACACTCCATCAATTCCTGGGGCTTTCCCCAATTTAACTTTCTTCATTGCTTCCACAACCTCTATCCTACTGATTTTTTCCTGTCTTCTCACCTCCCTCCTTCTCCCAGCCATTCCCCAGCCACTTATACTCGCATTACTTCCATCCTCTACGTTCAACAATTCCTTAAAGTGTTCTCTCCATCTTCTCACTTTTTCTCCCTTCTCCACTAGTAATCTACCATGTTTATCTTTCACTCCCCTGCTAACTTCACTTCCACCCTGTCTTACTCTTTTCACTTCTCTCCAGAACATTTTCTTACAGTCCCTCCACTTTACACTCAAATTCCTTCCAAATTCCTCATCCACTCTCTTCTTACTCTCTCTTACTAATCTTTTCACCTCTCTCTTCCTTTCCACATATAACTCTCTCTTCCGCCTCTCAGCTTCTTCCACGCCCCTATTTCTCATCCATTCATTGTATGCTTTCTTCTTTTGTGCCACAGCCTGTTTCACCTCTTTAGTCCACCATGCTGTTCCTTGCACCCCCCTCCGTCTTCTCTTCCTTCCACACACCACATCACATGCTGCACATATTTCTTCTGTAAATATCTTACACACACCTTCCACGTCTCCCATCTGCTCCAATTCATATTTGCCCAATCGTTCCTCCACTTCTCTCTTATACTCTGCCTTTTTCTCATCCTCTTGTAACCTTTCCACTCTCCTTGCAACTACTCCTTCCTCTTGTCTTTCCCTTCTTCTATTCCTCCATCTTACTTGCATCCTAATTCTGGCCACCACCAAGTAGTGGTCAGAAAGTCCACTCCCCCAACCTCTATACACTCTTGCATCCTTTACACATCTTCGCATCCTTTCATCCACACACACATAATCAATCATTGCCTTCCTTTCATTCAGTTCACCACCCACCCTTCTCATCACTCGCCATGTATACCTGTGGATCATTTTATGCCTGAAGAGGGTATTGGCTATTACCAACCCCCTCCCAGCACAAATGTCCACTAACGCCCTCCCATTCTCATCTATCTCAGCAGGCACACCCCACTCACCAACTATTCCATCCACCTTCACATTACCAACTTTACCATTCATATCATCGATCAAAAACACTCTCTCATTCCTTCCAAACTTTTCCATGCACACTTCCACATTTGTCCAGAACTCTTCTCTCACTCTTCTAGCACGATCTTGCGTTGGCGCATACACACACACAATCGCCCACATTTGTATTCCAACTTTCAACTTTACCCACACAATCCTTGACCCAACTGATCCATACTGTCTTATGCTCTTCTTCCATCTTTTACTCACAACTATACACACTCCTTCCTTTGCCCTCTCATTCTCATCTACTCCTGCACATATACCCCATCCAAAAATCTTCCACAGGTATACCCATTAATGTTTAATAATATTCAGCTTAATCCTGCGTCATCCTTGAACATGCTTGGGGTTTCATTTACTCGGGACTTATCTTGGAAAGATCATATTACATCTCTTGTAAAATCTGCTTCCAAAAGATTGGGTGTGCTAAGCCGACTCCGCTCTTTCTTTACCCCTGCACAATTGTTGTCTCTATACAGGGGTTTTATCCGCCCCTGTGTGGAGTACAACTCTCATGTGTGGGGAGGCTCCCCACACACAGCTCTTCTCAATAGGGTGGAGTCAAAGGCTTTTCGTCTCATTAACTCTCCTCCTCTTACTGACTCCCTTCAACCTCTGTCTCTTCGCCGCACTGTTGCATCTTTATCTCTTTTCTATCGCTACTTTAATGGTCACTGCTCCTCTGAACTGTCTGCTTGCATTCCTCCACCTCTACGACGTGCGCGTAGCACCCGTCTGGCAGCAAACTCTCATCCCTTTTCTGTCCAACTCTCTAATGCAAGAGTTAACCGTTACTCCCAGTCTTTCATTTATGCAACAGGTCAGCTCTGGAACTGTCTCCCACTATCTGTATTTCCTGCTGCCTATGATCTCCAGTCTTTCAAACGCAGTGTGTCCAGGCATCTCAAAATGATCGGATCTTGAATTTGGCTCTCTATTGTATTTTGTTTTTCTCTTGGAGGGAACTGTTACTGCGGGCCCATGGCCTTTGATTCCTTCTTCCTTGCATAAAAAAAAAAAAAAAAAAAAAAAAAAAATACTCCCATTCTCTCACACTTTCTCCTCTCCATTTTGTTTCAGTTATTCCACATACATCCACTTTCACATCCTCAAGCACCTGGACAATCTCTCTCTCTTTCACCTCATCATTCGCTCCTCTTACATTCCATGTACACATTACCAAGTCCTTTGTCCGGTCTTGGGTCATCAACGTTTGGTCAGTCCTTGTCCGAGGCTTCTTGTTTGTTTTTTTAGTTAGTTGTTTTCCGGGGAGGGGCACTAACCCTCCGCCAACCCTTTTAGTCGCCTTTTACGACAAGCAGGGATACTGGGGGAGTATTCTTGAAAACCCCCCTACCCCCAGGGGGAAGAATGAATTAAAGACCATATTACTCACCAACTCTTCTTCTTGCAAATGAAAATATCCCCAGGTCTCTATGGTCACCAGAGTGAGTAATGACGTAAGGAAGAGGACTTATTTTCACCGCAAGAACAGGATGTGTTCATGCGTCTGCCCATGGTCCAGACTATGGCTTTGCTCTTAACGTGATAAGCTCTCCATTACTATATAAACTAGACACAGTGGTGTCCAAGGCATGCCCTAGCATTATCACTGAGTCCTTTCCTAGTATCCTTGAAAAGAGGCTTGGCAGGGGTGGATAAGGCAACAGTCCACGTGAGGCGGGAACAAAATCGGGCGAGAAAGGTTAAGAAAAGATCGTCCTACACCTCGAACTTTTGGTGACTAGATAAAGCGGCAGCCACTTCAAACTGTGTTGGGAACACAAGTGCAGTTCCTACTGACACCAGGCGCCGCTGCACCACCGATTTTTGACAGTTCCGACCAACACCCAGTGGTTAGAGGTTAGGGCAATCCTTTTTTTCTTTAACTAAGGCTCAATCTTCTCCTGAAATGTGGTACACAACCAGTGACTTGCATTCAGGTCCCCAATTATACGGCAGGGTAAATAGGGATAAGGAGGAAATACTTTTTGTCTAACAGTTTGACCAGCTGTAGATATGAGCTCAAGGTCCTCATGTTGCAAGCTGGATATGCTGTCACTGCACAAATAACTCTTCCTCTGATATATGTAAGTATGTATGCAGCAACTCAACTACACAACATTTCTGTCACAAATACAGGGCCAGAATAGTGGGCCATTACGTATCATAATAAGTCTTCAAATTCTTGGTTCCATTACACAAATGAAATCAGCTACACTAAATATGCACAACCTCTGCTGCAATGCTTATTCTTATTTCTTCCACCACTTTCTTATACTCATCTCCTTCTTTTCTGTGCCTACTTTCTTCCTTTCAGTTTCCTGTCCCCCCAATATCAGTGTCCCTCTTTCCTTTCCCTTTGGCCCATCATTTTACTCATCTGGTCCTTTCATTCTCCTCTCCAGGAGCACAGCTTTGTGCTGATGTTTCATTCACTGTTTTTATTTTGGGGGATAAGGAGGGAAAGGAGGGAGCTGAGGAGAAAGCAGAACTGTCTAAGTATGTCAGAGCTACTCTATGACGGTAACCCTTTCCAATACCTCAATAACTGAATATACAGTAATTAACAGACAATCCACTATGTCTAACTGAAATGCAGCCCCTTACATATACATATTCATTTCATGCACTTTACTCATGTAAAAAAGACAGTCATCATCATCATCATCTAACCCAGTGCTGCCTCATGAGGAGCCTAGGTGCCTGGTGATAAACAAGTTGGTCCTAACATTTAAGATCAGAGTGACTTGCCTCACTCATCGCTGACTGGCATTACGTGAGCAATAAACCCCAACCACCCCTTGGATATAAACCTGCACAGGCTCAATCCGACTGGAGCGCCTTTATTAACCGCTAAACCACCAGGCGCCACAATCTGATTATATGGTTGCCACCCAGCGTAGTAAATGGTTTCCTGGTGTACAGGAAATCATTTGGCCTGTCACTTGGTGTAGAGTCACCCGCAGACAGAAGGAAGAGGAAAGAATGAAGGAAAGAAAGACAGAAGAGGAAGGAAGGAAAGAATGATGGAAAGAAAGACAGGAGAGGAAGGAAGGAAAGAAGAAAGGATGAGAGGAATGGACAGCCACCTGAGAGCAACGCTACACCCAAAAAGACAATCCTTTAACAAAATATCAACAAAAGACTTCTGCAGCATCTGGCCAAAGTGGCCAGTTTCCTGCAGTCCATTACTTTTATGTCCAGGTGAGCCTGGGGCCACAACGACTCACCACTTTGAATACCTTAGCCTGAGCATCTGCTATCCTGGCATAAAAATACTGGTGTTGAGATTCAAGCTGTGGCGAAAGGAGTTGTGTGCAATACTTTAGGAATGTAAGCTTCTCTCCCTGTACCAAACTCTTCTCCTTCACTCCCCTTCCCTTCAACCGCTTATCCTTGTCCTCCCATTAAAATCTTCCCTCTCCCCATTCCCTCACGTCATTAAAAAAATTAATTGTTGCATCAACTTACCTCTTGAAGTGCCATAGCCTGAGCATCAGCTATCCTGGCCTCAAAGTACTGGCGTTGAGACTCCAGTTGTGATGAAAGAAGATGTGTATACTCTAATTGTAGTGCTGTTAGCTTCTCTTCTCCTTGTACTACACCCTCCTCCTTAGTATCCGCCACTGGGGAGACACGTTCATATGACACCACCTTTATAAAAAAATAAAATACAATCATTAGAACGCCTTCACTCAAATTTTTGTCATTTTAAAGCTGTTAATCAACACAGGAACACTTTTCAGACAACAAATCTAAATCCATTAGTATATAAGTGGTCTGGTTGTGCACTGAAGGGTAAGGGATGACAAAACTATCATCAACTCTTCTTCCTTAGAAATTTATTTTGCTTATTACAGTACATATTTAATACCATATTCTGTTCAATGTTTTACATATATATATATATATATATATATATATATATATATATATTGGCGACTGACTGGTTGCTTGGAAAGCGGGGGCGAATAAGGAATATCAGCACCAGGGCTTGTAGGAAAAACTTTAATGGTGATCATCTGAAGCGTCTAGCTACTAAACGAAATTACACAGCTATGTTAAGGGTGGAGCTTTTTTTTTTTTTTTTTTTTTTTTTTTATGCGAGGAAGAAGGAACCAAAGGCCATGGCCCGCTGTAACAGTTCCCTCCAAGAGAAAAACAAAATACAATAGAGAGCCAAATTCAAGATCCGATCATTTTGAGATGCCTGGACACACTGCGTTTGAAAGACTGGAGATCATAGGCAGCAGGAAATACAGACAGAGGGAGACAGTTCCAGAGTTGACCTGTTGCATAAATGAAAGACTGGGAGTAACGGTTAACTCTTGTATTAGAGAGTTGGACAGAAAAGGGATGAGAGTTTGCTGCCAGACGGGTGCTACGCGCCCGTCGTAGAGGTGGAGGAATGCAAGCAGACAGTTCAGAGGAGCAGTGACCATTAAAGTAGCGATAGAAAAGAGATAAAGATGCAACAGTGCGGCGAAGAGACAGAGGTTGAAGGGAGTCAGTAAGAGGAGGAGAGTTAATGAGACGAAAAGCCTTTGACTCCACCCTATTGAGAAGAGCTGTATGTGGGGAGCCTCCCCACACATGAGAGTTGTACTCCACACAGGGGCGGATAAAACCTCTGTATAGAGTCAACAATTGTGCAGGGGTAAAGAAAGAGCGGAGTCGGCTTAGCACACCCAATCTCTTAGAAGCAGATTTTACAAGAGATGTAATATGATCTTTCCAAGATAAGTCCCGAGTAAATGAAACCCCAAGCATGTTCAAGGATGATGCAGGATTAAGCTGAATATTATTAAACATTAATGGGTATACCTGTGGAAGATTTTGTCGGGTTGATAGGTGTAAGAACTGAGTCTTAGATGCATTAAAGACAACCATATTATTTTTACCCCAGTCAGCGATACGAGCCAAGTCAGACATTAGGTGTGCCATAGCCTCATCCCTTGTTTCTTGAAGTAACTGTTGAGTTGCTTGTTCAGATGTATAAGTTAACTAAACTAGGTTATAATTTTCATACCAATCTGCCTCTGGACAGTGTAATTTCTAACTTCTCAAGTAGAGTTCTTTCCCCAGTTGAAAAGTCTGCTCTATCTAATGGATTTATATATACTATTATGCCAAGTAAGCCAAAATTTGTAAACCATTTTCTTGAGTTTGAAAAATTACATGAGGAACTTTCATACCATGAATATTACGACCTGGAGAAGAGGGGGACAGACCATTTTAAAAACTCCATCTGCCACTTTTGAGTCATTTTATTCACAAGGTTCACATCACAAATATGACTGCCTCAGTAAAGATGAATACTTAGCCTTAAAAAAAATTAGTCTTGATTCTTCAATAATAACTGTCAAACCAGATAAAGGGAATGGTGTTGTTATTTTGGATAGGATGATTATGTTCAAAAACTGCTGAATATTCTGCATGATGCAACTAAATTTACTAGAGTACATGATGACATACGTTATTTAAATTACAGTAATAATAATGTCAGAGGACAAGGCTAACAGATTACTCATAAAGATGGTAAAGGAAGGGATTTTATGTAATGAAGTTTACTCACACCTACGACCGAGTGGGTCACAGCCAGGTATAATGAATGGGCTCCCCAAAGGTAGGATGTCCTCTAAGACCAGTTTTATCTACCATAGGAACCTATAATTACAACATCGCTAAATATTTGGTACCAGTTTTGAGCCCCATTTCCACTAACCAGTACACTTGCAGGGACACCTTTTCTTTTGTTAAGGAAATAACAGTCTCAAACATTGACAATTTTGTCATGGCCAGTTTTGATATTAAATCTCTATTTACCAATATCCCTTTAAATGAGACTATTGATATTTGCATCAGTGAACTTTTTATTCATAGTTTCCCACTTCAGTAGTGAACAAATGCGTAAATTACTGAATTTAGCTATAAAAGACTGCATATTCTTATTAAATGAGCAAGCCTGCAGACAAGTAGATGGGATAGCAATGGGAAACCCACTTGCCCCAACACTAACATTTTCTTGAGCTTTCATTAGAAGAATTGGATTAAAGATTGCCCAAAGGATTTTAAGCAATTGTTTTATCAGAGGTATGTAGATGACACCTTTATACTTTTTAAATCTCCAGATCACATACCATGATTTTTAAACTACCTTAATTCGAGACATCCAAACACAGAATTCACACCTGAGACAGAAAAGGATAATAAGCTTTCATTTTAGATATAGATATCACCAGACCAGGCACCACTTTCACTACAAATGTCTACCGAAAAGCAACATTCATGGGATTATGTATGAAATTCAACTTATTCATTCCAATAAATTATAAACGTAATTTGGTAACAACTCTGACTAACCAAGCCTATCATATTTGTTCAGATTATTTTCAGTTTCATAAGGAATTGGAGTACATAAGTAATATGCTTTATAATGACGGCTTCCCTAAATTTTTCTCAGACCTTTACATTGCAAAGCTATTAACAAGTTATTAACCTCTGTGGCTCAAAAAGTTCAAACTGTCCTGAAACACACCATTTACTTTAAGCTCGATTACAGAGGTAAACATAGTTTTCACCTGAGAAACAAGCTACGCAAACTACTCAGCTACACATTTCCACAAACAGAGTTCAGAGTCATTATTAGTACAAGAAATATAGGTACTGTACCCTTTTCAGAATCAAAGACAAAGTACCCATACATCTAGGGTCCTCTATTGTTTACAAATGCAGTATATGTGTGATAGCTACCAGGCATCATATATTGGAAAGACAGAGAGACATCTGAAAACACACATACTCGAACATCAGCTCGAACAAGTAGACCAATCTCTAAAAACCACTCTTTAGTGCCATCAGACAACACACACACGCGATCACCCTGTCATGCGAACTTCCTTCACAGTCCTTGCTAGAAACCCCATCATGGAGACACTTTATACACACCTCTACAAACCCAATGCTGGTGACAGCAGTTCTTCTGTTCAGCAGCTGTGTTTTTAAAGGTTTGAATGTATTCTTATCTTGAAAATTTACCTGAATGTTCTTGCTTTCACTCAACTGAATTGAGCATTTTAGTGTATGAATATGTTTTTATTTTTTCCACTTGTTTTTGACTTAGGTAGGATATCTATCTGTCTTAGAATGTTTTTTAGTTATTTTCGACACAAAATTTGATCAAAGACGTAAATATTTTCAACATAGCTAAAATAAATTATTATTTTTAGGTCTGATGATGCAATGAGATACTGCAAAATGTCACCATTAAAGATGTTCCTACAAACCCTGGGGTTGATATTCCTTATATATATATACCTGTATATATATATATGATGAGGTGAGAGAGAGATTGTCCAGGTGCTTGAGGGTGCGAAAGTGGATGTATGTGGAATAACTGAAACAAAATGGAGCGGAGAAAGTGTGAAGGAATGGGAGTATGGATGGGGTATATGTGCAGGAGTAGGTGAGAATGAGAGGGCAAAGGAAGGAGTATGTATAGTTGTGAGTAAAAGATGGAAGAAGAGCATAAGACAGTATGGATCAGTTGGGTCAAGGATTGTGTGGGTAAAGTTGAAAGTTGGAATACAAATGTGGGCGATTATGTGTGTGTATGCGCCAATGCAAGATCATGCTAGAAAAGTGAGAGAAGGGTTCTGGACAAATGTAGAAGTGTGCATGGAAAAGTTTGGAAGGAATGAGAGAGTGTTTTTGATTGGTGATATGAATGGTAAAGGTGGGAATGTGAAGGTGGATGGAATAGTTGGTGAGTGGGGTGTGCCTGCTGAGATAGATGAGAATGGGAGTGCGTTAGTGGACATTTGTGCTGGGAGGGGGTTGGTGATAGCCAATACCCTCTTCAGGCATAAAATGATCCACAGGTATACATGGCGAGTGATGAGAAGGGTGGGTGGTGAACTGAAGGAAAGGAAGGCAATGATTGATTATGTGTGTGTGGATGAAAGGATGCGAAGATGTGTAATGGATGCAAGAGCTTATATAGGTTGGGGGAGTGGACTTTCTGACCACTACTTGGTGGTGGCCAGAATTAGGATTCAAGTAAGATGGAGGAATAGAAGAAGGGAAAGACGAGAGGAAGGAGTAGTTGCAAGGAGAGTGGAAAGGTTGCAAGAGGATGAGAAAAAGGCAGATTATAAGAGAGAAGTGGAGGAACGATTGGGCAAATATGAATTGGAGCAGATGGGAGACGTGGAAGGTATGTGTAGGATATTTACAGAAGAAATATGTGCAGCATGTGATGTCGTGTGTAAAAAGAAAGAGAAGACGGAGGGGGGTGCAAGGAACAGCGTGGTCGACTGAAGAGGTGAGACAGGCTGTGGCACAAAAGAAGAAAGCATACAATGAATGGATGAGAAATAGGGGCGTGGAAGAAGTTGAGAGGCGGAAGAGAGAGTTATATGTAGAAAGAAAGGGAGAGGTGAAAAGATTAGTAAGAGACAGTAAGAAGAGAGTGGATGAGGAATTTGGAAGGAATTTGAGTGTAAAGTGGAGGGACTGTAAAAAAATGTTCTGGAAAGAGGTGAAAAGAGTAAGACAGGGTGGAAGTGAAGTTAGCAGGGGAGTGAAAGATAAAAATGGTAGATTACTAGTGGAGAAGGGAGAAAAAGTGAGAAGATGGAGAGAACACTTTAAGGAACTATTGAACATAGAGGATGGAAGTAATGTGAGTATAAGTGGCTGGGGAATGGCTGGGAGAAGGAGGGAGGTGAGAAGACAGGAAGAAATCAGTAGGATAGAAGTTGTGGAAGCAATGAAGAAAGTTAAATCGGGGAAAGCCCCAGGAAGTGATGGAGTGTGTGGTGAAATGCTGAAGCATGGGGGAGAGATAGTAGTAGAATGGATGTGGAAGATGTGCAGATTGGCCTGGGAGGAAGGTAGAGTCCCGGAGGATTGGAAGTCAGGTATAATTATTCCCTTGTACAAAGGAAAAGGGCAAAAAGAAGTGTGTGGTAATCATACGGGCATTTGTCTTCTTAGTATAACAGGAAAAGTGTATGGTAGGATACTTATTGACAGAGTTAGAGAAAGAACAGAGAAATTAGTTGGAGAAGAACAGGGAGGCTTAAGGAAGGGAAGAGGTTGTGTAGATCAGATATTCATTCTTAGATCTTTAGTGGAAAAGTTTCTAGAGAAGGGAAAGAAGTTGTATGCGGCTTTCATGGATTTGGAGAAAGCATATGACAGGGTGGATAGACAAGGATTGTGGAAAGTGTTAAGAATATATGGAGTAGACAGGAAGTTGTTGAATGCTGTGAAGAGTATGTACGATGGTGCTAAGGCTGCAGTGCGTGTGGATGGTGAACTAAGTGAATTTTTCTCTTTGAAAGTTGGGTTGAAACAGGGATGTGTTATGTCTCCATGGTTGTTCAATCTGTACATGGATGGGGTAATAAAAGAGGTACAAGGTAGGGTAGTGGATGTTGGAGTGTCCCTGGTGAGAGAGGATAGTGTTTGGAAACTCCCTGTACTGTTGTTTGCAGATGATACTGTGTTGTTGAGTGAAGACGAAGGGGAGCTGCAAGGCTTGGTGGATGAGTTTGGGAGAGTGTGTAAGAAACGGAATCTAAAGGTGAATGTAGGGAAGAGTAAAGTGATGGTCTTTGAGAGAGGTGAAGTCAGTGAATGTACAGCGAGGTTGGATGGTGAGGAATTAGAAAATGTGAGTACGTTTAAGTACTTGGGTAGTGTGATGAGTAAGGATGGAGATTTGGAGGGTGAAGTGCTTGAAAGGGTACAGCAGGGAAGAAAGGTTGCTGGTTCTTTGAAAGCAGTGATAAGAAACAGGGAGGTGAGCATGGAAGTGAAAAAGTTACTACATGACAGTATTGTGATACCAACTCTAACGCATGGAAGTGATGCTTGGACGTTGTTGGAAGGACACAAGTTAAGAGTGAGAGCAGTGGAAATGAGTTATTTAAGAGGAGCCTGTGGAGTCACATGGAGAGACAGGCTGACGAATGAGGATATAAAGGAGCGTTGTGGTGTGGATGTGATAGGAAGCGTTATGAGGAACACACTGAGGTGGTTTGGCCATGTGGAGAGGATGGAGGGTGAAGGACTGATGAAGAGAATGTATGTGAGTGAGGTGGAGGGGGGAAGAGGGAGGGGGAGGCCGAGGATGAGATGGAGGGATGGGGTGGAGAGGTATATGAGAGAGGGGGGTGTGAGTTCGGAGCAGGGCAGTGAAATGGCGGGGGACAGGGCGACTTGGAGGCGATTTGTTTGTGGCCACCCCAAATGGGATTGAGGCGTCTGGCAATAGATAGATAGACAGATAGATATACATTCAGCAGTGACATACTTTCATCAAGAATATTCAGACTGATATTTAGGTGTATTAGGCAAAATAAACTGCAGTGGAAACCCTTGTCACACTTGGGTGCTTTCCCCTTCATGGAATTGTCTGGTGCATGAAGGGAGATCAAGGGTTAGTCTTCTACTGTGTACTGATTCAGTTCATTAGCTATGTTGCCCTCATACAATTTTTTAGATACAAGGTGGTCACGTGAATTAAGGCGCTTCAAACAGATGTGGCCCCAAAGGATCTCATTCTGTGGAGTGGTTCTGGTTTACTGCTCATGTAATGCCCTTGCCCTATGCATATGGACTCAGTAGCCTAGCCCTGAGCCCTTATCCTTCTGATGGGGCAATACTGGATTTGATGACAGATGGATGGATGAAAAAAAGGTGCTACAAAATCTCAAAGTCAAAAGAATATGACCCCTAAACCCAAACTGCAGTCTTGAGATAAAGAGTAGCACAAATTTTTTTTTATAATACTGTATGTTGAGTGAGTAAGTGAGCAAATGATTTGAATAAGAAGATAAATGAAAAAACAGGTGAGCAACTAAATGGATACAAATGAAAACATTTGAAAGCAACAAAAGAAGGAAGTACAGTGCAGTACCTTGCCATCACCCTCACTCTGCAGCAGACGGTGAACATAGTTATCTCTCACGTAGTCCCAAACACGATTGTTCCCCACCTGGAGTGAGAAGAGATGGTTTGTCTCCATGAAGTGCCTGTGGGGAAATGCACTTCAGTCAATACACTTCTTACTACTATCACGATGACAAAATACTAATAGAGTATACTGTTCCGTTAAAATTCATGGATTTTCAATTTAGGATTCTGATTATTCACAGGCTTGCAGTTGCTGGTTTTTATTTGTGACTTAAGTTTAAAAAGAGAAAATTTATGCCACAAGAATTTTTGCTGCTGCTGTACTGTACTATAGCTATTTACACATAATTATCAGGAATGGTGCATACTTGCACACAATTACTAATCAGTAATAACTATAAATTTTATTAGTCTGTACTGCATGTATTTATATGTTATAAGATCTGTTTATGGTGTTTCATGGAAGGAAAAGGGCTTTTAAATTGTTATATGGTGTTTATAATATAATAACTGGAGATGGCTACTAGACAACTCTGAATAACAGCAGAGTAAATTGACATCCATGTGGAGTATTAGTGGTTTTTGTTATCTGCAGGTTATTGGGAACCTAACACTCACAAATTTAAAATGTATACTGTACACTTACATGACTCAAATACCTGAAAATATTTTCATTCACTTCCACTCTAATAATAATAGATAGCCCTCTGGATAATTCATAGTGTCTTTGCAAATGGCTAATATCATAAAATATCCTTCACCAATCTTCCTTCTAGAAAACCAAACAGCTGCCTATCTGAACAGCTACTGAATATTAACAATTCAGCTTCAGATCTTTGTTCAAAATGTTTTACTGTATTTTTTATTTAAATCAATTTTAATCCTTCTGCTGTGATGATGTCTCACAATATATTCTAGCTCCCTCCAGACAACTTTATTCATCTTAGCAAAAACCTATTGGTACTGAAGGGACTAATGAATGCTGTATCTAACCCCTCTAGTTCAAAACATCACCTCTGAGCTGAAGAAAATCATTTACAAACTGCAAGTATAAAGTATGTCATCTTAGTCTTTGCAAAGGGGTATAGCTGTAGGAGGCCAAATATAGAATATTAACCCACTGAATCCTGCTGACATCCTTTATACTTTATGCAAGCTTCTATCAAATGACTGTAACCAACTTTAGAAAAGATCTTTCTTTCTGAAGAATTTTAGTAAAAATGTCAGAGGAAGTGGGGAAGGGGAAGTTCGCTAGACTAAAGGAATCAGCAAGAGTAAAATGAAGTGTAAGGGTGTGACCTGTGAGCGTGTCCCCCAACATAGCGACCACACCCAACATGGCCACAGATGAGGCAGATCCACAGAGAGTCAGCTGAGCCACAAAGAGAGCATCTCTGGTCTGGCATCTCCTCTGGGGTCTGGCAGTATCGGCAGACTGGGCAGCTGTGGGCAAACCAAGAGAAAATCGTATACGAGGTTTATGATCGTGTTCCAATTATGTAATCTTAAAAAAATTTTTGTCTTACTCTATACTTTATTAAAGCCAAGAAATACACACAAGCTACAATAACTCCTTGCAATACGTAATCCTACTATGAGCATTTTCACATTTAGAATTTTATACACCACATACTTTTATCAATGTGTTTCTTCCCCATTCCTGGAATTTCAGATGTCCTGCAAGAATAATTCCTTAGCATCACTTAACAATACGTATATAACGTACTCATTTCACGGCCCTGCTTATATCCATTCCCTTCACATGGCTACATCATCTAAGCAAAACATTATCAACAAACCTCCCAACTTCACATCTTTCATGACTCACTGTGTTTCTCATTCTCCCTAATCTATACACACACGTGTACATGCGTGCGCACACACACACACACACACACACACACACACACACACACACACAAAATAAAACTCCTAGGTTAATATATTAACTGTTTAACTTGGGAGATGGCTTTACTACCAGTTATGAAGCAAATTAAGCAAAGACACACACCACCACTCAGACACCATTTGGATCCATGCTGTTTCTCACTGGCACTGGGATCTTGTACCACTCTTCTTTATCATCATATTGGATGTGTCTCCTTAGTATGCTCTAGTACAGGGATTCCTAACCTTTTTAGGCTAGAGGCACCCTTCTGCAGGCAATTAGAATCTTGGGGCACCCTTGTTTAAAATTTCACAATAGTTTTTTTCAGCACACATCCTTGAGATGACCACCTTACATCTGTATGCAGTACTAATGAGACGTGAGCTGCACCCATTTCCCGACATTTTTTCAAAAGCCTATACTTCAGAGGTTATGATTTGATGAAGTTTGCCTTTCTGACAAAACTTCAGTCAACTCTTCACTGCAAGTTTTTGCAACAAGTGCTTCTCTGTTTAAAAAACAGTAAATTATTCTCATGGACAGAGTTTCCTTCAAAGTTTTGGTGGTAAAACCTTTATACAGTACTTCCCTATCATTGATGTTGCACCGTCGGTACATAAACCACAAGTCTTTCCATGAAAGGCCATGGTCATTGAGACAGGAGGTGACAGTAACGAAAATATCATGGCCGGTGATTGTTGTTTCCAGCTCTTTACAAAACAGAAACTGCTCAATGACATCTTTATCATCAATAAATCTGCAAAACCCACGGAGATGACATTTGGCAGCTGATTGTAATGTTGGAGAGGGGAACTTTCGAAATCTGATCTCTAGCTTCTTAGCCAAGTATTGTTTCAACTATAATATTGCATACAGGGCCAATGATTTCCTCTCCAGTGGTATGGTGCTTCATTTTATTGGCTATCAGTTCTGCAATTTTAAAAAAAGCTTCTAGAGCAGTGTCAGCTATGATAACTCTTTTAACCATTCTATAGGCTACTCTATTCTGTCCCTCTACTAGATGTGAAAAATAAGACGAACTTTTCTGTGACACACCAGGGTGCGTGGTAGTAAGATGCTGGTTCAGCTTGCTGGGTACCACTGCCTCATTGCTGAGTGTTTCCCCACAAACTACACACACAGGGCGGGCGTTATCCTCGTCACTGTTCCACGAAAATCCATACGATTAAGTGACAGTCCAAGTACAGTAATCACTCCAATATCCGGATCAATAGAGCCATCGGTAGGTTCGGATATTGGTTTTGTCCGGATATTGGGCCCCAGCTTATGGACTTGTACTTACGGACCCTAACACAGAGAAACACCTATACAACTCCCTCCGGACATGCATAGCACCTATTTAACACCCAAATCACACCAATAAGGCACATAAATGACTGAAATAAATGCAATAGACACATAAAATGTGGGTTTAGAAGTATGTTCATACATTAATAAACATTCTGGTACTTATGGACTCTAACCGAACCTAACCGAACTCTGAAAAACACATTCCTACTGCACATGCATGAGGTAAGTTTAGTATGGAAAGAAGTACAGTATGACACTTTCTGGTAAGTATAGTATGGGAAAAAATACAATATGAAACATTCTGGTAAATATAGTATGGAAAATAGTACAACATGAAACATTTTGGCTACTTACAGCAAGTCCCTGGCCACCTCGATGAATAACCGCCTCCTCTCGGACTCTGACAGTAAGAACGATTTCCTGAAGCACTTGCACTACACTCTTCCTGAAGTCTTGCACTGAACTTAGTCACTAACACACAGAAGTCCGTTCTTTTCACAGTGTTCACTTTAGTCCAAATAATGTTCCATTAAATTTAAGTGTTGCACATTAACTTTTCCCAAGCCATGGCGAAGAGCGTAGGTCTTGTCGCGGTGAGAGACAGGCGGGAAGTGGGGAGGATGCAGCGGCGCTCTATCGGACGTCGGAGGAATGACGAACCAAAACAATGCTCTCACGCGGCGCGCGCGGCAAGTTCAAATTACGGACGGCAAAAAATCGATTTTTTTTTTCCATTTTTTTTGGATTTTCGGACCATTTTGGGAATGTTTGATCCCAGGACGATAAGGTTCGGTTAGTGGGGATGTTCGGTTATTGGGCGTCCGGATATTAGAGGGATTACTGTATATCCTTTTCTTTGCGAAAGAATCCTGCGTTCCTTTGTCATCTTTGGAACTAGATGGGCCAGGAGAAACTTCAGCAGTGGAAGCAATCAGTTCATGTTCACTGTCCTGGAGTTTACGTTTCTTCACAATAAATTTATCTATAATGTTATGATGTTATCAGATCAGATTAATTCTGAAAAATAAATGGAAAATGATGTAGTACAGTCATGTAATAAAAAAATTGAGATATTTTTCTTCTAAAATATAAATTCTAAAATCTAAGATTAAGAATACAATAATACACAAATCAGTGTCTGCACAGCCATCTCCCACAGTCAAACAAATACAGTGGGGATCAAGAACTAAAACTTGCAGGGTATTTTCATCAGTGCATTAAATATAGGGATTTCCAACTCCTTGATTCCTATGTCCTGTATCAATGCATCTTTCCACCTTTGGCCAACCCCTCTTCCCCTCCCCCCCCTACAAATTTTGTGGCACCGCTAGCCAATCTCGTGGCACTGCAAAGTGGCTCGGCACACTGGTTGGGAATCCCTGTTCTACATGTAGTTGGTTGCTAATGGTACCGGTATATCTTTAATTTCAACACAATTTGTACGGTACTTACAAGAGGATATTATGGTGTCATGTGCAAAATATTTTGCTGAGGAAGATGCCTTTGAAATCAAAGTCACTCCATCTCTTTTCTGCTCCCACCTTCATACACTTTCCTCGTGTGGCTTTGTCTAATAATGAATAATGACAATCCAAATACATGGATATCAATAACTATCTATCTATAGCAAGATGATTTATTCCCATAAGGGGTGGCCACAAACAAATTCCCTGTAAGGAATAAAATCAATATGAAATTACAGTTTCTTCAAATTTCATTAGAAAATGCTGTAGCATATACCAATGCAAATTACTAAAATCATTCCACTACTTTTGACTCAGTGCCTACCAACTATGTGGCTTGGCTGCTTAGGCAGAATTGAGAACATTAGAGTGTGTACTTACAGTGTTTTCTATGGCATGTACTGGTTGTAAGAGCGTTTGTGAGGAGTATCGTGTTTGACAATGCGTAGTTATGTATATGTTACGTTTTTGTTAAGTTGGAGAGAGGGTAAATGGGAGAAATGTGGAAAACAAAATGCCTGACTAACCTTGAGCCTATAACCATATACAGTATCTTCATTTACATATACAGTACTCTACTGTATTTCAATACTGCAACAATACAGAATTGGCCTTGGTAATATTCTACAGCAAAACTGCCCTCACTATGCACATTTTTGCAATGAACAATGCTAGTATAGGCTGCACTTTTTTCGCATGGCAAGGAGTTACTGCATCACTTTCTTAACTGAAGTACTGTAATGTATTAGCTACACACTGACTTTAGTACCATATATAATCAGAGAGATATAAGATCACAGTAAAAAAAAACTAAACATATACACATCAGTGAAACAATGGATTGCCTTGGGAGGTATTTCTCTACAACAATGTGAAAAATAAGTGCAAGGTGCTTCTCAGAGAGACCATCTTGGGATAAGTGGCTCTAAGTTCATCCCTTTCCTCCATCTTTATCATGCAGTGGTAATCAAGTCAAATAATTGGTCGACAATCAGATACTGAAAGTAAACCCCTTCACTCTGTGGATATATTTTAAGATGTATTGCTATGTACAGATGGTTCTACTTGGTTTGGGTAATGGTGAAAGGGTGATTGAATGCTACATTTCACTCCTAAGTTCAAAAAAGTCTCAAGTTGAATAAATGCATGTAAAAGTAGCATGAATAAAAACTAAACATGCCATCCAACTGATGTGATTAAAGCAAGGTATTTTTATTGAAGCATTACACTGTGCAGATTTCAGTACATTAGCATTCACATAGATGAACTGCTTTGATAGCTATCCATGACACTGAATCTTTCAATTCCAATCTACCTTACCTTCATTAAATATTAAAACTTGAAATTAGCAACTTGAATCAGTGCAGTGATAAATGGATAACTATATCAGCTTCCCTCCATGATGAAATCAGGAATCTACTAATGGTATTACAGACGGCCTTAGCAAACACAACGAAGAAAGCTCTGCTTCCAGTATGTACACATATATAGACTATCTATCATTATCCAAACCAAATTTTCCATGATCATGTGGGTGAGGAGATACTGAGCCAGGCTCTTTGACCTCTCTGAGGACTTAATTTAGATTAGAGTAGAAACCAGAGGTAGTCTTCTCCTCCTGTGCTGTACGAGGTAAAAGGCTGCTTGCAACACACGTGCTAAGTAGTGGGGGTTGCCATCCCTATGCCAATAAACTGTTAATTTAATTAATAATCAGTATAACAAGGAAAGGGTAACATGCAAAGTAGCTTTCTGTGATGGTTACACATAAAAACAGGGCACATCCCAGTATGTGAAAGATCCAACACACCTAATATTGTACACCTCTTGCTACTGTGCTCTATCATTACAGAGATTATGCTCACTTCCATATTTAGAATTCTACTATACTTCAGCTCTACGCATAAAGTCAAGAGAAGTATTCCAATAATAACAATACAAGAACTGCAGAAATACAGTGGTTACTGTGAAAACAAGTAGCACTAAATTATACTTGACACAAGCACTTAATCTTCCCACATATATTAATGCATTCATGTTATACCCTTGTCATTAGCTTATTACAACACTTTCAGTCCATGCATGCAATTACTGTGAGGAGTGTAATGTGTCCAACAGTATAGCCCATAGAAGCCAAACAGTCTGTGACCAATAACAGCTGAACCATATTTCCTGCTGTGTGGCAAACATCAGTGAAGTGAGTCATCAAAGTGTCACAAGACCCGAGACCAAAATAATTCTAGACGTAAAGAAACACCTGATGTGAGACCCATCATAACACTGTAAATGTGGTACCTGTGACACTTTAAAAACAATTATCTGTACTCTTGAATGGAAGAGATCTGAGAAAGGTGGGTGCTCCAGAAAGAGGGCCGGGGGACTTACACGAGGGCCCCTGAAGACTGGTGCCTGGACGTGACCCACAACAAAAGAGTCAATTTTAGTTCCTATGCCACTTCATCTGTACCAACAAAAGGTAAAATGGACGCCAGTCCCATTTAAACCTCTTTGACAAGTAAGAGCCTAAGGCTGGACTTCCGAAGTCCTCAACATTTATGGGAACACCTTTTTTCTCTACACATAAATTTTTTTTTGGGAAAAAAAAAAAAAACTAAGGCCCAAAGTCTAAGAAGCTGCCCTTTCTAGAGGGGAAAAGAAATAAATCACGATTTGTTCATTATGAGAAGCTTGGACACACTAAGTTTAAAAGGCTGCAGTCATATAGGCAGGGGGAAATACTGTACAGTATACATGAAGACTGTTGCTAAATTATATACCAGTAGTTAATTATGCAATCTTTGGAACTTTGAAAATATGTTTCCACATGCTAAAACTGCACAAGATAAATTTATAACTCATTTTCAACCACCCTTCTACTCCAAGCTTTTGGACATCCCCAAACATACAAAGAGATGTGGGAGGTTCAGATCCTAATTCCTTTCTCTTTCAGTCATTGTTTACATCTATCCATCCATCCATCATCCAATCCTACATTGCCCCATGAGGAGCATAGGAGCCCGGGACTAGGCAGTTGGTCCCGACATTTAAGATGAGAGTGACCAGCCTCACTCATCCCTAAGTGGCATTACGTGAGCAATCAACCCCAACCACCCCTTGGATATAAACCTTCACCAGCTCAATCCGATTGGAGCGCAATAATTACCCACTAAACCACCAGGTGCCAAAATTTGGTTATATGGTTACCACCCAGCGTAGTAAATGGTTTCCTGGTGTACAGGAAACCATTTGGCTTGTCACTCAGTGTAGAGTCACCCACAGGCAGCAGGAAGACGAAAGAATGAAGGAAAGAAAGACAGAAGAAGGAGTGTAAAGTCACCCGTAGGCAGAAGGACAAGGAAAGAATGAAGGAAAGACAGAAGAGTATGGAAGGAAATTAGGATGGAGGTGGCAACATGTAAAAATTATGTGGGCCATACTCTTTCTCTCTTATTCCATCACCAAATTCCAACATTTCATTCAGTGGAAAGATTCACACAATGGCTCCTTCATCCCAGAGGGGAAAGAAAGTCCCAGGTGTACTTAATCAGAAGAGTATTGGTGCATACTTTGCATGAAACACTGACACCACAGAAGATGGCTATTGCAAAATGCCCATTGATTCTACCTCACGCTGGAATGGATGTTTTCACGTGGATGCAATATATTGCTTGCATGTGATATTACCTTGTTATCAGTTTTGTCATATGCACATTCAGATAATTACAGTATAGATTAAGCTTCTTGGGGCACCATGAGCTATACAGTACAGTATAGTTGATCATGTATGATATCATTTGCCTCATCCTGCACCATACAGTACCTTGTAATTGTACTGTATGCACAAAATCACTCATTCTGTGCCTTTAAGGATATAAGGTTACTTCCAATAAAAAAGCTAGGCAGTGGCAATGTCACATCCTTAACCCAATGGTCCTTATTCCTAAGGATGAAACACAATAAAATATAAAGTATTAACCCCATCAATCTGGCAATGTATCTTTAAAATTAATTCTTGCAACAATCAGGTAAAATCAGTCAAATTAAGGCAGACCTCTTATAATGAAGGGGTTAGTGAAGGGTATACCTAACTCCTCCAAAACTAAATAAAATTGCTTGATGGTACCAACACCAAAATTTATACACATGCATCATTGGAGGAAGTGGTTACTGAAGTATAATATCAGTCAGGTACTCAGATAATATGACAAATATATTGCAACGGCTTAACTTAACAATTTATAACTAGCTGATAATAATGCAATACTACACTGTCATATCGAAAAGCATGATGAGCATATACATTACTATAACTAGCTGATAATAATGCAACACTACACTGTCATATCAAAGAGCATGATGAGCATATACATTACTATACTGTTTTAATACTAACAATCTTACAAAGAACTGACAGTTATATGTACAGATACTACAATATCCAATATATCAGGGAACCAAAATATCAGGGAATGAAGTGTTACTCCCTTCATTTATTGATTTATTTATTTTCTATTATTGCTACTGGGGGCGCTCACCATCCACTCACTCGATGTAGTGCTGCTCTCGGGTGTCTGCACTTTCCTCTCCTCCATGCTTTTTTCCTTCCATCCTCTTCTTTCTTTCTCTCCTTCATTCTTTCCTCATCCTTCTGCCTATGGGTGACTTTACACTCCCTCTTCTGTCTTTCTTTCCTTCATTCTTTCCTCTTCCTTCTGCCTATGGGTGACTTTACATTCCCTCTTCTGTCTTTCTTTCCTTCATTCTTTCCTCTTCCTTCTGCCTATGGGTGACTTTACACTCCCTCTTCTGTTTTTCTTTCCTTCATTCTTTCCTCTTCCTTCTGCCTGTAGGTGACTCTACACTGAGTGACAAGCCAAATGGTTTCCTGTTGTACAGGAAACCATTTACTACGCTGGGTGATAACCACAGAACCAAATTTTGGCGCCTGGTGGTTTAGTGGGTAATTACGGAGCTCCAGTCGGATTGAGCCGGTGAAGGTTTATATTCAAGGGGTGGTTGGGGTTTATTGCTCATGTACTGCCACTCAGGGATGAATGAGGCTGGTCACTCTCATCTTAAATGTCAGGACCAACTTGCATAGCCCCGGGCTTCTACGCTCCTCATGGGGCAATGTAGGATTGGATGAATGAATGAATGAATGCTACCTCCAGACATTTTACTTAGCTTAGGAGAGATCTGTTATTGTGAAGGGGCTACAAACAGCCTCCAGGAACTCCTTCACTAGAAGGAACATCTAAACTGATTATAATAATGTGATGACAGATAAAACAAAAAAGTCACTGCTGCAGGGGTTAACGTCTCAAACCAATGCTGTATTAATCTTCATTACTAGTGAAGGGAGGTACTGGTTATACACAACCAACCTGTTCATTTTTTTTTTTTTTTTTTTTAGTTGGCCATATTCTTTATGGTTCTGGGATCTTTAGAATAGCTCTTCTTCAGCAATTTACATAACAGTCTACCCACATGTATCTTCTTGTGTTACTGATGTCAACTCTGTATTTAAAAGAAATAAATAATGCTTGGTAAATAACAGCCAAGTCCATATTACTCCCTTTGGGGTGGTGGTACGTGGTGGCAACCATTATCCACTCACTTGATGTAATCCTTCCACAATTTTTCATTCTATCTTTGTATCTGACCTCCTATCGTCTTGACTTTTCCCTGTCCTTCCCATCACTTTTTATTACTTTTCTCTCCACTTCAAATGGCTCTAAAATGAGTGACAAGCCTAATGGTTTCCTGTAACCCAAGAAACGATTTAAGAAATTGGGTGGTAGCCATATAACTAAATTACGGAGTGAAGCGGAGCCTGGTATGATGCCCCTGTTAACTGGGTGCAGAGATGCAAATGCAGCATCCATCCAAGAACCAAACCTCCACACTATTCCTTGCAACTCACTGTAACAAGGCACTGTCAGCTGCAAGGGAACACTGATTCACTGCACAGCAGGGTTGGCACTGATTAAATCAAACTTATTTAATCATGTGACTAAATTATTGATTTTTTTGCTAAAAAAAAAATAAATAAATAAATTGAGAGGTATATGAGGCAGGGGGGGGGTGAGTTGGGGGGAGGGGAGTCAAATGGTGGGTGACAGAGTGACTTGGAGGCATTTTGTCTGCGGCCACCCTTTGCGGGATTAGGGCGTCGGGCTATAGATAGATTTTTTTTTTTTTTTAAATCAAAAAGTTAACAAAAATTAAATCTGAAGGTTTATAAAAGTTGTGTATAACTTTGTGTTGGCATTCATTTATTTAGATACTTAAGCATTACGTTAGCAGATTTCGGAGAATGGTGCCATTAGAAATTGCTCCATTGTATGACAGAAAAAATATTTTTAAATTTATGTAACTAAGTATTGAATTTACAGTATTTGTATCTGAAATAATGAGCCATAAAACAAAAATCATAGCTATAAAACTAGATAGGCTATGCATGGTCACTTAAGGCCATGTCATAATAATATCAGCTTAAGATTTTTCTGGGTGGTAATATAACCTGTTTTGGAATATGCTGTCTTGATTACCACTGGCAACTCAGCCTTCACCAGTAGTGTACAGACAGGCTTTGAACATGTATCTGGATTCTGGGCAGTGGTTTTCGGCCTGAACCATCAGTGGATAGACAGGACAGGAAGTTAACAGTATTCAGTATACTGCTTTTGAAATATTAGCTACATACTGTAATAAACAGAAAAATCAAATAAATTGAATAAATAAAAAAATCACCAACCCTGCTGCACATGACAGCCTTGCAAGGCTGGTTGTTTGCCTGCAGTTCATGAGTCTGCTCAGCCAGTCAGATTGCAATTGATGAACAACCCCCCCCACCCCCTGGGAAGTTCATGGGTGTGAGGATATGCTACCATAGTCCTGTACATTTATGGGCAAACAACCCAAATATTTCCCTTAATGGCTTTACATGATTGAAAAACCTCCAGTCACCATTTGGGGTTGAAGCTATGCAAGGCTGTCACTCATACTGTGGCATTCTAATTACAGGCGATGTAATCCACAGAAAATATCACTAAAGGAAGAGGTGTTACAGTCTCCTACGCTAAAAAGAATATAACTCACTGTCATAACCACCAAAATTATCATACTAAGAACTATGCTTACCTGGTGTCACCCCATTTGGCCAAACACTCTCCATGGAACGAGTGGTTACATAATATCGTGAGGATACCATCAACAGACTCATCCATTCGCTCCAGGCAAACAGGACAGTTGGGTAGCTCTGTGTGGCCTGTGGGGTGTCCCATAAAAAAAAAAAAAAAATTAGATTCCTTTTATATCTAACAATAATGGAGTTTCGTATAATGGCTGAATGGTGATTAAAATGGCATGGAAGAATTATGCTTACATATGGAAATGTTGTTCATGAGGAAGATATGACAGATTTGGATTCTCATCAGGTGCCTGATCCAAGCAGGGTCAGACTGTTATATGTTATGTTCCCAATGAACAATACATGCATATGTGAATATAATTCTTGATTCTGAGCTATTCAAGACACCATGTAATTATCTGGACTGCACATTTTCCCGCATTATGCTGTGTGGCCTAACCAGTGATGACACAAATTACAATATTTTATCATATGCAGTGAATACATTTACTCCTTCAGAACACTATACAGTACTATAAGCCCCCCCTCACCTCCTCCTGACATCCACCTATAACAGGTATCCTTAAATACAGCTGATCAAGTTCACGTAGCTAGGCTTAGATCAGGACAACATCCAGCCCTCCCAAGTAATTAGCTTAAATTTGAGTTGAGTGGAATCACAGACAGCATGTGCTCCACTTGTATAAAGTTCCACATGACTTAACACATACAATGAACAGTACATGACACTGCTACACAACATCAAGAGTACAGGAAACCAATGTGACAACCCTGCAGGGGTAGTTGCTTATCTGCAGTCAATGGGTCTTCTTAGTCATGTGGACAAGAGCTGAACAATAAAATTAACAACTCCCTCAGGCACCTGCTAACTGACACATGACATTACTGAAAAATATTCACCCTCAAATTATACAGTAGCATTCTTTCAAAGAAAGTCAATGGTTTCCAGACAGTTTCCAGAAACATAGGTGCATGGATGAGAAAACCTTCAGTTTTCTTTTAATAGCTATGATGCAAATCTGTCATGTTTCCTTAGTAATTTGTCAGTGTGCTGAAAACAATACTTCATGGTCAAACTCCAAAACAACCATAAGAAAGCCTGAAAGTTTTCAAACATGTTAATAGGAAAAAACGTACCAGTACCTTGCTAAACTAGAAGTCTGCGAAAGCAAAGCTGAACAGCCATGAAACTGAAGGTCTTGCATTTTACCAGACAAAAACTGAACTTTTCAATGGTTCTTTCCTGAGGATTTGTGATTTTTGGTGGGAAGGAAGTTCTATCTGTGACACTAAGAAATTAATGCATCAGTGAGACATAGTTAGATATGCATATAGTACATAAAGTTGCCAAGAACCTATAGATAGTGGGATTGTACTAACAGCAGGTGATAAGTTTGGGTGCAAGTTTTCTGCTGCTAACCTGGTATAGGAAGGCCACCATTCTCAGACTCTTTGGTGGTTTCTACTCGTGCCACATACACCAGCCGGCAGATGTCAGGTTCGATGCTGTTGTAACACTGACCATTGAATGTAGTGTAAAACATGTCTGCTTCACTCTGCAACAACATTCATTAACTGAACAATTCTACACATATAGCCAAAGCATGGAATATTAACCTATTCAGTCTGGTGAAGCATTTTTCTCACTTTCCTTCTGCTACTCACTGATAATTTTACTCAGCTTAAGAGAATTCCAAACAATACGGGCTAGATATGGCCTCCATCAACCTCTACACTACTTTGGGTCTCTTCCCAAGTTAAAGAAAACACTACTACACAAGAATTTCATATCATAAACAAAAATGGGTATCCCAAAGCAATTATGTGGCAATGATCTCAAATATGATGTTCATTTTGCTCTAGCATGTACAGTTTTTTCTGAACTCAGCACCCTCACACACATCCCTATAGTACAATGGTCCTTCTTTTCATCGCTTTATTTGTGCTTTTTATACGTCTTTATATACAATGTATAATACCTAACGGATACACTGCCAGCTGTTTACATCCACTATCTAAAATGTGTAAATTCATTATGCTTAATATAACTTATTTCACATTTATGGGTTGACAATGCTTCACGGATGTGTGAATGATCCTAATGCCTTCTGTTATATATGTGGAAGTTTCACTCCAAAGATGCAGAAACGAAAGATCACATCCCTTATAAAGATAGCTTATCTATGTTATTTTGGTATTACAATTGGCGACCAAGCCAAACAATGGACACCCCATATCTCCTGCGTGACTTGTTCCAACTCTCTTCGCGAATGGCTAGCAGGAAGGAAAACAGGGAAGCCTTTCACAGTTTGCATGGTGTGGATAGAGCCTGGTGACCACACAACAGACTGCTACTTTTGCATGAGAAAAGTTGTGGGATTTTCTTCAAAAAACAAAAACAGCACTGTTTACCCATATTTACCATCGGCAATAAGACCAGTAGATCACAGGCCTTCCCATTCCAAGGCCACCAACAAATAAATGTGTATTCCAGACTTCAAATCAGAATGAAGATGGAAAAGCATCTGGAGCAGTTGCCCCTGGTTCTGACCAAGAATGTCAGCCATCTGGCAAAGTACCCCACCCAGTCACCCAAGGCAACCTTAACGATATTGTATGTGACCTATATTTATCAAAACAACAGTCAGAAATACTTGCTTTGAGACTGCAAGAAGGAACTTGTTGCATCCAGACACAAAAGTGATGAGTTTCAGGAAGAGGCAAAAAATTTGGAACATTTTTTTCAAGTCAGACAGAGGAGCATGCTATTGTAGCACTACTGCAGGTCTATTCAAAGTTCTGGGAAGGATTCATGATCCTGTCGAATGGTGGCTTTTTACCGACTCCAGCAAATCAGGTCTTAAGGCTGTTCTCCCCCACAATGGGAACATGTTAAACAGTATACCACTTGATTTTGCACCTGAAATGAAGGAAACATACAAATCGATACAAAAACTTCTAGTTTTGGCTGAGTACAACGAATTCCAATGAAAAATCTGAAGCGATTTGAAAATGGCAGCCTTACTGCTTGGCCTACAGGGATGTTTCATGAAATACTGTTGCTTCCTGTGTTTGTGGGACAGCCATGATGTGCAGAAGCACTACATTCTGCGTGAGTGGCCTCCCTGAAGTTCCTATGAAGCTGTTGTACACAACGTATGGAATGAACCACTTGTCCAAGCAGAAGATATCATACTTCTGCCTCTTCACATCAAGTTAGGCTTGATGAAAAACTTCATTAAAGCCTTGGATAAGATAGATGGAGGCTTCTCACACCAGAGGAGTCTTCCCTAAGATTAGCGACATCAAATTCATGGAATGCATTTTCGTTCGCCAACAAATCCCTAGCCTGATGAAGGGCGGTCAATCTGATGCAACCCTCGAGGCAGATGAACTTAGAGCTTGGAGGTCTCTTATGAAAATCTGTGCTGGTTTTCTGAGCAGCCATCGCAGTGAAGATTGCATGGAAATTGTTGAAGAGCTCCTGGTTGCATACCACGAACTTGGATGCTGCATGTCCCTTAAAATTCATTTTCTTCAATCACATCATTTTCTTTTTTCCTCCACATACTTGGATGATGTTAGTGACAAACAGGGCGACCGTTTTCACCAGGATATTGCTGTAATGGAACGCAGATACCAAGGCAGAATTGGTGCTGGTATCATGGCAGATTAATGTTGGATGCTGACACAGGAAACCATTGTAGAGCACAAAAAGAAACAATAAAAAAACAATATGAGTACTGTATTGACAGCAAAATTTACATACAACAGTGGAATAATATACAGTACTTGATTTCATTTCTGGAAGGACACAAATCAAGAGTGAGAGCAGTGGAAATGAGCTGTTTAAGAGAAGCCTGTGGAGTCACATGGAGAGACAGGCTGACAAATGAGGAAATAAAGGAGTGTTGTGGTGTTGATGTGGATGTGATAGGAAGCATTAGGAGGAACACACTGAGGTGGTTTGGCCATATGGAGAGGATGGAGGGTGAGAGACTGATGAGGAGAGTGTATGTGACTGAGGTGGAGGGGGGGAGAGGGAGGAGGAGGCCGAGGATGAGATGGAGGGATGGGGTGGAGAGGTATATTATAGAGGGGGGTGTGAGCTGGGAGCAGGGCAGTGAAATTGCGGGGGACAGGGCGACGTGGAGGTGACTTGTTTGTGGCCACCCCGTACGGGATTGAGGCGTCTGGCAATGGATAGATAGATAGATAGATAATACTTTTACATCGCAATTAATATTTCTCAATTAAAAATATTCGCATAACCAGGTGAACGTAACATACTGATTTCTTACTAGTGGAAGATAAATTTCAAGGCTAAATTTTAGAAAATCTGTGCATGATAGAGAAAGTAAAAGCATATTTGTAATCATCACTGTCAATTTGACCCAAATTGCCCATTCTCATTTCTGAACTAGATAAAAAGTTGAAATTTGTCAAGTAATGAAATCATCTAACAGTAGATAATGTAGACTATTAAAGATATCACTAGATTTAAGGGGTTAAGGTGGGGTATAATGTGTAATACGATGAGACCTCATTATAATGAACTAATTGGAGGGAAAGGTGGACAGTATATCCGATAGTTCATTATACAAGATGTCCAACAGGAACCCGCTATGCTGTCACTAGGGATGGTATATGTGAAAAATGATTCCAGTAGGTACCCCACATGGGACAAATTATAAGACATCAATAAATCATTATGGTATGGGTCTGGCCTGTATTCTTTGATATATACAGTATATATAAATATATATATATATATATATATATATATATATATATATATATATATATATATACTGTATATAAATTTATGTGTATACTGTACATAGTAATCAATCAATAAGCAATACAAAACAAATGTTGGCCCTCATTTCAATACGTAATAATGAGAAAAAGAGGAAATACAAGAAATGGGTTTCATTTACCTTGTGACTTTAGTCCTCCTCCACGTGCTCGGCGACTGATCACTCCACCTTGATGACTGTCTACTCAACCCACTCTCCACTCAGAACATATTTTTAGTATACTAGTCTTACACACTTAACTGTACAGTAGTTAAAGTACAGCGCAGTAACTTAAAACACAGTCTTTTCAACATGGCCATACAGTCCATTAAGCCTTTACATCATAAGAAAACATTTATGTCTCTTATAATTTCTACAGTATATACTGTTTACACATACAAAACTTTTCAACATATTAACAGTCAAAATTGTCTCTTGGTGGATCAGGGGTAACTATCTCAACCACTGACACTTCAGGAGAGAGAGGTCCAGAGCAGCTCGGACTTGAATCTCCCAAGGTGGAGGGAAGGTGAAGACTGGATGTCAAGTCAATGCCACAGAAATGCTGTAGGACTTGGACTACCACTCATGCACTGATTATGTGATGCATCATGCGTGACTTACAGCCTACACAGTACTGTACATCTTAAATCTCCACTGTCTGCCACCTCACAAGTGGCTGTCCAGTAGGCTGCCACATATGCTTTCTATATAAGGCCTGGGTACCGGTATGGTATGTAGCAAATTAGTCCGATAGGTCACTGGATACACTTCCTATATCAGAACTTGGTTCAGTATATGAAAAAAAAAACTATCTGGTAGGGTCAAGGGGGCTGTTATATCTGGAGTTTGAAAAAAACAGGTCTGTTAAAGTGAGGTCTCACTGTACTACAGTACTGTGTACTGCATATTATCAGTAAGCAAAGTCTCTATACTTAATTTTCATCATTCCCCATCATCCTAACTTTATATCCCATTATAAAAATGAAAATGGGCTTGGCAGAATCCAGAAATATGTAAGAATGAGTTAAGGAAAAGAATTACCAACATACTGCTGGGGCAAATGGGCAACATAATCATTCATTCATTCTTGTCTTCAAAATCTTGACCCCGCTTTTCAGGCCAAAACCATCAACATTTATTTATTATTTTCTTCTCTAGATTCACTTCATAAATGCCCATGGGATACAGCCACACTATCAGTTATTATTACCATTATCCTGACCTCTTTTCCCACCTAAGGATGGTGGTAAGAGCAAGTCATGAGAACAAGAAAACTTGATAGAGGGACAACTAGCAAAAGTCTGCCCAATTGAGTGGGTCATACTCTCATTTACGTACACTCAAGTTCCCAGAATCCTGCATCCATGTCACAGGCACAAACATCCACATTTGTACACTTCATATTAGTCTGCCTACCAGTTACAGTCAATCTGACAACTACCAGTATCATATCACCAGGAGAAAACAGAGGTGCCAAACCCCTGTCATGTACTACACCGCACAAAATTTTTCCAACTAGCTCAATCCACTTTCAGGTCCCTGGCCTTATCAACCTCCACACCTCACTTTCTCACACATTCATTTACCATATCTGTCCATCTTCTTGGTCTTCCATGTTTCCTCCTACCTTCAAACTCCTACACATAACTACAACATTTTCACCATTCTATTCACATTCATTTTCTCCACATGACCATACCATATTAGCACACTTTCTCTGACTATGGCAACTACAGACTTTCTTATTCGACATTTTTCAAAAATAAAATTACATACCCGGTACAGTACTCATTATCTTCTCCACTCTCTAAACTCTGCACATACTCCTCAGTCTTCCTATTTGGTCATTTTCTCAACTTTTCATCTTCATGCCACAACAGTCTCACACCCATATGTAAATGTAGGCACTAGAACTTTCATGCATGGTTCTTGCAGCCCTGTGTTTTATATAAAGGTCATAGCACCAGCCACCTTCCTTCCCTGTACTATTGTACTCTCTGCTACTTCTTTTCATCATACCACAAACATTGTTTGTTAGCTCCTTCACCAATTCAAGTCTCTCCATTCACCATCACATCACACTGGGTCACCTACTCTCTCATGAACAACCACATTGCACCTGGCCATATTTACTCTCAGTTCCAGATGCTCACAGACATCCACAAAACTCTGCACCAATCTGCCATATGCTTTCTCATGCATTAATTTACCATATTCATTTTTTTTTTTTTCTTTTTGACTTTCCATGCCTCCATTCACCTTCAGACTCTCATACTCTTATACCCCTTTTTACCACCATGTTCAAGTCCATTCTCTTCATATGACAATATCATTAGCATACTCGCATCTTTTTTTTTCTCTCTCTCTCTAAGCCAACATAACCACATGGCTGCATTCCTTTACCCTCTCGTGAATTCTGACCTCTCACTGTTGAACTCTTCACAGTATTCTTTACTTCTGTTCCTGATTTTTGTACTAAATAACAATTCCTCCTATGTCTCTAATGTACTCTACCTGTGTCCTGAACTTGATGAGGACCATGTACTGGTTGGGGGTGGCGTCTCTGATGATGCGCATATGTTGGATAGAAGAATAACAGGGTGCAGTGAACTGAAGAAGGTCATGGATGGTCATGGAGGTAGGAACAGCAAGGAGACATAGCATCTCTGACCGACACTCTCCCTCATCCAGGCTTGTCTTGGTGCTGTTGTGAAACATTAGGACATTTATTTGTATCAGCAGGTATGTTAATCACTTACAGTCAGTCCATAACAATCTGTCACTATGGTCTCTAATCACATCAGATTTCTGAGCTATCAGTAACCATCATCATCATCATCCAGACCTCCTTTCCCACCCAAGGCAGGGTGAGGAGTAGCAATGTCCAGACAGCCCAAAATTGCCCAATCCAATGGGCCACGCTCCATTCACTCATCATTCAAGCCCCCGGAATCCTGGCTCTACCAGATACTCCAAAAACATTCACCACGTTCTGTAGCTTCACATAATTGTATCCGAAAGAGTCAATCCAGACGCTGCCACGTTAAAAAGAGGTGCCAAAAACTCCTGATCATGCACTTCTTCTCACAAAATTCATCCAGCCAGCTCGATCTCCTGTCAGTTTCCTAGTCTCACCGACTTCCAAACCTCTCTTCCTCATACATTCATCCACCATATCTCTCCACCTTCTCCTTGGCCTACTTCGCCTCCTCCCTCCTTTGAATTCACTCAGATATACCTTCTTCACCACTCTATTGTTATCCATTCTCTCCACATGACCATACCATCTCAGTACACTCTCTTCAATTCTGGTGTCCACCGCCTTCCTTACTCCGCATCTTTCACGAATCACATTATTTCGTGTCCTATCCACCCTGTGTACTCCACCTACATTCCTCAGCAGTCCCATCTCCACTGTTCTTACTCTTGACTTTTCATTTTCATGCCACACCATAGTCTCACATCCATATGTTAACGCTGGCACTAACACTCCATCATGTAAGCCTTGTGCAGCTGCAACACTCAAGCCTCTGTTTATCAAGGCCTTCATTGCACCAGCTACTTTTCTTCCTTGTGTCACTCTACATTCAACTTCTTTTGCACATTTTCCTCTCTTTTCTATCACTGTACCCAGGTATTTGAACTCTCTCACCAATTCCAGTCTCTCTCCATTCACTGTTACATTGCACTGGGAGTCACCTTCTCTCTCAATAACCATCACTTTACTCTTTTCTACATTTACTCTCAAGGAACGATGCTTACAGACATCAGCAAAACTCTGCACTAGCCTACCAAGTTCTTGTCCGGTACTTGCAAGCAGTACTGCATCATCAGCATACAGCAAATTTGAGATATTCCATCCATCACCATTCATTACCAATGCCATCCCTCTCTCCATTACTCGTGTTTTCACTTCTCTAATCACCCCATCCATATATACACTGAACAACCATGGGGACATCACACAACCTTGTCGCACGCCCACACTGATCGTGAACCATTCACTTAGATGCCCATTAACCCTGACACATGCTTCACTACCCTCATAAAAACTCTTGACGGCACCACATGGGACGTTTTCATTTTCATTTTTGTTTTTAAAGGCTCCAACATGCTTGCATGTGTCGGCCTTGGTCACCTAATGGCGGCTCTCCATGCTGCACGATCCATTGCAGCCTCCCTGTTCAGTCCCTTAACCCTGAGGTCACACTTAATGACCTCGTCCCATGTCTTTCTCGGTCTACCCCTCCTAACCCCACCCCCAATATTAACACTTCTCACCTTCCTCACCCAATTATCATCCCCCATCCTCTCCACATGTCCAAACCATCTCAATCTACCTCTCCACATCACAACATCAATACATTCCAGTCCCATCCTACCTCTCAACTCTTCCATCGTAAACCCAGCCCCTCCAGGCCTTGGACGCAGGGACACACTGCACATCCACCTAATCATTGTCATTTCTGTACATCTGAGCCGGCGAATATCTTCCTCCTTCACTGCCCAGGTCTCACTACCATACAGCATTACACTCCTAACACATGCTGCATACAAAGACCCCTTAGCACGTAGGGAGAGTCCTCTCAATGTCAGGAAAGGCAAGAGCTCCCTGAACTTCTTCCAACCACTTCTCACCCTAGCCACAGAGCTAGCTCTAGTCCCACCTCCAGCACACAACATGTCTCCCAAATAACAAAACTCTTCCACATACTCAAGAGATTCACCAGCAAGTTCATTCCTTTCACGGCTGACAATCTCCACCTGCTCACCCCGACACGCCGCACACATAAAATCAGCACTATCTCACAGTCTACCTCTCATACCACTACATCTCTTATGCAACCATTTATCACACACACCGAACAAGATGGAATTACTTCCCACACCCTTGTGGCAAACTGCACATGGCCACTCTCCCTCGTCTTTGACAGTACTGCCACCAACCCTAGATATCATCACTTTTGTTTTATCTGCATTTACCCTTAAACCCTTGTGCCCCATATCATCTCTCCACTTCCTAAACCTTTCCACAAAACGTCATATTTCCACACTACCAATAACCACACCACAAAATATAATTTCTCACAAATTGTTCATCAATAGCTGTACATCCGTATTATGGCATAATATCTGTCTAGCTACTCTGAAACCCTCACTTTTACTTCCTCTGCTGTCGAGGTTATTTAAAAGACTGTCCTCTGACTGTTTTTTTTTTTTAGCATGTACTAAAGGTACCAATACCTCCCACTGGCTCTACATCTAGCAGCCAGGTATAGCTTCTTTTTGCTGCTCTTTATCAAAGACTTGAGCAATCTTCTAGTCTCGGACTATGTCAGGTAATGCAGCACTGGATAAACGGGATTATTGTACTGTATTCTGCATCTATACTGAAAATTAATTTTAAAGAAAAAAAAAGACAGTAATGTACTGCTAAAGGAAGGGAATGAAACTTACTTTTCTTTGTAGAGGTGCAGGATGCCATGTGTGACATCAACCATGGGATTCCCTGAGACAAAAGTAACACGATCCTTAATGATTCGTCCTCGTCGACCCCCTCCACTGCCATCATCACCAAGGCCAGGGGTACCTGTAGTCAAAAAGTTGGGTACCATACAGTCACCTGATGCTGGCTTTTTCTCATATGGCTCTCTACAAAACTACTGCATATCAAGTAAAGCTGTTGTTGTTGTTACTTAAACCCGGACTGTCTTGCTTAGCATTACCATCGGCCACAAGTAAGCAATTATTTTTGTGAAGTACTGTACAGTACACGCACCATGTAGGGGTCAAGGGCACCCTTCTGGTAGACAGCACCTCACCAGAGTCAGACCAATGTCCTTCCCATGGCGAGGTGCTAGAAAATATAAGGAGCTTTGGCTCCTGGGTGGACATCACAGCTGCTCCACCCAGGGTATACAGCACCACTATGTGTAGGCTCCTTGTCAGTGCCATCAGGTAGAATAGGACATCTTACTGCATAAAAATCTTCAGGTTTCAATCATACACAACTCCATCCATCCATCCATTACCAGACGCCTTAATCCCATAGAGGGTGGCCACAAACAAATCACCTCCACGTTGCCCTGTGCCCTGCCATTTCACTGCCCTGCTCCCAACTCACACCCCCCTCTCTCATATACTTCTCTACTCCATCCCTCCATCTCATCCTCAGCCTCCTCCTCCCTCTTCCCCCCCTCCACCTCACTCACATACACTCTCCTCGTCAGTCTCTCACCCTCCATCCTCTCCACATAGCCAAACCACCTCAGTGTGTTCCTCCTAATGCTTCCTATCACATCCACATCCACACCATAACTCTCCTTTATATCCTCATTTGTCAGCCTGTCTCTCCATGTGACTCCACAGGCTCGTCTTAAATAACTCATTTCCACCGCTCACGCTCTTAACTTGTGTCCTTCCAACAACGTCCAAGCTTCATTTCCATACGTTAGAGTTGGTATCACAATACTGTCATGTAGTAACTTTTTCACTTCCATGCTCACTTCCCTGTTTCTTATCACTGCTTTCAAGGAACCAGTTACCTTTCTTCCTTGTTGTACCCTTTCAAGCACTTCACCCTCCAAACTTCCATCCTTACTCATCACACTCCCCAAGTACTTAAACGTACTCACATTTTCCATTTCCTCACCATCCAACCTCACTGTATATTCACTGACTTCACCTCTCTCAAAGACCATCACTTTACTCTTCCCTACATGCACCTTTATATTCCGTTTCTTACACACTATCCCAAACTCATGCACCAAGCCTTGCAGCTCCCCTTTGTCTTCACTTAACAACACAGTAACATCTGCAAACAACAGTACAGGGAGTTTCCAAACACTACCCTCTCTCACTAGGGCCACTCCAACATCCACTGCCCTACCTTGTACCTCTTTTATTACCCCATCCATGTACAGATTGAACAACCATGGAGACATGACACATCCATGTTTCAACCCAACCTTCAAAGAGAAAAATTCACTCAGTTCACCATCCACACGCACTGCAGCCTTAGCACCATCGTACATACTCTTCACAGCATTCAACAACTTCCCATCCACTCCATATATTCTTAATACTTTCCACAATCCTTGTCTATCCACCCTGTCATATGCTTTCTCCATATCCATGAAGGCCACATACAACTTCTTTCCCTTCTCTAGAAACTTTTCCACTAAAGATCTAAGAATGAATATCTGATCTACACAACCTCTTCCCTTCCTAAAGCCTCTCTGTTCTTCTCCAACTAATTCCTCTGTTATTTCCCTAACTCTGTCAATAAGTAACCTACCATACAATTTTCCTATTACACCAAGAAGACAAATGCTCCTATGATTACCACACACTTCTTTTTCCCCTTTGCCTTTGTACAAGGGAATAATTATACCTCCTCCACGACTCTGCCTTCCTCCCAAGCCAATCTGCACATCTTCCACATCCATTCTACTACTATCTCTCCTCCATGCTTTGGCATTTCACCACACATTCCATCAATTCCTGGGCTTTCCCCAATTTGAGTTTCTTCATTGCTTCCACAACTTCTATCCTACTGATTTCTTCCTGTCTTCTCACCTCCCTCCTTCTCCCAGCCACTCCCCAGCCACTTATACTCGCATTACTTCCATTCTCTATGTTGAACAATTCCATAAAGTGTTCTCTCCATCTCTCCATACACAACTCACTGTTACATATTCTGCAACTGACGAACATGCTATACTCTACGGAATCATAAGGAAGACCCTCTGCCATGGGTCCACTCACTGAAGATTTAAATATCTTCAGTCCACACATCAAAAAGACCAGATGAACAGAATATGACATGGTGAAAATGTATTTACAGGCTTGTATCATTAAAACTGTGGGAGGGAAAGGCAAGGTGAAAATGTATTTACAGGCTTGTATCATTAAAACTGTGGGAGGGAAAGGCAAGCCCCTAGTTTTTTATGACAATTTCTGAAGCACCCAATGAAGATAAAACATGCCTGCAATGTCCCTAGCTTTTTTATATCACATCTAACTCCAATCTGAAAAGTGGAATGCAGGCTAAACTGATCTAACAAGCATCTCATAAATGACTGTCAAAATGTGGGGTCTTGCCTACACCTTCACCTTCTTTATTTTAATTAATACATAAAAGAGCACTAAGTACCTTCTTTACTACTGGATGCAGCAGGTGTAGATTCTTTGCTGGTTCTAGGCAGCACTCCACCTGAGCTGACACTGCTGCTCTCTGTGTGTACATCTGTCATTCCCTTCTCCATCACACCACCCTCAGCCTGGGGATCACTCTCCACAAGGCTGCTTCCCTCAGCTGCAGCCTTAAGAAAAAATATTGTCAAAAGATGTGTACCATACTCCTTAACTTAACTGTTTAACCCCCTCATTCCAGTGATATACTTTTAATTACAGTACAGTATATTTTTGCTAATAACAGATTTTTAATATGGGAGAATCCCCTAACAGTGGAGGGAGGTAAATGAAAGCTGTTTATCTGATCCCTCAAGTTCGAACATTTTTTCCTAGTTTGAATAAAACTGTGTACTGGTAGCAACAACAAAATACTGTAAAAATACATTACTGTACTACATGAAAGAGGTTAGCTTCTTCAATATGATGGCTTTTTTATATCATTTGCGTGGTTTCCGGATGATTTTATTCAGATATAAAATAATCCCTCAAAACAAATGAGTTGTTAGTGACTGTACTGTATGTACTACACATTGCTGATTAACAACCTTTTTAACATTTTTTTACAGTACAGGAGTACGGGTTTGTCGGTGGGATGTTAGTGCCACAGGATGTACCATCTATTATAAGTACAACCATACACCTCAGTAAATAGTGTTACTGCAAAGCAGTGATGCTTTGGTAGACTCAAACACAATATTCAGTACCGTACCAAAAATACAATGCAACTTTTAAGTCCTTCAATACATTATGCTCTTCCTTCTCTGTCTTTTTTTTTTTTCCTTCCCCTCCCCTATAATGAAGCTAGTTTCATGGTTCAAATCTTGGTGCGGGCAGCTGTTGCCACTTGACTTAGGTGTCCATACACCCTTTGTGGGTTGGTCAGCAAAAAATAAGGACTTAGTGTAACACCTTGAGGAGATAATTGAGGTAACCTTGATGATGTAGCCTTGTGTTCCAGGACAGACAGTGAACGACCTGCCACAGGCCCAACAGCCTGTATTATGGACATGAACATTGCAGCTAAGCTCTTCATGGCATTTGCCCCACCTTTATCTTTTACCTGCTGCAACCAGAATTTGTTGATTTTCTTGGGGAAGACTCCTTCATGTAAATGTGTCAGAACAGTCTCCAGTGCACTCTTCCATACAATGATACAAACCGCAAGACTTATTACATACTGTATTTCAAAATGCTGTAGTTTATATTGTAAACATCAAAAATTTTCACTGCAAATGACCACCATACAAGTTAAAATAGTGCAGTAATAAACACTGTACCTCAATCAAATGTTTTTCTTCTATTGTTGTGACTGTAATTTGTGTGGGTTCCCTGCGACCACGGTGAATCGACAGGAGTGTATCTGTCACCAACAGTGGCCACTCAGATGGACTTGCGTCTCGCACTAATCCTGACCCACTGTGTGACTTGGGAGCTGGAAGTATAAAAATAAATTGGAATCTCTTTGAAAGCAGTGATAAGAAACAGGGAAGTGAGCATGGAAGTGACAAAGTTACTACATGACAGTATTGTGATACCAACTCTAACGTACGGAAGTGAAGCTTGGACGTTGTTGGAAGGACACAAGTCAAGAGTGACAGCAGTGGAAATGAGTTATTTAAAAGGAGCCTGTGGAGTCACATGGAGAGACAGGCTGACGAATGAGGATATAAAGGAGCGTTGTGGTGTGGATGTGGATGTGATAGGAAGCGTTATGAGGAACACACTGAGATGGTTTGGCCATGTGGAGAGGATGGAGGGTGAAAGACTGACGAAGAGAGTGTATGTGAGTGAGGTGGAGGGGAGAAGAGGGAGGGGGAGGCCGAGGATGAGATGGAGGGATGGGGTGGAGAGGTATATGAGAAAAGGGGGTGTGAGTTGGAAGCAGGGCAGTGAAATGGCGGGGGACAGGGCGACTTGGAGGCGATTTGTTTGTGGCCACCCCAAACGGGATTGAGGCGTCTGGCAATAGATAGATAGATAGATAGATAGAATCTGCTTTCACAAGACTCATGAAACTTATCAGCCTTTATTCTGTTATACCCCCCCCAGGGGGTAGGGGGGTTTTCAAGAATACTCCCCCAGTATCCCTGCTTGTCGTATGAGGCGACTAAAAGGGTTGGCGGAGGGTTAGTGCCCCTCCCCAGAAAACAGCTAACTAAAAAGACAAACAAGAAGCCTTGGACAAGGACTGACCAAAAGATGACGACCAAGGACCGGACAAAGGACATGGTACGGATCGCGACATGAAATATAAGGGGTGTGAATGATGAGGTGAAAGAGAGAGAGATTGTCCTGGTGCTTGAGGGTGCGAAAGTGGATGTATGTGGAGTAACTGAAACTTAATGGAGAGGACAGAGTGTGAGAGAATGGGAGTATGGATGGGGTATATGTGCAGGAGTAGGTGAGAATGACAGGGCAAAAGAAGTGTGTATTGTTGTGTGTAAAAGATGGAAGAAGAACATAAAAGAATATGGATCAGTTGGCTCAAGGACTGTGTGGGTAAGACTGAAAGTTGGAATACAAATGTGGGCGATTGTGTGTGCGTATGCGCCAAAGCAAGATCATGCTAGAAGAGTGAGAGAAGAGTTCTGAACAAATGTGGAAGTGTGCATGGAAAAGTTTGAAAGGAATAAGAGAGTGTTTTTGATTGGTGATATGAATGGTAAAGTAAGGAATGTGAAGCTGGATGGAATAGTTAGTGAGTGGGGTGTGCCTGCTGAGATAGATGAGAATGTCAGAGCGTTAGTGGACATTTGTGCCGGGAGGGGGTTGGTGATAGCCAATACCCTCTTCAGGCACAAAATGATCCACAGGTATACATGGCAAGTGATGAGAAGGGTGGGTGGTGAACTGAATGAAAGGAAGGCAATGATTGATTATGTGTGCGTGGATGAAAGGATTCGAAGATGTGTAATGGATGCAAGAGCTTATAGAGGTTGGGGGAGTGGCCTTTCTGACCGCTACTTGGTGATGGCCAAAATCAAGATCCAAGTAAGATGGAGAAATAGAAGAAGTAAAGGACGGGAGGAAGGAGTAGTTGCAAGAAGAGTGGAAAGGTTACAAGAGGATGAGAAAAAGGCAGAATGTGAGAGAAGCGGAGGAACGACTGGGTAAATATGAACTGGAGCAGATGGGGAACGTGGAAGGTGTGTGCAAGATATTCACAGAAGAAATATGTGCAGCATGTGATGTGGTGTGTGGGGTGGAGAGAAGACAGAAAGGGGTGCAAGGAACACCATGGTGGAATGAAGAGGTGAGACAGGCTGTGGCACAAAAGAAGACGGCATACAATGAATGGATGAGAAATAGGGGCATGGAAGAAGTTGAGAGGCGGAAGAGAGAGTTATATGTAGAAAGGAAGACAGGGGTGAAAAGATTAGTAAGAGAGAGTAAGAAGAGAGTTGATGAGGAATTTGGAAGGAATCTGAGTGTAAAGTGGAGGGACTGTAAGAAAGTGTTCTGGAAAGAGGTGAAGAGAGTAAGACAGGGTGGCAGTGAAGTTAGTAGGGGAGTGAAAGATAAAAATGGTAGATTACTAGTGGAGAAGGGAGAAAAAGTGAGCAGATGGAGAGAGCACCTTAAGGAATTGTTGAATATAGAGTATGGAAGTAATGCGAGTATAAGTGGCTGAGGAATGGCTGGGAGAAGGAGGGAAGTGAGAAGACAAGAAGAAATCAGTAGGATAGAAGTTGTGGAAGCAATGAAGAAAGTCAAATTGGGGAAAGCCCCAGAAATTAATGGAGTGTGTGGTGAAATGTTGAAGCATGGGGGAGAGATAGTAGTAGAATGGATGTGGAAGATGTGCAGATTGGCCTGGGAGGAAGGTACTGTAGAGTCCCGGAGGATTGGAAGTCAGGTATAATTATTCCCTTGTACAAAGGAAAAAGAAGTGTGTAGTAATCATAGGGGCATTTGTCTTCTTAGTGTAACAGGAAAAGTGTATAGAAGGATACTTATTGACAGAGTTTGGGAAATAACAGAGGAAGTAGTTGAAGAAGAATAGGGAGGCTTTAGGAAGGAAAGAGGTTGTGTAGATCAGATATTCATTCTTAGATCTTTAGTGGAAAAGTTTCTAGAGAAGGGATAGAAGTTGTATGCGGCTTTCATGGATTTGGAGAAAGCATATGATAGGGTGGATGGAAAAGGATTGTGGAAAGTATTAAGAATATAAGGCGTAGATGGGAAGTTGTTGAATGCTGTGAAGAGTATGTATGATGGTGCTAAGGATGCAGTGCATGTGGATGGTGAACTGAGTGAATTTTTCTCTTTGAAGGTTGGGTTGAAACAGGGATGTCATGTCTCCATGGTTGTTCAATCTGTACATGGATGGGGTAATAAAAGAGGTACAAGGTAGGGCAGTGGATGTTGGAGTGGCCCTAGTGAGAGAGGGTAGTGTTTGGAAACTCCCTGTATTGTTGTTTGCAAATGATACTGTGTTGTTAAGTGAAGATGAAGGGGAGCTGCAAGGCTTGGTGCATGAGTTTGGGAGAGTGTGTAAGAAACAGAATATAAAGGTGAATGTAGGGAAGAGTAAAGTGATAGTCTTTGATAGACGTGAAGTCAGTGAATGTACAGTGAGGTTGGATGGTAAGGAAATGGAAAATGTGAATATGTTTAAGTACTTGGGGAGTGTGATGAGTAAGGATGGAAGTTTGGAGGGTGAAGTGCTTGAAAGGGTACAACAAGGAAGAAAGGTAACTGGTTCCTTGAAAGCAGTGATAAGAAACAGGGAAGTGAGCATGGAAGTGAAAAAGTTACTACATGACAGTATTGTGATACCAACTCTAACGTATGGAAGTGAAGCTTGGACGTTGTTGGAAGGACACAAGTCAAGAGTGTGAGCAGTGGAAATGAGTTATTTAAGAGGAGCCTGTGGAGTCACATGGAGAGACAGGCTGACAAATGAGGATATAAAGGAGTGTTGTGGTGTGGATGTGGATGTGATAGGAAGTGTTAGGAGGAACACACTGATGTGGTTTGGCCATGTGGAGAGGATGGAGGGTGAGAGACTTATGAGGAGCGTGTATGTGAATGAGATGGAGGGGGGGGAGGGAGGGGGAGGCCGAGGATGAGATGGAGGGATGGAGTAGAGAGGTATATGAGAGAGGGGGGTGTGAGTTGGGAACAGGGCAGTGAAATGGCGGGGGACAGGGCAACGTGGAGGCGATTTGTTTGCTGCCACCCTGTATGGGATTACGGCGTCTGGCAACAGACAGATAGATAGACAGAAAAGTAGTCATTACTTAACTATACTGCTGTACATACAGTAAGATTTTTAAGTTTATTTAGCTTCTTTGGCTGATATCCCTCTCAATACATATTTCTATCTGCAGATTCTCTTTGCATTTGTTCAGTGCAGATACCTTTAAGATGGAGAAGTTATTTCTGTCTTTGCAATCATAGCTGGCATATTTTGGGGTCACGGAGACTAATTTCTTACCGCATAGGGCTGAGGTTACAGTGTTAAAGACTCTGCTAAGCATTTAAAGAGCAAAAAACCCTCTCCATTGGTTGTTTATGAAATATCTGCACTCTGAACTTCCAAGTGCACAGGTGATTCTCACCAACTTGTGATAAATTTGATGTACACTGCCATGATGCCATTCTTCAGCAGTGCAGGATTTTACCTATATGCTGCAGTACTCCTTCATTCACTATTTTCTTAATTTTTTTAGCTTTATGTTATGGGCCTGCCTTCCTCCAGTTCTCTCACTTAAAGATGTTGCAACTTTCCTAATATAGGCTAACTGAGTGAGGATCGCTTAGCAAGGTCGGAGAAATTTTAAGGCACAGTTGGCGGGACCTGAACCCACACCCCCTCCTTTCTTGGGCAACGCACTTACTGCTTTCACCATGGCAGCACCCAGATCTCCCATCCTGCCAGTTGGAAGGGCTAAAATCTCTAAGCACTGTTGCACCTCTGCCACACATGTCCCAGAAACTTTCTGTCACAGTCCCCACAGCCTCACCCTTCTATGATAGCTGCATACCCCATATCTTCACCAAATGTAACAGAGTAGGAATGATCTAGCACCACCCTTTTCTTTCCTTTATTCTTTGGCTTTACATTAGCCCTAGAAAATCAACTGAGGAAGGTGACAGAACCAAAACAAATCAGATCAATGACACTCCTTTCAATTCACAACCAGCTTTGTGTAACAAAAATAAAATATCACTACTGGTACAATATCAAATGTACAAAATCCAAATAAATCATATTACCATTTGAAGTATGTTATTTAAGATGGCAGTAAATTCATAACATATATCAGTACTGATGCATATCACAGGTTTGCACTTACAGACTACCAGTATGCACATAGTTGGCCAGATCACAGTCTGACAGGGCTGAGTTGACCTAGGACATTTGTTCTCCGCCTCCTACACAGACATACACATATTAACCATCCCAGTAGCTTCAGCTGATGGTAAATCCAATCTGTTGCCTATTTCTGACTATACAGTGCTTCCTCACATCACCATCAGTTGACACTGTATCATTCAGAACATATATTAGTTTCATATTGTTTATAAAGGCTCCAACATGCTTGCATTGATCAGCCTTGGTCCCCTAATGGTAGGTGTCCATGCTGCTTGATCTCTGGCAGCCTCCTAGTTCAGTCTTTTATCCCTGGGGTCACACTCTGTGACCTCATCCCAGGTCTTTTCTGGTCTACCTCTTGCAACCCTACGCTCGATGTTCATGCCTATCTCCTTCCACATGTAGTTGTCATCTTCCATCCTCTCAACTTGCCGGAACCATTTCAACCTACCCCTCCTTATTACAATACTAATACATTCACGTCCCATCTTTTCTCTCAATCTCCAATCGCAATCATGTCCCCCCAGGCCTCTCATTCATAGTCGCACTACACATCCATCTAATCATTAATATTTCTGTACATCTGACCCTACAAATATCTTCTTCCTTTACTATCCAGGTCTCACTATTGTATATCATTACACTCCTACCATAAGCTGGATACAGAGACCCTTTAGCATGAAGGGAGAGCCCTCTCACTGTCAGGAGAGGCAACTTCAACTTCTGACTCTGGAGTACAGATGATTACGTGGAAAAATGGTTGAGAACTGTAAGATTCCAAGTAGAATATAAGGTCAAGAAGTCTGTAGGAATCTTTTTATGAGGCATGAGGATTCTGCAATACAAGGAAAGAGTACGACGATATTCGAACAGAGATCATAACTCAGTATAAGAAAATACCAGTATACCTGTACATGTTTTGTAACAGGGCTGAAACTAACTGCAACAGTTTGCCAGTTTATGTTGTAAACTCTACTTCTGTCCTTGATTTTGAAAGAGGATGGACAAAGCATGGAAATGCAAGAACAGAAATTTGTGTTTTGAGGTGTTATATGGCACAAATCTTTCAACCACTCTATAGACAGTGAGAGTGTTCTAGAGCTGGACATTAGTCTATTCCAGAGGTCATCTGTTAGTTTCTGTGGGCATAACTATCACCACTGAGAAAGCTTACAGCTTGGACACTGATACCAGCATAATAAACTCTCATCTAATTGAGTAGTCCATGTTGCTGACTGTGAAGTTGCTGCCCCATTAACACCAGGGTTCGAATCCTGTGTGAGCAGCTGGTGTCACTCAACTCAGGTGACTATCCATCCTTTGTGGGTTGGTAGGTAAAAATGAGTGCCTGGGGGTGATGCCTAGGGGAGGTATTTATGGTAACTTGGATGATCCAGTGGCTTTGTATCTCATGATATTGGATAAAAAACCTGCCACAGGCTCAAAGGCCTATGTTACAGAGATGAGCACCATGACTAAATGCCCCATGGCATTATCTTTACTCTTTCTAACTCCATCCAACCTTGGCACATTTCAGTCCAAGTTACACCTGGTTAGGGTAGGTTAGATTAACTTCAAGTTTGGCATGGGTTAGATTACTACATAGTATGCTCCTAGGCAGGTTATAGGGATTCAATACCTACCGTATCTATCTATCTGTTGCCAGACACCTCAATCCCATAAAGGGTGGCCACAAACAAATCGCCTCTATGTCGCCCTGTCCAACGCCATTTCACTGCCCTGCTTCCAGTTCGCACCTCCCTCTCTCTCATATACCACTCCACTCCATCCCTCCCCCTCCCTCTCCCCCTCTTCACTTCACTTGCATACACTCTCCTCACTAGTCTCTTGCTCTCCATCCTCTCCACATGGCCAAACCACCTCAATGTATTTCTCCTAATGCTCTCTACCACACCCACATCCACACCATGATGCTCCTTCACTTCCTCATTTGTCAGTCTGTCTTTCCACGTAGCCTAACTTCACATGCTCCTCTCAAATAATTCATTTCCACTGCTCTCCTCTCACACTTGACTTGTGTTCTTCAAACAAGGTCCAAGCTTCACTTCCATACACTGGGGTTGGTATCACAATACTGTACTGTCATGCAGTGGCTTCTTTACTTCCATGTTCACTTCTCTTTTCCTTATTACTGCTGTCAAAGAAACAGCAACCTTTCTTCCCTGCTGTACCCTTTCAAGTGCTTCACCCTCTAAACTTCCATCCTTACTCATTACACTACCCAACTACTGTACTTAACCCCTTACGGGCGGGCAACTCATCAATTATACGACAGTGTGGGGAGGCATATTTTCAGAAAAATAAAGAACTGTATCAAGGAATAAGCCCAAACATGCATAAATCGATGAAAATGGATGAAAAATGAAGGCAAGAGGTGTTACATGTGTGGTAATACATGTCTGCTGGCTGTGGGAGGAGGAGGGAAGGAGTGATGGAGGAGCGCAGACAGGCAGCTTATCACCAGGTGCTCCTGGGGCAAGGCTAGTAAATTATTCACTCATTTGCTGGCTTAACCGATCAGAATACAACCCTTGGACCATAGGTAAGTTATCAGTGAATTTCATAATGAGGCGGATGGAACAGAAATTAGAAGGTGAACTTTGAAAAATGTGGATTAACCCCTTCAGTACTAGAATATCATATGCATTACAGTCTCATCTCTACCACAGCGTTTTGTTACGATTTGGAGAGTTCCTTCGTAGTGACTGGGTTAAAGAAGGATGTAACTTCTAGTCTGAAAAGTCTCTCCTAAGCTAAATCAGATTCCCTAAAAGTTACAAAAATAAAATAAAATCTGTCAAGGTAATCAAATGGTGAAAGTAAAGGAGAAAAAAAGTTTATGTTCGACAGTAGTTAACAGTGAATTCCATAATGATGTTCGACTGAACAGAAATTAGGTTAAAAAAAAAAAAAAAAAGTATGAAAGTAGGAAAGCAAGCCTAATTGTAATATATTCTATGTGCAAGTGACTTAATATATTCTTAATATTGTACAGTAAAACCTCACTATAACGGACTAATTGGGACCCAAGCCACTCCAAAAAAAGCGACATCTGGACTTCCCCCTACTAACCTGGACTTGTCCGATATATCAGTCATTTGTCTGGATCGCACCAGCGGTTTTTAAACTGTTTTCACTACCGTTGCAGTACAGTATATCAGTGTTGTGTATTTACCTTCGTGCTTCAATGTATAACTTTATTTTTCATTAATCCATTCATTATAGTGTTGGCTTCTACAAGTATATTTTCACTGAAGTTGTATTATGTTATTTGTGTCATCCCTTCTGCCTGTGTTATGATAAAGGGCAGTTCACATAATTATAGCCCTCCCCTTCCACTTCCCATGACAAATTTCTTGTGTGTTGTAGGGACGGCTTGGTCAGTGTTATCAGTGTCTATCCTGCATCACATTCATTTCCAACTGCCCACTGTCACACCCACACCCACACCAGCAGACTAGGCCATCCCCCAAACAACATACCTCCAGCTGAGTTTCTAGTGGAGCCCTGTATTTTATTGTACCAAGTGACAATTTTTATGCTTTGTGGAGATAAACTGGTGGTGGCGACCATCATCCACTCACTTGATGTAGTGCTGCCTACCTCTTCCTTAGCCTTTATCATTCTTTTTCTGTGCCTGGCCTCCTCTCTTCCTATTTCTCCCATCTTTCCTGTCACTTCTTATTGCTTTTCTTTCCTTTACAGATGGCTTTACATTGAGTGACAAGCCAAATGGTTTCCTGTAAGCCAAGAAACCATTTACAACGCTGGGTGGTAACCATATAACCAAATCATACGTGCTCCCTATGTGTCAACAAGTGGGTTGGTGGAGGGTTAGTGCCCCTCCCCGTAAATCAAATAACTCAGAGTCAAATGGCCACCCCTTGCGGGATTGTGGCGTCTGGCAATAGATAGATAGATAGCTTTTTTTTCACCACTGAACACCATATTTATCATTTATGCATTCTTTAAACTATTCATTGTCTTCAAAATCTTATGTGTGTGTTTTCTATTTTACTTGAACACTTATAACAATAAAACTTACGTACGAATATACTATTTTATTTGAACAATTATAACACCACAACTTATATATGTATATTCAGTTTTACTTGTTTCAAGGCATGGAAGAGTAGAGGGCAGGACAACAGATGACAAGGATGCCTTATCACCCAATTTCACCATTAAATTAGGGCCGAAAATGGCCAGACATTATGTAACGTCACCCGCCTCCTCACACACGGACGTCATGGTCTGCCTGTTAGGGGTTAAATGCACTCACATTTCCATTTCCTCCTCATCCAGCCTCACTGTACAACCAGTGGCACCATTTCTCTCCAAGACCGTAACTTTACTCTTCCCTACACTCACTTCTAGATTCCATTTCTTACACACTCTCCCACACTCATTCACCAAGCCTCGCAGTTCCCCTTCATCTTCACTTAACAATACAGTCTCATCTGCAAACAACAGAGGAGGGAGTTTCCAAACTCAGCCCTCTTTCATTAGGGTTCCTCCAACATCCACTGCCCTATCTTGTACCTCTTTTATAACCCTATCCATATACAGATTGAACAACCATGGGACATGACAATATCATATGCATGCAAAATAAAGTACCGGTACATCATGGAAAAATGGGAAACAGTCATAAAAACAATACAATAATAACCTACCAAAAAAATCTTATAAAAAAGGAAGAATTGTACAGGAAACAATGAAGATGTAAATTCGTAAGTTAATTCTGCCACTCAAACGTGTTAATATATCAAAAAATACAGTAAAAATCAGGAAAAGATGAGTCATTCAGTAAAATAAGGGATTTCTGCTGCATAAGTTAAAAGTAAAGTTTTACCTTACCAGTTTACATTTATTTTTTCTTCAAATTTCACAATAATACGGCATATGAGATACTCTTTTCATCATTGAAAGATGATGACATAGGAATAAATTAGTCCTACCTTGATACTCAATGTGCTTAAGCGTGGGGCTATCGTCGGCAGTCTCTAGCCTAAGTACCACCAGGCTGACTGACATTATTTCATTCCTTTTGTTTCCTTTTTGCTACAGCGATGTACGAGGATAATAAATAATGCCAACTGAAGCAGCTGTTTCCCTTATCCACTCTTTCTCTCTCTTTCTTCCTCCTGCTGCGCCTGACTCATCCCGGCTGTACTTTGTTTACTATCTACTTGTGTGCTCCGGCCAATGACAAACAGTTTTAGCAGTAACGTACTACATTCTTTATTTTGATTGGCTGCGATAAAACCATCAGTTTAGTTATATAGGGTCTTTAAATGCCTTTCCACAGGTCGCTTTTGGATATTTAAAGAAGCAAATTAGCCAATAGAAATGAAAGTTTTCTCTAGTACTTAAATCTTATTGGACAGTATTTTAAAGGTACGCTTAAAGTTCCTGCATCCAAACCCGTCTTTCTGTTTGTAAACACGAGACCACAGGAAGGACAGCGGTTCATAGGGGAAGAAAATTACTACCCATTGCTTCATGATACCACAGTCCAAGGCTTCACACAGTTTCTGGGCATAATCTGTGGCGTCTGTATTAAGTTCTAGTGACAGTTAACGGGTCAGGTATGTTGACTGCAACTTTACTTAATGTTGACACTACCAGGCATGGCTGCTGCCACTATATTGTAGGGGCTGGGAGTGTATAATACTTCATATCGCACCAATGTAGCGGGATGAAGTTTTGGTAGAATTCTAGTTTCAGGTCATATTCGTTTTTATCATGAAATCTACTTTTCCTCCATTGTATTTGATGTGATTTGTGCGATTCCGACGGCCACTTCCGTCGGGAATGGCCTGTTTGAGATATCCCCCCACCACTCCAACTATACTGGGGAATCGGAGGTTTTCAGGTGGGGAAAACAGTGGAAAACAGGTCATATGCAAGAAAATGAAAATAACTGGATGAATTAAATCAGTCACATGAAAACCTACCCATATTGAAAAAGCTAGCTGTCGTGAGAAACTGAATATACCTAACCCAGCATAACCTTTCGCAAAGTAACCACACCTGATCTGACCTGACCTAATGAAGAGTTTTTTTTTTTTTTTCATTAACATTTCTGTGTGCTGTGTCTGGAGTGTGACAAACTTGGGTTATTTTTTTACAGTAATCATACACACCTTACCAAATCAGTTCTTTATGTCTATCTATTCTATCTATTGCCAGATGCCATAATCCCGTAAGGGGTGGCCATTTGACTTTGAGTTATTTGTTTTACGGGGAGGGGCACTAACCCTCCACCAACCCACTTGCTGACACGTAGGGAGCACGTATGATTTGGTTATATGGTTACCACTCAGCGTTGTAAATGGTTTCTTGGCTTACAGGAAACCATTTGGCTTGTCACTCAATGTAAAGCCACCTGTAAAGGAAAGAAAAGCAATAAGTGACAAGAGAGATGGGAGAAATAGGAAGAGAGGACGACAGGCACAGAAAAAGAATGATAAAGGCTAAGGAAGTAGGCAGCACTACATCAAGTGAGTGGATGATGGTCGCCACGGATAGTCTGTTATATTTTTTTCTGGTTATTTTTGGAGTGGTAAATAAACGTTTCTTGTTAAATCTGTTTACCTGTTGTTTTAAGCCATTTTCTGCCCTGACTCCTTTACAGGTGGCTTTACATTGAGTGATAAGCCAAATGGTTTCCTGTAAGCCAAGAAACCATTTACAATGCTGGGTGGTAACCATATAACCAAACCATACGTGCTCCCTACGTGTCAACAAGTGGGTTGGTGGAGGGTTGGTGCCCCTCCCTGTAAAACAACTAACTCAGTGTCAAATGGCCACCCTTTGCGGGATTGTGGTGTCTGGCAATAGATAGATAGATAGACAACTCTTGTTTTCACCAGGGTAGTTGCAGAAAGGACTAATGTCTTAACATTTAAACCAAACCTAGCCTAACCTTGCTTAGTTGTACCTAATAATTTAACCTAACCTAACATTACCTTACTTAATCTCCTGTTGGGAAAGGGAAACAAAATTCATCTTTCAGTATGTTGAGTAAGATTCTTCCATTACGCAGGAAACTAACAAGTGTAGTTACAGTTTAAGGAACGTGATGATAATAGTGGGGAAATTTTTTCAGCAGGGAAAGGTCATTCACACCCAGAAAATAGTCAGAAAAACACAGAAAACAAGTTGCAGAATATAAATAGAATTGGTAAGGTCTTTCTGCTGTTTAAAGTAACACATACATTTGCCTTTTTTTTTTTTTTTTTTTTTTTTTTTTACACATTGGCCTTTCAGCAGAGGAAAAGTGTTTGGTTGACTATAGTAGGACTCGCCTAAATTTGCGGCTTTGGTGTGGCCTGCACCTGTGTACAGTGTTGCCATGTTTTCTATACCGTTATCTCTCTCTCTCTCTCTCTCTCCTGCCGGGAGATGTGAGCCACCCTGAGTACTTTTGATTCTTTTATGTTATTTATAATTGTGCTTTCATTTGTTATTTTGGTTTTGTTATATTTAGTGATATCATTTTTTGTATACGGCGACAGATGACCTGTTATTGCGGTACCATGACTGATTTTCATTCATTCATTCTGTTTCCCCTTCCCCCCCTCGCGAGTGAATTTTTTTTTTTTTTTACTTCGGTATTGGCATATGTCTGCTATTTTGTACTACATATTAGCTTATGATTATAAATGTGATTATTCCTCGCCCTTAAAATTACGGTAAAAGCCAGTAAATGTGAACATTTTTCTCTAGCAACACCTGTGCAAGCTATGCTTGGGTCTCTGGAGGTACTTACTTTACCTTAGGCCAGACTGGGTGTGTCAGTGTTGCCACTCACAAGAATTATATGAATTATTTCTTTTACTTTGGATATTGGCATATTTCTTCTTTTTTCAGGCTCATTATCTTAAAGCGATAACTGTGATATTATTACCCACCCTAAAGCCACGCTAAAAATCATTAAAAGTGACTACAATTTCTTTTAGCAACACTGTACAATATGTATGCCATGTTCTGTGTTACTGTATAAATATTTTATGCATAATAAGATTACTGTTGATTCATCCATCTAAATACACAAGTGTAAGTTTTATTCATCTGAATTTATCGTATTTGTGATCCCTTGTACATAAATAGCTTCCGTTTCACATCGCAAGTTGGGGAAATGTTGCAGCATTGTACACAGGTGCGGGCCACACCAAAGCCGCAAATTTAGGGGAGTCCTACTATAGGCCTATGCAATAACTAGTTGCTTGATATTTAGTTCAGGTTCAGGTTCAGGTTAGTTCGAGGTGTATAGCCTTTCCAATGGCACACTTCTTCGTTTCTCTATGTTTCTGTTTTATTTTCCTTCAGTTCCTTTTCTCTCTCTTTCCACATATCATACAGTTGTTCTTTTTTTCAATATTCTCTGCCTGGAATAAAAACTGTCCAATCACCAGTTCTTCGTCTTCTGTTCTGGGTCTCTGTAGGTCTACTATACTGTTTCTCACTTCTTGTAAACTTGGGCAAAATAGTATAAAATGGGGCAGGATTCCTTCTTCTACCTGGCACAGCTTACATATTGTGTTTTCTCCTTGGTGCCTCTTTGTGTTCTGGAGGGGTAAGCAGTTACTTCTAGCTCTATACCATATTACTGAAGATGGTCTGTTATCATAACATAGTTCTTTTATTTCTTCCTTCCACTTTCTACATATCACTAATGACTCCTTACTTTCCATCTCTTGTATCCACTTTATTGTATCTTTCTCTGTAATTCTTTGCTTTATTTCCACAACTTTAATCTTTTTCAGGTTTCTAATTTCTATTCCACTTTCCTCCATATAATTAAGTGATATTTTTCTCCACTGATTTTTCTGGTCCTCTTTTACTGCAGCCCATATTTTTTCCAATAGTTCATTTCCTCTTTCTTCTATATTCTTTATATATTTTATCCTCCCTTCCACAATTCTTGATTTCATAGAAATACCTATTTCTCCTCTCATTGAACACACTGTTGCATTTCTTGGAGCTCCCAGAATCTGTCTGCACACACTATTTTCTATTTTCTGCATTTTTTCTATTTCTCCCTGTTATATTTATTACATTACTAGCATACAGTATTGCTGGGAGTGCTATGGTTTTCCAAAATGTTTTTCCAATTAATAATTTATTGCTGCTCTTACTTATAATTAGGTATACTATATTTGCCATTTTCTGCATTTTTTCAGTCATTTTCTGCTTGTGGGTTTTAAACATGTTCCTTTTATTTTCTATTATCACACCTAGGTAGCGTATATTTTCTTTTACTTGTATTCCAGCAATTTCAGCTGGTTTTTCCTTCATATTAAACACTATTACATAACTTTTTTCTTTGTTTATTTCCAAGCCACATTTTTCTCCGACTTCCGTTAGAATTCTTATGCTTCTTTCCGCTTCTTCCACTGATGGACTTAACAGCAACCTGTCATCTGCATAGAATAGTGTACATATCCCAAACAGCTCATTTTCAAAACCACATCCTCTGCTTTCTAGTTCTTTCATAATTATGTAAGTATTTTGAAAAGAGTACATACAGTAGGCTACTGTACTGAGCTACATGTAGCTAGCTATTTTGTTTCCAGGTCACAAAAATGGAGACTGCGGGCAGTGATGAAGCTGTGAAGACTCCTATAGAAGAGGTTGAAGGAGGCTGGATACAACAGTTGGTGGTGTATGCAGCTCGGTAAGGAAAGGTTTTCACATCTGTTACCAGTTACTTTTGTATGCCCCCATGAGGAGGAGCATGAGCTGCCCATTACTGCATACACAAGTCCAGAGGTGTTTAGAGGAATGTCTCAATTTGCTTCAAGCTGGAGAAGAAAAGTTATACATTCTGCATGTTAATGGAGAGAAAATAAAGCTACTGCCAACTTACTGTTTCATTTAATTCAGAAAGTGTGCCAAGATGAGGACCTCTGGCTGTTGCTACATTAGCAAAGTGCCAGTAGTGAACTGTATTTCTCACACTCCTTTCTCCATAGTTTGGTGCCCAAATCCTTTTCTGATACAGTGTGGTTTCATGTCTCATCTTCCTCACCACATTTTCCTGCAGTCCCTACTCTTCCATGGCTTCAGGATAAGTGGTTCCAGTAACTAGTCAAAGAGGTATAGGTTAGTGAACTGCTTACTTACTTTACGTCAGTTACCGATTGGTAAGGATGTTCCTTGAACCCAATGGTGTATGATGTCAATTGCAAGAGCAGCAGAACTGATGTTTCCCTAAGGTGCTATCACACTGGTGCCTAGAATTAGGTTTGCTTGGAAAACAAGTAATTGTGTCAACAGTTATTTTTCAAGCACGTTCCTGCAGGTCTAAGTCAGGGAAGTGATACACCTGTTGATCGCAACAGAGAAGCATAAGCATATGGTTTATGTCGTTTTTATAGCATTTGAAGCCATGGTACAATAGTCCCACCCTGAAGTACTTTATCTATTTATCTGTCTATAGCCAGATGCCATAATCCCATAAGGGGTGGGTGTTCGACTTAGTTGTTTTATAGGGAGTGGCATTAACCCTCCACCAACCCACTTGTTGACACGTAGGGAGCACATGGGTTGGTTATGTGGTTACCAGCCAGCATTGTAAATGGTTTCCTGGCTTACAGGAAACCATAAGGCTTGCCACTCAGTGTAAAGCCACCTGAAAAGGAAAGAAGAGAAATAAAAAAGTGACAGGAAAAATGGGAGAAATAGGAAGAGAGGAGGGCAGACACAGAAAAAGAATGGTACAGGTGAAGGAAGAAAGAGGTTACACTACATCAAATAAGTGGATGATGGTCACCACCACCTACCACCTGGAGTACTTAATAAAATTATTAACTGTGAATGCTTAAGCGAGTGTAAGTTTCATGCACTGTAATTAAATACTGAAATTGTGATGTTCACTTGGCTGTTGGTTGGTGGCCCTAAGTCTAGGGAAGTGGACCATTCAAAGAAAATGCACATGAGGAAGCAAAATGCCAGGCAGTCTCAACAGAGCACAAGCACATACTTTATGCCATTTTATGGTATTCAGAAACTTGATACGTTAGTCCCATCCAGTAATACATTCCTGAGTTAACTACACTATTTACATGGTGCCATCTAAACTGTATATTGCTCCGCTGAACAAATTAAATGCAGTACTGCATACAATTTACTTTTTTTTTTTCTGTCACCGATCAACCATCAGATATCTTTTACAGGGAAGTCTGTGCTCTGTAATACTGTGGCACAAGTTCAGAGGAGAATTTTGCATTAAGCGATTATAACAAACAGTAACTGCTGTAGGCCAATTGGTCCATGCTAGGCAGCTTCTACAAAGACAAGGATGGTAAAGAAAAACACTTGTAAACGCGACCTTGAGTGTCAGGAGACAATCATGGACCCAGGAAACCTGAGCCAAAAAAACGAAGATAGGAAGCATCTCTTGTCAACAATTGGATGCGCAAAGCACAGTGTAGTGCAATAACGTCTCTCCCTGGTTCTAGGGAACTTGCACCTGGAGTGATTCCTGCCATAGAAACTAGGCACTAGTGTGATACTGCCTTTAGGTGCTCATAACACTGTATGCAGGAGAAAAAGAAGTCCTTGTGTAGCTGGAAACACACAGATGTATCAGTAAACTAAGTGCATGAAGTTGTAAGCAAGTCCATGAGTAGTAATGGTCAGTTGTAGAATACTTGTGAATATAGAGAATAATGAAGCTGCATTCCAGAGTATGAGGTCTGTCTAAAAAGAAACTGAACTTTCTGAATAGCGCACCAACTGGTGCGTAGTGTGATCGCAATGGGAGCACTGTGTAGTGGTGACTTTGAACTATAATCTGACACTAGCAGCTGCACACCACATCACTTCTTCATCAAGTTATATGTCCAGTGCACTTGTTGATGTGTTGCAAATTGAACAGTGAAGAATCTTTAAGAGCAACGTGTTTTCCAGAAATTCTGTTTCAGGGTGGGAAAAACTTTTACTCTCTGAAATGTCATAACAGATGATGAAACATGGATGTATGGCTACGATGTCAAAACAAAGAGGCTGTAATCACCATGGTGAGTTTGAATATTGTTACCACAGCAAGAAAAAAAAAAAAGTCGCTCAGTTAAGGTGATATATATATATATATATATATATATATATATATATATATATATATATATATTTTTTTTTTTTTAAGGGCGTCGTTCATCTGGAGTTTGTTCCATGTGGTCAGACAGTCAATAAAGAGTTTTACTTGGACATCCTGAAGCATTTGCGGGAGGCAGTGCAAAAGAAGAGGCCTGGGGCATGGACAAACAAAACCTGGATGCAGCACTATGGCAATGCATCTGTTCATGTGTCACCCCTTATCCATGACTTTTTGGCAAAGGCGAGACAACTATCATCCTCCAGCAACTGTACTCTCTGGATCTGGACCTTGTAGACTTTTTTTTTCCCCCCCCACATTGAAATCTACCCTGAAAGATTGCTGCTTTCAGATGATAGAAGAAAATTCGCCCAGTGCACAAAACACCCATTCACTCAAGCACATACCTCCATGACTAAGTGACATGGCATGATGCAGTTAGTGTTAGATTAAAGCTCATAGTCTCCAGTACACTGCAGGAACAAGCAATGCCAGGTAGTTGTCATGCTATTCAAAAAGATCAGTTTCTTTTTGGACGGACCTCATATTTATTACATATTAGTGGTAGGGCAGACAGGCTAAACTTCCTTTCTTTTCCACCGTGTGTTTTTGTAATGATTGGGGTTTGTCTCTCCTATACAGTTTCACGTTTAATAATGTGGATCAGATTTTAATCTCTACTAGGGGGTAATGGATGTACCAAGTAAGATTTTTGATTAACTATTTCTTCCTGTGGCAGCTCTTCAGTGGGTCACTAGGATACAGTGAGGCTTTAGCACAAAACAGGGGATTGATACAGATGATAAACATGATCCCTGCCTTGATAAGTCTTAAATTTTGCAAATCATTTGGAGCAGATGCATTTGCTGTACACAGAGTACAATACCTCTCACCCTGAATTTGTAGCAAGTTAATGTGGTTACGAACTCACATCCATGTTTGTGTCTGGCCGTCAAGGGTAACCTGACATGTTGATTGTGAAACATCTATTAGTATTTTATTTCAGCTAATGTCAGACACTTTCAGTATGCTGTAGAGAAACTTAGAGCACCAAAAATGTTAATAATCATTGCAGTCAGTGTATTGGTTGAGAATAAAGAACTACAAATTTTATTCAGACTTACAAAGAGCAGTTTTATTCAGCTCAAACTCACCACACTCAGTGGATTAAGTGGCTCATTATAAAATGCCAGCATACGTAAGAGTAATTTTTATGTTTTAGACGTACAAACATTAAAATACTGTATAGTACCATGTTGAACAGTGCTTTAGATTTGATGGAAAGATGGCACTGTTCTACAGTAGTACAGTGGGGTCCCCCGGTATGCAGGATCTCAATATGTAAAACAACTAAAATGTAAACTTGACTCAAGAAAAAAAAAATTAATACAGTATGAGAAATGTGAATTTGAAATGCATATCTATCATATGAAAGCAAGAGAAAAATGGTTTTCCCCCTTAAAATGATAGTATTCAAAGCCGCCACCAGGTGGCTGATTGGTCTCCAGCCCTTTCCCTTCCTCACAGCATCTCTGAAGTCAAGTCTCAAGACTCTCATTCTGTGTCTGCCCGTGCTGTGCTCGCATACTGTGTTTTGTTAGCATTGTATGAGACCCGCTCTTGCTTACCTGTTACATCATGACCCCCCTGCTTCATTCCAAGAATAAGAAACATTTTGAGGTTGAAGATGAAGGTTATAGAGTTGAATAAGCAAGGTAAAAGAAACTCAAACATTTGACGTGAACTTGGCTTAGGTGAATCGATAGTGAGAAACAGTCTTAAGAACAAGGAGCAGATTTTACAAACCGTCAGGACTTATGGAGGCCAGCAAGTGGACGGGGGCAATAAGGTTGATAATCCCGCAGTTATTCAAATGGAGCGCTGCACAGCACATTACAATCACAGTTCTGTTATCTTTCTTTGAGCAAAAATGATAGTCAATAATGGGGAAGTACAGTACTTTAAATGACAAAGATAGGGTGAGGTTTTGACCAACAGTACATTTATTTCCATTGATTCTGTGTTTATTAATATGTGAAATTACCAGTATGCGGCGCATTCCCTCAACCATATTCACACATATTGGGAGACCCCACTATATACTGAACTGACTTTCATTATACTGTATACCGTATGGTACTTTTATTTCAGAAACCCCTGGGAATTTTGTTGGTATCTGCTGCTGTGTCTATCACCAATGTTTTTCATCTCGGCTGTTCTCTCTTGGAAGCTGGCAAAGGCACTTGAAGCTCAGGAAAAGGTAATTAGATTTACTAAGTTCACATAGTATGTAATTAAAATAAATGCCAGTGCTGTAACCCCTTCTGCCTGAGGATGTACTTTGTATAGTATTTGTTCAGGCCAATGTCATACAATTTTATTTTGTTTAGGAGTATTGCCCTTCAGGGTGGAAGTGTTAAAAACCATCTTCATTAATCCTTTCAGCCTGAGGAAATATTTTCAACTGTAACATGGCACTGTATATTGTAGCTGACACAAAATCATTTTATTTGTCAGAGCTGAGATCCTTTGGGGTGAAATAGTTAACAGCAGTATACCACACATTATGACTCATTTGTATGTTTTTTATGATAATGCCTGTAATACTGCATCAGTGTATGTTTGGTGAATGAATTGGTTATGATTAAGAAAATACTTGGAGACCATGTTTTAATCAGTGATGCTGACACCCTTTGTTCCCATGTCAGTGTATGTTTGGTGAATGAATTGGTTATGATTAAGAAAACATTTGGGGGGCATATATCAGTCTGATGCTGACACCTTTTGCACCCATGGTGGAGCAACTGTGGCATTCATCCGAGAACAAAACTTCCTCGTGCAGTATTACCCTGCACCTCATCGTGGGAAGGACATTTGTCCAACCCTAGTGAGGCACTGTTTACCACCAGGGGGCACTGGTTCCCTACACATTGTGTGTACAGGAAAATAAATTGTACAGTATTGTACTATATATAGTGCACCTGTAGGATGGCCCCACAGAAGCAGTTTCTTACCAGTGGTTGACAGGTCTGCACAGCCAGACAGACCAGGGTTGAGCAACAGCAACAACTCCAGTCAGTTTAGGAAGCTTGGCATTTCTTTCTCACCAGGTTATTTTGTATGTTCATGAATTTTGTATGTTCAGTGTACTTATGCAGTCTGTCAGATTAAAAGAAGTTCAAAATAATATATGTAATAAACAATAATGAGGTATAACATGCAAAATACGGTATAACATTGAGGAAAAGGCATTAGGAAGCCTCTCAAGTCAAGGAGAATACAGCCATACTATAGGGCCGAGTACAGTAGACACTTGCTATAATGGTCTAATTGGGGACAAGCCAGATCTGATGAAGCCAATAGTTCATTATATCTGGTGGTTCCTCCCAGAGGTGGGATTTTAAGCTCACATTTGAAAATAAATGATTCTATCTATCTATCTATCTATAGCCCGACGCCCTAATCCCGCAAAGGGTGGCCGCAGACAAAACGCCTCCAAGTCACTCTGTCACCCACCATTTGACTCTCCTCTCCCCAACTCACCCCCCCTCCCTCATATACCTCTCAACTCCATCCCTCCACCTCATCCTCGGTCTACCCCTCCCTCTCCCTCCCTCCACCTCACCTACATACACCCTCTTAGTCAGTCTTTCATTCTCCATTCTCTCCACATGTCCAAACCACCTCAGTGTATTTCTCCTAATCTTTTCAACCACATCCACATCTACCCCACAACGTTCCTTCACTTCTTCATTCGTCAACCTGTCCCTCCACGTCACTCCACATGCTCCTCTCAAGTAACTCATTTCTACTGCTCTCACTCTTGACTTGTTCCCCTCTTGCAATGCCCACGCCTCGCTTCCATACGTCAGGGTAGGGATCACAATACCATCATGCAGTGACTTCTTAACTTCCATACTCACCTCCCTATTTCTCATCACTGCTTTCAGTGTACCAACAACCTTTCTTCCCTGCTGTACCCTTTCACGTACTTCATCCCCCAAAGTTCCATCCTTACTCATCACACTACCCAAGTACTTGAATGCACTCACATTCTCCATATCCTCTCCATCCAACCTCACTGCACACTCTGTGACTTCATTCCTCTCAAACACCATAACTTTACTTTTGCTTACATTAACTTTCAGCTTCCTCCTCCTACACTCTGTCCCAAATTCATTCACCAAACCTTGCAACTCCCATTCATCTTCACTCAACAATACTGTATCATCAGCAAACAGCAACACTGGAAGCTTCCAAATCTCACCCTCACTCATTAGGGCCACCCCCACATCCACTGCCCTACCTTGTACCTCCTTTACAACCCCATCCATATATATATTAAACAGCCATGGAGACATTACACACCCCTGTTTCAGTCCCACATTGAGATCAAAGAACTCACTCAGCTCACCATCCACACGCACCGTAGCCCTAGCTCCCTCATACATACTCTTCACAGCACTCAACAATTTCCCCTCCACTCCATATATTCTTAATATCTTCCACATACCTTGCCTATCTATTCTGTCATAAGCTTTCTCCAAGTCCATGAAGGCAGCATACACTTTCCTTCCCTTCTCTAGATACTTCTCCACTAAACATCTTAGAACAAATATCTGATCTACACACCTCTTTCCCTTCCTAAATTCCCTCTTGTTCTTCTCTAACTAGCTCCTCTGTCATATGCCTAACCCTATCAATGAGTATTCTACCATATATTTTACCAGTCACACTAAGAAGGCAAATACCCCTATGGTTACCACATACTTCTCTCTCCCCTTTTCCTTTGTACAGAGGAACAATTATACCTGATTTCCAGTCCTCTGGAACCCTTCCCTCTTCCCAAGCCAATCAACACAACTTCCATATCCACTCCAAAACAATCTCACCCCCATACCTAAGCATTTCACCACACACTCCATCAATTCCTGGGGCCTTTCCCAGCTTAATCTTCTTCATCGCTTCCACTACTTCCGACCTACTGATCTCTTCCTCCCTCCTCCCTCCTCTCATTCTGGTACTAAAAATGAAAACTATAACCATTTTCCACTAACTTGGCCTTAAATTTCACCCTTTTGCAGCTTATTTCACATCCTTTTCATGGCACTTCTTCATGACTAGTACAGTATTACTATAATATGTTATACAGCTTGGCAGTTGCAGTGGGAAGAGGGCAGTTTCAGGCCAGGTGGTAGTAAAAAGGGAAAGACACACATGTATTGCAACTCACTGTGGCCCATTCAACGGACATTGTTTGTTTTAGCGAACAGAAATTCAGTGGCCTTCCTAGTGTTCGTTAAATCCGATATCTAGTCTATCGAGGTCCAGTAAAGCGAGGGTCTGCTGTAATAATCAGCTCTGTGTGTAAACCATACTCCTTTGGACACTGTAAGTTATGGCTGCGAATTGAGAAGAAATCCAAGCAGCAAAATAAAGATATCCGCATTAGGAGGTATCTGTTTGAGGCTCTAGAGTTGGGTGATAGGTCAGATGTAACAGTTTTAAAGGACAGACATATCATCCTCTCTCTTGATGTAGTGCGGCCTGCTTCTTCCTTCACCATTACCATTCTTTTTCTGTGTCTTCTCTCCTGTCTTCCTATTTCTTCCATCTTCCTTGTCATTTTTTTATTACCTTTGTTTCCTTCTCAGGTGGCTTTACATTGAGCGACAAGCCAAATGGTTTTCTGTAAGCCAGGAAACCATTTACAATGCCAGGTGGTAACCATATAATCAACCCACACATGTTTCCTACATGTTTGCAGGTGGGTTGGCAGATGGTTAGTGCCCCTCCCTGTAAAACCACTCACTGAAAGACAAATAGCCACCCCCTATTGGATTATGACATCTGGCCACAGATAGATAGAGATAGACATATAAAATATTATTTTAGTAAATGCTAAACATGGAGTTGTTGTTGTTTTTGATCAACCCTGTTCTGTCTGGCTGAGCAGACCCGTCAACCACGGAAACGGCTGCCTTGCAGGTCCAATCCATGCGGTGAACTGACACTCTCTTGTGGCTGACAGAGCCTCACCACAGCAAGGCACGGGGAAAAATGTGGAGGTTTTGGTTACTGGGTGGATGGCATATTTGCATCTCCACCCACTTAACTTTGAGATTTTTGGCCCTCCTCCGATTGTGCCTGCCAGATTCAGCCGGGTGCACTTAGAGCACGCCATCATGCAGCGATATTTGTACTTAATCGGTCATAGTGTGGTTGAAAAGAGCTTTTCTCTTCATTAACCCCTCTGGTACGCAATTCTCCAACCTCGACTACTCCCCAGGACGCAAAAACAGGTCTATTTTTTGACTTTCTCAAAGGTTAAAAGTTTTATGCCCAATTTATAGAGCTTGAATGTACACGCCTGAAAACGCAAGCCCACCCTCCTAGACCCAATAGTTACCGAGCTATGGCCTGTCAGAGTTGATAATAATTACCCTTTGCAGCCCGGGCAAGAAAGAAAAATACTCCAGGGGATGGTAACGGTACCAGTACTCTTTGCAGTGTGGAAGGCCAGGAGGGGGTGTACAGGGATGGAGGAATGGGAGGAAACCACCATCAGACACAAAGGAAGAGCCCCAGTGGAGTACAGGGACATGGAGGGAGGATAGGGGGGAAATACCCTCCCCTCAGATGACTAGGGGGGTGATATGGGTGGGGGATCCATGTTGGAGGGGTGGAGGATGCATGTTGAGGGTGTGGGAGGGGAGGGGGTGGTGGTAAGAACAGAGGGAGGTAGGGTAGTAACAACATAGTGGGGTAGAGGGATGCGGTGAGAGGGAGGTGGGGAGTACACCCACACCACCTGGGTACAGGCCTGGATCCTCCCTTCTGCGTGTCCAACACTTAGTTGTGATTGGTCAGAAGCCATCTACGTCACAGCATGGGTGGAGCAAGCTGCCGCCAGTTTTTTGTGGTGGTTGCACGATCGACGTTCCTCGTCCATTTAAAAAATTGTGAAAAAACGATGATCATTGAGCTCAGTACTTTGTGGGTTAACTCTCCTTCTCTTACTGGCTCCGTTCAACCTCTGTCTCTTCGCCACACTGTTGCATCTTTATCTCTTTTCTAGTGCTACATTTATGGTCACTGCTCTCCTGAACTGTCTGCTTGCATCCCTCCACCTCTACAACGGGTGTGTAGCACCCGTCTAGCAACAAACTCTCATCCTTTTTCTGTCCAGCTCTCTAATGTAGGAGTTAACTGTTACTCCCAGTCTTTCATTTATGCAACAGGTCAGCTCTGGAACTGTCTCCCTCTGTCTGTATTTCCTACTTCCTATGATCTCCAGTGTTTCAAGCGCAGTGTGTCCAAGCATCTCAAAATTAACAGATCTTGAATTTGGCTCTTTATTATTATTATTATTTTATTTTATTTTATTTATTTATTTTTTTTTCTTGGAAGGAACAATTTATGGGCTCCCGGCATTTGGTTCCTTCTTTCTTGCATTAAAAAAAAAAAATAGCTAAAAGGCCAATAGAATGAGTAGAATTTAGCCAAAAAGGAAAAATCACACCCCGATCTGTAGAAGAATATTTATGAAAAAAAAAGTATTAGAGTTATGCGAAATTTGATAGAACCATATCAGTCTACAGTAAATTCCCTTTCTATTGATATATAGGTTATGGCAGTTTATGTTAGTTTTCATAGAGAAAAGCGAAAGCTCTTGCTGTCATGCAAGCAAATATCCATGCTGGTAATACTAATATTATTCATGGTAAAAACTTATTTATTATGCATAGCTATCTGATGTACTCGTCTGTAAAAACAAATAGTTGGAGAAGGATAAACAGGATAGTGTATGTGGAACAAGGCCAGATAGGAGATGGAAAACATGCGGAAAAAAATACTGTTTCGTATGACTCAAATTCGAATCATCAGAATCTCAACGATTGGATTTATGATGACGTGAAATCACGTCATCGGAATCTCAAAGAGTTAACAAGGGCATCATGTGTAGAGGTGTATGGTATGTAGGAGGACTACTGGGCCTTGGGAACAGACTGTGAAGCCCATTCCCAGAGTTGGACTCATTAAAAAATAAATAAATAAAAAAATTCAATTCACCCCATCATCTGGTTAAATGATTACCACCCAGTATTGTAAATGGTTTCCTGGGTTACAGGAAACCATGCAACTTGTCACATAGTGTACAGTAGAGCCACCCAAACTGGAAAGAAGAGTACAGTAATAAAATGTGACAGGAAGGAAAAGGAGAAGGAAGAGAGGAGGAGAGACACAGAAAAATAATAATAAAGGTGAAGGAAGAAGTAGGCACCACTACATCAAGGGAGTGGATGATGGTTGACACCACCCACCACCACTAACCATAGAGTAAAATTATCAGCATACGCTGTAAATAACTCACTTCCCATTCTCTGGTATCATATGCTGTACATTTTGTATGTAGCATTTTCTTGTGAATTCTGATTTAGCATTACCCTTTTTTAAGGCAGAAGAAAATACTAACCCATGCATTTTTATTGATTGTACAAAGTAAATACACAGTAATACAGGTACTTTCTTTCTCTGTTTATCATTTAATATGTTTTAAAAATGGCCCTTTTGTCATATTACCATAATTCATTGTTTTTTTTTTTTTTTTCCTGAGCAGCATGTATCAGTAGTTTTTTGAAGATGAGGTGAGGCTTTTAATGAAGTTCAGGTTCTAGATGAATCCTTTTGCTTAGCTTGGACTCAGTCTCACATTGTCAGTTATCAATTTACTACTCTATGGCTTTATTATCACTTCTTGTGATGTGTGCTTAATTACAGCACTGTATATGCATATATTTATGTTATAGCAGCCAACTTGCGTACAGGTTTGCACAATAGGAGTAGGCAGCCGTCTTATACTATACACATTCCAGGCCTGTCTGATACACATTCTAATCTTGTCTTATCGGTTCTGAAGGACAGATGATTCATATGACTGAAGCAGAACTTTCAGACACTGGAGAAGTGACCTTCAGTACCCAGTGTTTTAGACAAGGTTATAGGTGCGGACAACTTTAGGAGTACTGTATAGGATGTAATGCATTTGAAAACTTGGTATTGGGGTGATTGTATTTGTAAGTGAGAGAGCCAGTCGTTGCTATATACTGTATGTCTGGGAGGAAACCTGTACATGGTGTAAGTATGTGAGGACACTTATTAAAGAGCCTTACTACTGCACTCTCATACACGTCTGCCTCATGCAGGATGAAACTGAAGTCAGAAGGTTTGGTAGATTTAATCACTTCTTAATATGATCCCTGCAAGTGATGATAATACATTGAGATACTGTAATGTGGAAGCTGAGGAAGCAGAAGAACACGAGTGAACTTAATGAAATGATTCACACAACAAGATTGCAACTTTTCTTAATTTGATAATCTGAATGCCCTGTTTCCCAGGTGTTTGTAATCAGTCTTAAATTTGTATGTTTCATAACCTGTGGAATGAAAATTTCCCAGTATGTGTGTATGTTCTGTGTATCACAGTCTGAAGTTTGCTGATGCTTCTCTGTTTGTTGTGGTATTGGACAGTGTTACATGAAAAATTTTTGTGATAGCACCATGAAGTAGTCAGTAGGGTACTCTCTGATATCTAGGGAAGAATGCAAAATATGGAAGGCAGGACACAGTGCTTGCAGGGGATTGTCAGTGAACCTTTGCTTATATCAGTACCAGACATGAATGATGAGTAAACCATTGTGTGACCCATTTTGTGAGTAGCTTGTTCATAGATACAGTACTTGTTTTATTCCATTACTGTTCATGGAATGTTTGTACCTCATGTTGTAAAAGCTGAGATTAGTTAGTGATGATGTTGAAAATGTCTTTTAACTTCATCAGCCCATTGATATATCATTTATTTCATCCTCATAGTTACTAGACAGTATTACTCAGAAAGAGCCCCCTCGTACTAAAGAGGTTGATTTGCACATATATGATCCTTCTGCTTTGCATAGGCTCTTCAAAACTGCATAACATCACATGTACTGTATTTTGCAAGAATAAAATAGAAGATACATCTGTGGATTGCTGCTGTTATTGCGTGGTAGGTGGTGTCGACCATCGTCCACTCACTTTGATGTAGTGCTGCATACCTCTTCATTCACCTTTATCATTCTCTTTTTGTGTCTGCCCTCCTCTCGTTCTACTTCTTCCATTTTTCCTTTCACACTTTTGTACTCGTCTTTCCTTTTCAGGTGGCTTCACATTGAGTGACAAGCCAAATGGTTTCCTGTAAGCCAGGAAACCATTTACAACTCTGGGTGGTAACTATATAACCAACCCATACATGTTCCCTACGTGTCAGCAAGTGGGTTGGTGGAGGATTAGTGCCCCTCCCTGTAAAACAGCTAACTCAGAGACAAACAGCCACCCCATATGGGATTATGGTGTCTGGCTATAGATGGATAGACAGTTACCGTAGACTCATCTGGGCATGAACCCAGTGAACAGCAAGCTGAAATTGCCCTTCTCTTGCAGTCCAACATTTTCCTTTTAGGGGATTGGGAGGGAGCTGAGGGATGTATAATTGGCATTACACAGTAGCACCACATGAAGGGATCCCTCTCCAGCACCACATCATTATATTGGAGTTCATCATAGTCAAGCAGTCATTAGATATTTGTTGCAGCTCAGCCAAAGAAAACTGATGTAGATTCTGTTACTTTTGCAGATGTTATTAATAAGAAGACAGTACATTAGAGTGCCTTTGAGACATAGGAACTTAACCTCCACCATCCTTCTCGATGATTCTGCGCAGATTCACCAGGATAATCCCACTGACATTAAGAAAATAAATTGAATTAATATGTCATATTAGTACTCCAACATTGAGCAAATGTACTGCTTCATACAAGATGTACTGTACCTCCAGTATTACAGTACTTTACAGTACAATAGAATATTATGAATTCATGATGTTTGATAGCACTGTACTGTATGTGTGACTTTATTTATGAAATTGTGTATGTTTAGCTGCTGTAAATATATTTATTTGCCATTTGTTTATAGTTTTTATGTTTAGTACCAATCAACTCTACTGTATTTTGTTTTTCTCTTGGAGGGAACTGTTACTGCGGGCTCATGGCCTTTGGTTCCTTCTTCCTCACATTAAAAAAAAAAAAAAAAAAAAAAAAAAAAAAAAAAAAACTATTTTATCACCTCATTTTCTTTAGATTGTAAGTGTACTTAGGTATAAAACCTTGAAGGGAAAAGAGAGGGGTAATTAGAATAATTGAATTATTCTCCATATGTAAGACAAAATAGTCCACTGTGAAATATAGTATGACTGAGTTAAATTTAACCTTTAAACCTCAGGGGATGACTTATCTATATTATTCTGGCTACCACAAGATTATTTTACTCACTCTTGAGAAGCCTCTCGAGGTCTGAGGGTTAAGTTAATAAAAACCTAAGGAAATTTGTGTTGACTTATTAACATTTTGTATTGTGAGTACATGTATTGTGTATGTTTGTGCTGTGAATTGTGATTCAACTTGTGATACAGCTGTTTCTTATGGGAAAGGTTATAAGCCTCTCTTATGTTATTGTTAGGTGGTATCATATGTTTGTGCTTTAAGGGATATTGAGTCTTGGTTTGGCATTTTTAAAAGTAACTTATTAACCCTTTGGCTGCATTGAGATCCTTGAGCCCAGTAAATTGTCTAATGTAAATTTAGATAAAAAGTACTTGTTCATTAATCCCAGCCAAGGCAATGTTTTTAATGGTTTTTAAAGATTTTAGTCCTCTAGATGTCTCTTGAACATAGTCATTTTCTTTGACAGTGAAAAAAATATGAAAATAGGAATTTTGCAGCAAAAGGGTTCATAGGTAAGCAGACTTAGAATAGTTGATGAAAGTGGCAAGGCAGTTATTTTTTTATCACACCTTTATTTTCTCTACTACTTAAGTAATTTTGGCCTTCATATCCCTGTAGGACAAGAATCGCAAAGACAAGAAGAAAGCCAACCTAAACAAGGTGAAGCGAGGGAAGGCGAACTGAAGAACTAAGATTGTAAAGCAGTGACCAGGCATCGAGTTGTCTGGGTCAGACATCATACTTGGAGGGTTACTGTGTCTTGTGTTGCACTTGATAACTGCATTCTTCCACCTCTACAGTTTTGGTCACTGCACATTTTGTCAAAACTTTTTGGTGTAACCATTTATTTGCTTTTGGTGTAATAGGTCATTTGCTTTTGGTGTTTATAGGAGAAGCATTCCATTGCATAAGACATACTTCTTATTTATTAATACCTGGTGCCAGTTACAGCTGTTGACATACCAGTACAGTATGCCTCATTTGAACCTGGGACAGTAATCATGTGAATCAGAGATCTAGCTGTACATTGACATAGTGCATCGCAGTTACTTAGCCAGTTCATCGTATAACTGGTAACCCCATTCATTCACTTTAATGTAACCAAGAAACATGAATACATCAAGGTTGCCATGTGTGCCAGACCTCCCCTTCACACTGATGCAGTCGCAGGTTCAAAAACGCCATATGGTTCATTCTAAGTTGGACCAGTGTGGGTGGATTGTAAGTAGAATTAATATCTTCTCATTCAGCTAATTTTTCCTCTAATTTTTGTAAATCAGGAAGCTGTGTGATCAGATGTGATTTGTTATTGTTGACTACATGCAGTTAGCATATCAGTTGATAGAGTTTATAGGATGTCAAATGCATAATTTGCTTAATAGTAATAATAAGGTATAATGTCAGAACTAGATTTGACATCTGATAGTATATTTATTCGCATTCCTAACAAATTCGTAGTACACTGTGATGGCAGAGTTTTCCGTGAAGCTGTTCAGTCTTAACAGTAAACTTGACATCCTGTATTATATTGTATATATCTAAAAAAGCATTGTCTTGTCAGGATTTAGATGTACCCCACTATCTTTTCTTTGTGAGTAACATTTTCCTTATTTTGCTGCCCCACATATGCATCACTTGTCTGATGTAAGCAAAGCTTATGGGTCCTAATATATGCATCAATATTCTGATAGAGTGTGGTCCCCCCCCCCTCCCCACACACACACACATTTATAACATTGCTTGGTCCATGCATCTGTGCTGTGGTATAGTGTCTTAAATTGGTTCAAGATGTGTGGACAGAAGCTTACAGTACAACTCGTCACCAGGATATTAGGCAGCATTCCGGCATACCATAGTGCTTGGTGTGAGAGTAAAGTTAATTGTAAGTACTGCACTGTTTTTAATGTTTTATAAAACTTTTTTTAACATATGTCAGTATTGTGAGGATTCCGGGGGCTTGAATTGTTAGCGAATGGAAGTGTGGCCCATTGGATTGGGCAAACTTGGGCTGTCTGGACATGGCTACTCATCACCCTCCCCGAGGGTGGGAAAGGAGGTCCGGATGATGATGATGATGATGCCAATTTTGTGATCCAAAACCTGTTATATACTGCACATCCTTGTTGTTCATTGTTGTGCATTGAAGTGGTTAAAGCTCTTGAGCTCACCCCACACCATTACCACACCACCACCTCTTATATATATCCATCCATCCATCATCCAAGCCTACATTGCCCCATGAGGAGTGTAGGAGTCTGGGGCTAGGCAAGTTGGTCCTGACATTTAAGATGAGAGTGACCAGCCTCACTCATCCCTGAGTGGCATTACTTGAGCAGTAAACCCCAACCATCTCTGGATATCAACCTTCCCTGGCTTAATCCGATTGGAGTGCCGCAATTACCCACTAAACCACCAGGTGCCATAATTTGGTTATATGGTTACCACCCAGCATTCCTGGTTTACAGGAAACAATGCGGATTGCCACTCAGTGTAGAGTCACCCATAGGCAGAAGGAATAGGAAAGAATGAGGGAAAGAAAGACAAAAGAGGGAGTGTAAAGTCACCTGTAGGCAGAAGGAAGAGGAACGAATGAAGGAAAGAAAGACAGAAGAGGAAGGAAGGATATATATAAATATATTTTTCATTTTCATTCATCATCCAATCCTACGTTGCCTCATGAGGGGCATAGCAGCCCAGGGCTTGGCAAGTTGGTCCTGACATTTAAGATGAGAGTGACCAGCTTCACTCATCCCTGAGAGGCATTACATGAGCAATAAACCCCATCCACCTCTTGGATATAAACCTTCACCGGTTCAATCCGACTGGAGCTCAATAATTACCCACTAAACCACCAGGTGCCAAAATTTGGCTATATGGTTACCACCCAGCATAGTAAATGGTTTCCTGGTGTACAGAAAATCATTTGGCTTGTCACTCAGTGTAGAGTCACCCACAGGCAGAAGGTGGAGGAAAAAATGAAGGAAAGAAAAACAGAAGAGGGAGTGTAAAGTCACCCGTAGGCAAAAGGATGAGGAAAGAAAGACAGAAGAGGATGTATATACACAGTATATATATATATATATATATATATATATATATATATATATATATATATACAGTTTATGTATGGTATATATACATTACAGTATATAAATATATATATATATATATATATATATAGATAGATATAGATATGTATAATAGGGGAGAGTGGTGGCTCAGTAGTAGAGCACTGGACATGAGATTATATATATATATATATATATGTACGGTATACTATATATACACTACAGTTTATTGTATACATTATATATATATATATATATATATATATAAAATAGGAGAGTGTGGTGGCTCAGTGGTAGAGCGCTGGACACGAGATTGTGAGGTGAAGAGTTCACACCCTGCCCAGGTAGCTGCCTTTGCTGGGAGGGGTAGCATTCTCCTACAACACTAGCAGGGGTACATGATCTATCCAGGTCTAGCTGGGGAGAATAATCCCCCCCCTTTTTTTTTTATAATAAAAAATTGTTCTCTTGGGAGAATTTTAACATCAAATACGTCAGCACATTAAATGTGGATAATTTTGGTGTTTATTCCATGTTTTGTAGTGAATAAAGCAGTGTTACACAGTGTATATTCTGTACTTAGGAGGTTATGGGAAAATACATATACTGAACAATAACAGGATGTGCTGAAACCTACTGAGTGATGTCATATACATACTAAAAGCCCAGATTATTGGTTTGAGGCAGTGCTTAAAAAAAAAAGAAAAGCTTCAATCCCCCACCACAAGACAAGGGTGTGTATTAAACAGGTTTTGAGTCAGAGCATTGATGTCTCGTGCAAAAGGGTAGAATTTATACAGGTAGTACAGTAATGTTGCATTAAGTGTACTTTAGTACCATCAGTGTCTAGATTCCATGTAATCAGTATTCAGTAATGCACATCTCACTTGGCAAGTTGAATTGTACCGAAAAGTGAGAGAACGGAGTTGTGCAGTCATAGTCTGAATGGAAGACTCGTATCCACATTTGGAAAAGTTGTTTATTGGAATGGTAAAATAGTTTAAATCTAACTTGGATTCCTCTTCCAGAAGATGGTGTGAGTTAGGCCAAAACAGTTGTATCCCCCCCAATAAACAGTTCTTTCCAAATGTGAATTAAGCAGCACTGTGATATCAAGATGCCATATTTTGTATGGCCAGTTGTCAGCTTTAGTGACTGGTTAATAACGTAATGTCTTGTTTTTCTTTGTACAATGTATAGCCACAAAATCTGTTTAATTTCAGTTAAGTATCCACAGATATTGAACATGCTGGTAATTTTGGCAATTTATGTTCACCACGTTGTTGGATAAAAAAGTGGTTAACAGCCAATTCCTTGGAATATTTTTGAGATGTAAGAGTCCGCTTTATTGCATGGAAATATATGTCTTTAACCCCCTTATTCCAGTCATGTACTTTTTATTTTATTCTTGTTACATCTCATCAATTGTGTTGTGTTTTAACCTCATGTCTATGGCGATTTTAAGAGTGCGGGCACATCTTGTACAAGGATGTTTTCATTTACCATGTGTTTTAGAGTCCAACCATAACCACCTGGAGAACAAGCATGAGAGTCATGATGCTTCACCTGCAGGGATTAGAGAGACCATTTGTGGTGCTGGATTTAGAACAATCACCATTAACCCCTTTGTAACCCTGTTTCTCTCCCTAAGCAGAATTAAACTGTCAGAAGGTGACAAAAAGGCATTGGACTGAGAGGGTTAAGATATATTGTACAGTATTATGAGTTGACCTAGGTATGAGTGATAGATGGAAATAATTAATGAAATTTAGAGTATGTACAGTACAGTACTACATTTCTAAACCCAGCATCTGTGATTGATGACAATCGTGATTATGAGAATTTACAGAAAGACACTGTGCTCATTACTTTGTTTGCAGAATATAATCTACTGACTGGAGTATATTAATGCTACATCGTACAGAACTGATTTCCAGTAACCGGATCTATGAGGAAAGATGGCCTTTTTGTATATTTCATGCAAGTGAATAATATACAGTGCAGTTTCTTTGATTTTACTTAACAGATATAAGTACATACTGTCTATCATGCTTAAATATATTTTTGCTTTTGTTAACTTCAGCCTTCCATTAAATCTTCCATTCTAAGTTTTGATACATGAAATGCTGTTAACTCTTTGAATCTGGCGATGTAAATTGTGTTTTTATCTTGCTGCTATGCCACGATACCAGGCTTTATTCAGTTTTGGAGAGCCACCTGTTAGAGGAGGAAATTATTGAAGGCTACCTAAACCCCCAAAATTCATTCATCTTTTTGAAGGTAAATAAAATCACCCAGAGAAAGTGAGAATATATAAGAACATTATGTCATCAGACTGAAGAAGTTAAATCACTTCATATGGAAAGAATTAATATTATAACATGGTTTGAAAATACAGCACGTGGTAGTGTGAAAATATAGCATTATATACTGTACCATAATTTCCATTGTTATATGATAGGGAGACCATTAACCCTTAAAGACCTGTTGCAGATGATGGGCCACAGCCATATTTTGTGTTTCAGGACCTATTGCAGGCGATCATAGATTGGTTACCAAAACCCCGTGAGTGGAAGCCCTGCCTCTTTCATGATGTAAATGGTACCTGGTCAGTGGAAACTAATAGATTGTGTGGTGGCAGGCATGATCCGGCCCCCTCCCTGGGTGTGGGGAGGGACCCCTCCACCATGCCATCTCTAAACCTCCCTCTGCCTCATTAGATCCTGCCCTCTATGTCCCCTCCCACCCAAACTACCCCCCATACCCCCTCTAGACCATATTAGCTGTGTGTGGCAGGCATATTCCCTCCCTTTACCTCCCTCTTGATGCCCTCCACACTCCCTCCATCTCCATAATCCCCCGTACGACATCCCATTCTCGTTCATAGCGAGGAGCGACTTTTTAAAAATTTGTAATGGTTGACTGTGCAGTAACCATTAAACATATGAGAGTGAAAAATACATTTCCTGGTATATAATATCAAGCTCTTCAAAACTGTAGCAAAAATTTACTTTGATGCAATTTCCCCCTCCCCCCGTATGTGAGGGGTAACAATTTTTATTTTTGACATTCTGTGATGGTCAATTCTGTGGTAACCACCAGTCATATGAGAAAGAATGAAATATGCATTTTCTGCTGTGTTAAATCAAGCTCTTGAGATCTACGAAACAAAAGTTTTCCTTAGTGAAAGTTGAAAATCGAACTCTGATTGCGGTTCAGGGGCCAGGGAAGGTGGGAAATCTGTGGTCTTTAGGGATTAACAGGGTATGCTGTATTTTAGAAGAAAAATGATTAGAATTGTGTGTTCCTACACTCCACGTGGGCCAACACAGGATTAGATAATGTATCTATGTATGTATGTATGTTTGTGTTTTTTAAAAATGATGAAAAAAAAGTTGTTGATTAGTGGGAAGGGAGGACCTTTCATTGTGGTGTGATCTGCTTAAGTTGATTCTTGCTATCTTCACACAATTATATTCACCTTATTGACTTTTCAGAATGGATGGATTAGATGTAGCCTTCATTAATCCATATTATACGAAATATCTTTCTCATACTGAATAAAATCAACAGAAGATAGAAGTAATAAAATGGAAAAAAAAGGAGGGGGGGGGAGCATTATATTGAAGGGGCTGAGTGTGACTGCCCCTGACCTTTACTCTATGCTATTGGTATTATCCGTTCTTCAGTATTATCCATCCACCCTTCCATCCTTTTCCCTCCGTACTATCCCATGCCTCAGTGACTGTTTTCAATCATTCCTTATTATAAGTTGCATTTGTTTTTGTTCCATTTTGTTGTTAACCTTTTCAGCATCATAGACATATGTAGGTGTTTTGTCTAAGCTAAATTCAGGGAATTTTATGCATGGAAGAAATATTCAAGCATTCCAATGGTTGAAACAGTTTTCAGACCTTTGGCATCTGCAGTTTCTCTCAGCTGAACAAAATGGTGTTATGGTAACCAAAGTTAAATAACTTGAAGTGTTCTAAGAAAGCAGGTGGATGAAGTCCACAGCAAATTACAGTAAAATATCCTAATAGTGTTTCATTGTTTTTAATACAGCTGTGTTGCCAGTTCCCTCAATTTGAAGTACCATTTGTATGGAAAAAGTTGTGGTATTTTAGAACAATAATGATGACGGCTCATAGCTTCATATTCTTTTCTAAATTTCCCCCTTTCCTTTAAGTGTATTCCTTACCAGTGATTCCTTCACAGTGATAGGCTTTTCATTAACTGAGAAAAATTGCTTCACAGTAATTACAATAAGATAAGAATAAGATGTCATCACACTGATGATAGTGGGATAGTTTTTTAAGCCTTTCACTACAGTAAGATGTGTGTTTTATAAGCTGAACAGAATTGCCTGACAGTAACCAATAAGAGGTGGTGGCTCAATCGGTAGAGAGTTGGCCTGCAGTCCTAATGGACCCGGGTTCAAATCCCACTGAGGCAGGGAACAGTTTAAGGATTTGAATTTCATTAATATCAGACTTTACTGAACTACCAGAAGACCTGCCGACATGTCATAAAAATACCCCTGCTAATACCAGTACACCAGTCCTGTATGAGACAGCCCTAGCATGTATTCAGTATGGACGGTGGGTTTTAGCGCCGAAGTGGTGACATGAAGAGGTGTATGGTATGTAGGAGGACTACTGGGCCTTGAAAGCAGCCTGTGAAGCCTATGCCCAGAGTTGGTCACATTAAAAAAAGAAAAAAATTATCATATTGATGGTGTGAATAAGTCCGAGTGCAACTCACATGCTGAAAGCATGAATTTTGTGAGATCCTTGAGTTTTGTAGGAAGGGAGATAGGGAGGCAGAATTTAGTTTTTTGCTGATGGGTCTGTGCTAATGTTACCCAACCTTTTTCATCTGAGCATACTGTACTGGAATAATAGGTGCACACTTTTCCTTTAAGGACATCCCTTAGAACTGTGTAACTAAACATGTACACTCAATCCTCATAAATCGCGTGTTCATAAATCACGGGTTCGTAAATCACGGCTAGGTGGCCATCAGACTGCTGGCAACCTCAAATCACTGTTAAGTCATGAAAATCGCGGACCTATGCACCCAAGTGGGCCTTTTCCGAGGAGAACCGTAAACCGTGGCATTCAAACTGAAAATCGCGACAAAACAACTAATCACTGCCCGTCCCTGGTGGCATATGTGCATACTAATGCCGCCATGTTGTTGTTCTTGTCCTGCCAGTCCGCCACATACTACAGACCGTCTCCGTGGAGTACGAAAGTTACCTGCCTTTTTTGTGCAACTTCCCCCCGCCTCCTACCTGCCATGGCCCCTCCCAACCCCCCGATGAAGCGCTCTAAGCAGTATGGCATCAAGAAGCTGCCGCAGTTGTTGTACAGTCAACGTTTGGAGCTCATTCGTCGTGTTGAGAGGGGAGAGAAGTTTTCGAAGCTGGCAAAAGAGTTTGTTAAGAACAAGTGCTGAGAGGTTCTAAGTTCTTCCCAACACCACCCCACTCCATTCACTTAAGCAACTTCGTCATAGGATTAAGGTGAGATCTGTTAACATGGCTTATTTCTATTTAATACATGCACTGAATACAGGTATTCCTACATTTGTATGTTTGTGTTTGATGGTGCCTAGATAGGTGTAGGTAGGGTGCTGTGGGGGTGGGTTGGCCAAAGTCCAGACCCAAATTAATTTTCCACATAAGTTATTATTCATAAATCAAGGAATTCGTAAATCACGGCAGTGGTCCAGACCCAAATTGCTGTGATTTACGAGGATTGAGTGTACAGAGTATTATACGGTTTATCGTATGCACTTGTGTCACCATGACTTAGCATGTTCTGATTTTTCATTATTGTTGACCTAAGTGCAGGTTCTTCTGGTCTTGTGTTGTAAAAGAAATGTAATTATGCACAGCGTTCATAAAATTTGATTAATCCCTTCAGTCCTGTGATGTCCTTTTCATGAATTCATGCTACCTGCAGACATTTATACTCAGCATGGGGACAATATGCACAGTAGTAGTGAAGGGTTAATTTAATCTGTATCTAACTCCTCCAGTTTGAAAAGTCTCCCCTAAGCTACATAAAAGCCCCATGGTCTTGCAAGAATGAAGCTTGAAATATGTCATTGTATTGAATGGGTTCTTTTTTATTGGACACTGCCAAGATTTTCTTAGTGTTCTTACTAGGTACTATAATAAATCTTCATATAAACAAAATTCAGTGGTATTATCATCAGTTTGTACCTGTTATGTGCTTCAGAAAACTTTTCATATGGATACTGATGGCTCAGTTTTATAAGCTTATATATGAAAGATCAAGAGTTTTTGCATGACTAGAGTTGACTCCAGTATCGTTTGTCACTTGTCAGTTGCAGTAACGTACTGTATAATTTAAACACTTACTGTTGGTTTTTCAGGGTTGTGGCAACAGCATTCACACACATGAATGCTTAGCATGTGTGAGTTTACTGCCTGCCATTTGCTCGCTTATTTTCTTGTGCATTACAGTTGAAGTCCAGTTATACACAATTGATTATAGTACAAGTAAGAGTACTCATTATATTTGATTTTTATGAAAGTCTTATTCAGTTGGTAAATACTTTTTACCTTTTAGCGCTAAATTTATAACAAGCCATTGACATTGTCCTTGTTGTGACCTTATTTTAATACATAGCACGTCCGATCATAAATTAACCTTTTCAAAGGTGTGAAAATAAAAGACTGTAGCAGAATGAGACTGTCCATGCTGCAGTAGTATAACATGCCTTAGAGTCACCATTATTTTGTATTGTTTTTTTTTTTTTTTTTTTTTTTTTATGTGTCCGACTTCTGGGCATAGGCTTCACAGCCTGCTCTCAAGGCCCAGCAGTCCTCCTACATACCATACACCTCTCTACATGTCACCACTTCGGCGCTAACACCCACCGTCCATATTGAATACATGCTAGGGCTGTCTCATACAGGACTGGTGTATTGGTATTAGCGGGGGTACTTTTAGGACATGTCGGCGGGTTATTTTGGTAGATCAGGAAAGTCTGCTTTTTTATGATATTCAAATCCTTAAACTGTTCCCTGCCCCAGTCGGGATTCGAACCTGGGTCCATCAGGATTGCAGGCCGCCTCTCTACCGATTCAGCCACCGCCTCCTGCAGGTCTGTCGCTGGACATTGGAGTTAAAAAGTGCAGATTGATATATTATACCATCATTTCAGACAGTTCAGCTGCTGGTAGTTGATTAATACCCCATTACTACACCTTATGGCAGAGATGTGAATACTGTACTATACTATGTGTTGCTTGCATTCAGGTAGAATCATCAGTGATGGGTCACTGATTAGATTATCATTCATCATTCATCATCCAATCCTACATTACCTCATGAGGAGCGCAGGGGCCCGGAGTTAGGCAAGTTGGTCCTGACATTCAAGATGAGAGTGACCAGCCCCACTCATCCCTGAGTGGCATTACGTGAGCAATAAACCCCAATCACCTCTTGGATATAAACCTTCACCGGCTCAATCTGATTGGAACGCCATAACTACCCACTATACCACCAGGTGCCAAAATTTGATTATATGGTTGCCACCTAGCATAGTAAATGGTTTTCTGGTGTACAGGAAACCATTTGGCTTGTCACTCAGTGTAGAGTCACCCACAGGTAGAAGGAAGAGGAAAGAATGAAGGAAAGACAGAGGAGAGAGTATAAAGTCACCCATAGGCAGAAGGACAAGGAAAGACAGAAGAGGATGGAAGAAAATAAGGATGGAGGAGAGGAAAGGACAGACGCCTGAGAGCAGCACTACGTCGAGTGAGTGGATGGTGAGTGCTCCCTCCTACCACATTAAAAGCCTACAAATTGGCAAGACAGTAAAAAATGATGAATAATACTCCCTTTAACTCCCTCAAAAATCATATTCTTATTCCTCAAGATTATTCTTTCAGATTAGGGAAGACTTATTATTTGGGAATTAATATATAGAGCCTCTGTTTACCCTTTTTACAACAGGTGGCTTCTAAGTAAAAAAGGAAATGGTCTGGTACCAGCAAGAATGGAAAAAAAAAAAATGCATCATATAGAGTGAAGAGCTTAACATTAAATGGTCTGTTTTATTAAGAGGTTTATATATATATATATAGCTCCATCTGCCTGGGGACATCTTCATTTAGTTTTACTTAGTGCCAGACTTTTATTCAGCTTAGGGGAGCCCCTTTGTCATAAAGGAATAAGTGAAGGTAACATCTGTTTCCTTCAGTTTGAAAAGTCTCAGAATCTGTAGATAATATTCTGGAGATAACATGAATCCATTTAAAATGATATCATAGAGAAGAGGTTAACTTACAGAGACCAGGGGATGTGTGCTACATTTTTTCTTGCCTTCCCCAGATTATTTTATCCAGGTTAGTGTAGACTCTGGAGGGGTTAGATGCAGCCTTGATAAACTACACTACAGGAGGCCTTTCAATGAAATTGTCTGTGAGCAGCATGAGTATACTAGAAAGGAGTCACCTGGCTTTTTTAGTTTAATCTGTATTTCAGTTATGTTACTTTTGTATATTGGCACTTAGAGACTCCTGAGTGCATCCAGTAGTGAAGTAAGAACCTCTTGTGATAAAACTGCAGAGCGGAAGAAAACAGAAAATGGCAGTACATGGATGCCGTGTGAGAGATATTAGGTAATTGTCCATCGTAAGAGATTTTGTAGGATGCCGAGACGGTGGTTCTGTGATTTCTCATTGTATGTTGCCTTCTTTATGTGTCGTGCCATTAAGTCCAAAGTAGAGTACAGGAAGATTGCCTGTGAAAGTTCCATAGCTATGTTAAGTGCTGATTTTTCAATTTCCCCCAAATCACAGCACCAGTTGTATTTTAAAAAGTTTACAATATTTTGGAACACATTCCTGACTTGTAGCGAGGACATGCTGTAACGATAGAAATTACAGTGATACTGTATTAGATTTTCTGTCTACTTATTTCAAGATGTATACTTGAACCCTTGTATCGTTCTGAGCAAGAAATGGCACCCAGACTGAAATTTGGTGGCAGTGAACAGCTGGGTACAATGTCCAAGGTCACAGTTTTCCCTCTTTGACCCATTGATGCTGCATTTCATTAATAATGTGTCATAAAGATGTTCTGTTGTAGTACAGTACATTAAGTTGTCATTAGATTTTTTTTTTTTTTTTTTTAAGTCCACAGTAAATTATAGAAATGTTGCATTGTAAAGTTCTTTTGTTGTCATTAAAGCTAATTTGCTATTTCCTCTCATTTACAATACCATATTTCCCTGACATATAGTGATATCTTACTGTTCTATGAAAGTTGCCAAATCCTGTTCAGATTTCTTTGTGTTGAGTTTGACTATTGTGCTACTGCATGTGTACCTTTTTATTAATTGCTTGAGCACCAAGAAATATCAGCTACACTGAATTGTATGTACTTATTTCTTAATGAGTTTACATTTCATTTAGGTATTACACTTTTGTATGGTGTAAGTGTCCACACAGATGAAGTTGTATTTAACTGTGTTGTAGTCATACTGATTTTTATTGATTACTATGGTGATGCTGTTAATATCATCATTTGCACAAAGATAGCTTGTTGATGTACGAGTCCAAAGGTGCATTTGTTTAGTGTGTGATAATTCTGGTCACTGGTAATTTTTTTTACCTTGTTGTTAGGTGTTGTTTTCCTCAGTATTTTCAATTTTCATTTCAGGGTCATATTTCTAGTGGCCCAGGAAATTATAACGCCTCTTCCTTAGCGATGTGTTCTGCATATTACACAGTACAGTATCCTGTTGTGGATTATTGTTGCAAGCTGTGTCATTATTAAAGCAACATGAATAGCCTACAAGAAGAGGATAAAAGATAATATCAAAAATAAATAAGGAAGAGTTGCTATGAAGCTTCCTGTGCCTTGTAAACTATGGCCCAAAATGTTATTGCCACATGTCAGCTATGGCTACTGCCATTGGCTATATTTCTTACCTTTTCATTCCAGTTTTCCATGGTTTGATTACTGATATATGGTGGAGTGTCTATATTGAATAGAATTATACCTATATTATATGCTGCACATTATACTATCATGATCAAAAGCTATTGACACTTCCCCGTGGGCTGTGTCAGTGGAAAGTTTTACGTGATATATTATTTTTTGATGGCAATGCAAAGCACCCAACAGAAGAGTGTGAGAAGGAAGGATACTTTGGTATATTCAGGGAAGAATATAAAATATGGAAGACATGACTCGTTGCTGGCAGGGGATTGTCAGTGAACTTTTACTCATTTTAGTACCTCCTCAAACTAAGGAAGTGTAGTGTGGCATAACTTGCAATAAAGATTTGCTATATTGATACAATATACAATGTACTGTGTATTATTTTCGTTAGATCATCCTTCTTGGTCATTCAGTTGGGCAAACTTTGGTTAATATCTCATTCTGTCAATTTTTTTCTGGCCCTCTGGACTCTACTTCACCTCACCATGGGGTGGGGAAAGAGGTCTGGATGATGATGATGACATTCTCAGAAATTATTCCTAACACACTTCATCATCATTTTTATCATCATGATCCTGCCACAGATACTTGGTGCATGTGTACAACTTTTCTTGATTTGGAGTCATTCTTGCTCGGGAGAACATTTAGCTGGGTGCAGTAGCATACCTTTTCTTGTTTTCATGCATGTCCACAGCTTGTCAAGGTTCCCACAGTGACATAAACAGACTACTGTAGTTTTCAAACACTGCTACACCAACAGAACATACTTACTCTTGCACTTTTCAGCCTTCCAAAGCAGTGAATGAGGGCAGATCACTTCTCCTGTTACATAATGGTGTCTTTCAGCCCCATGGATTAGTTGCCCTTCAGGATCCTTATAATTGTAATATGGCTGCAACAAGTAGGCTACTGGCAGTCCCTGAGATACAATTTTCCGTTTACAGTAGTTTGAGTTGCCTGTTTGTTTTGTGTGTTTGCAAGCTGTTCACTGCAAATCATTGACCCATTAACTGCTGTTGGCATCCATGGAGTTCCATGCCACAGACAGGCATTTAGCAAGCATCATCAAAAACCACTGGCAGAAGAGAGACCACACTCAATCCTGTATTCTCTTTGGCTGAGGAGGCTCCTCTTCATACCAGATTACTGTATTTCATAATGTATACTTGTGTAGTATTCATGTAGCCTGTGTTGAAAAAGACAAGAATAACATACAAGAGGTTACTATGCTGTAATATGCAGAACAGAATGGTTAGGAAGATGTGCTAAAGAGCATCCAATCTGAATAGAATATGGCCCTCAGTGTCATTGTAGGCTATAGGAGCTCTCAGTTCTTTATCCTATACTGTGTTTAGTGAATGGAGTAATTCTTTTGATACACTTAGCATTTAGAGATGATTTTGGTATGGTACAACCAACTAAAGTGCATTTTTAGAACCTTTTGTAAGCTATTTCAGTAGCTGTTGTGTAACCCTGGTCTGTCTGACTGAGTAGATCCATCAACTGCAGACAAGCAGTCGCCCCAGCATGGCCATCCCATGCAGTAAACTGATCTTTACTAATGGTAGATAGTGCTTCACCACAGTGAGGTGCAGGGAAGAATGTGGAGGTTTGCTTCCTGGATGGGCTTCACATTTATGTCTCTACCCAGTTAATTGGGGCACCATAGTAGGGTCCACCACTCCATTAATTGGTTGTATGATTACCATCTAGCATTGTAATTAGTTTCCTGAGTTACAGGAAACCATTAGGCTTGTCATTCAGTGTAGGATCACCTAAAGGCAGCACTATGTTGAGTGGCTGGATGATAGGCATCCCCACCAGTCACATCCATGACTACTACATCTATCAGCATTGATTTAATTGAATATTTAGTGTCTTTAGAGGATTACATGCCAACAGCTAACATTTTTCTTTTTTTTTGTAATTTTGGCATTGTGCTCCCATAGGTATATATATATATATAAAGAACTGCAAATATCTTTTCACACGTGCTTTTTTCATTATGTAACAGTTCCCTGATGCATACAGGGAGATCAAAGGTGGGTCATATTGTACATTAAGGCATTGCCCAAATACAGTTTTTTAGACTCTTGGTGGTCTAATGAGCTCAGGTGCTAATTTCTAATGACTCATGGGGTCTGCTTCTGAGGGGTGGTTGGGGTTTGTTGTTCATGTAAAGTCTTGGGGAAAAGCAAATGCTCACTTGCCCTTAATTGCCTTGACTGGATAACCTAGTCCCAGGCCCCTAAGCTCCTAACTGGGCAATACTAGATTGGATGATAGATGAATGGATGGATGCCACAGTAAAGAAAAAGTTTATATTTCTTCCACACTTAGCATCCCAGAAAATTTCTTTGCTACAGGTAGCAGTTTTCATAATTCTGGTTTTGGCAATATGACGCTTTGACACAATTTTTTTTTAATATGAAGTACAAGTGCTGAAGGTGGCAACTTATTCTCTTTACATTAAGTCCTAGGTGGTGGTGACAACCATCATCCACTCACTTAATGTAGTACAGTACTGCCTACTTCTTCCTGCGCCTCTGTCATTCTGTTTCTGTGCCTGTCCTCCTGTCTTCATACCTCTCCATTTTCTTCCTGTCACTCTTCTTTACACATCAGGTGGCTCTACAGTGAGTGACAAGCTTAAAGTTTTCTTGCAACCCAGGAAACCATTTATAATGCTGGGTGGTAACCATATCAACAAATAATGGGATGATGTGGAGCCTGCAGTGGTGCCCCTGCTAACCAGGTGGAGAAACCTAAATGTGACATCCATCCAGGAACCAAACCTATACACTTTCCCCTGCACCTTGCTGTTATGGGGCAATGTCAACAAGGGAACATCGGTTCACTACATGACATGACTTTGCAGAGACAGTTGTTCGCCCGCAGTTGATGGGTCTGCTCAGCCAGACAGACCAGAGTTACTCAACAACAACAGCAACTGAAAAAAACTTACAATAAATTCTAAAAATGCATTTCAGTTAGCTGTACAACAACTACAACATTAAGTCCTTGTTATATGTTGCCTTTTACACCCACACTTACAAAGCAATAGCAGTTCCTAATGAGATTATGTTGTATTGTTTCACTATTGATATTATCATCAACTATTTGAAGGGAGATTGAGCCTGCGTGAGTGGGCAGATGACTTCTTAGAACTGTTGCCTGTGTGTGTGTGTGTGTGTGTGTGTGTGTGTGTGTATGTGTGTGTGTGTGTGTGTGTGTGTGTGTGTGGTAACCCCTTCACTCTGAAGACGTATTGTAGGTAAATTTTTGCTACGACGGATGAATATACAGAACTTTTAGGATGGTTGTCGACTGGTGAAGGGGTTAATAAAGGCTACATCTAACCTTTCCAATTCCAAATGTCTTCCTTAAGCTAAAAAAAGAAAAAATCTGATCGAGGATATAATGAAGTATTTCAGCAAACTGGAAGGGTACTGTTTCTGGTGACCTTGTTACTGATTTTTTATGAATGAAGGACACATGTAATTTTTTTTATTTTTTTCCTTCCCCTATTCATCTTCTGTAAAAAATAACAATAATAATAATGCTAGTGCCTAATTTCATCTAATGCTTGAAGATGTGAGGGTGAGTCATAGGAGCACAAGAATGTTAAGTGAAATACCCGCTCGGCGGAGCGAGCCGGAAAACCACCACCCCAGGAGGAGGGGACAGGGAGGTGACCTCCACCCCACAAGGAGATGACAGGGAGGCTGTTCCACCTTCAGAGCGGGAACGACATAGCTCCCCTGTGATCCGACGCCTCTCTTTCTCGCAGCCGGACCACCAGGCAGTACGCAGTTCGAGTTCACTACACTCCGACGGAGAAAGCACTCGCCAGAATCGGGGTGGGACGTGCAACAGCCAAGTCCCAAGCAGGCCCTCGGAGGCTGTGTCCACCGGATCAGCCTTCACAAGAGGAGGGGACTCCATCGGAGCCTCACGTCCTGCAATACCCCTGGGGAGCAGCGTCATAGTAGCATCCTCCGGATCTACTGTGGGAGGAATGACCACCTGTTCTCCTCCCTCTGCCACCCACCTTCGGGAGCCAGCACGTCGGCACTTCTCCCAGATGACCTTCGCTGGATCTCCCCAGGAGGGAGGTGAGCCCAGGGGTAGTATTCACCAGATCTACCTTCGTGGGACAGACCATCGGTCGTCTCCCAGCCGCACCAACCCCGACGACAGGAGGACAGAGTCCACCGGCCCTGTGGCACCAGCCAGGAGACCCACCGGGCCTCCCCCTCCAGTCGTCCCTGGGACAAGTGGCCACCTGAAGGAGTGTCCTTCGGATCTCCTTCAGCCACTGCCCTGAGTCGGAACCTAGGCAGTGCCACCGGATCTTTCTGGCCGAAGGAGTACCCACCGGGTCTCCCTCTCGTGCCCCGGCATGGAGCTTTCGCAGGGACTGTCAGGCCCACCAAGCCAGGGAGCAGACCACCGGTTGCTCCCCCTCCATGACCCAAGGGGTTCCTACTGAGAGTGACACCTCTTGCTCGGCCAGCCCGTTCTGCAGCAGAGCGAGGCACCCCTCTCCCTGCCCCTCCTATATGGAGGATGGGAACTGCTTCCCCGCAGGTACCCCTCCAGAGATCAGCCAGGGCGAGACCACCCCGAGGCCAGGTATCCTGTTGTTGTGGCACCACCCTTGCCACTGACAGACACTGCCGGACTTCCCAAGAGCGAGCGGCCGCAAACCATCCCTGACGGTCTCCTCCCCAAGGCGAGACCACAGTCCCCGGTGTCAGTGAGCCGCTCCTACCACCCGCCGCAGCTGCCGGACTCCTCCTGACGCAGGCAGCCACAGCCAACTTCTGACGGCTGCCTCCCCTAAACAGGACCACAGCTCCGTGAGGGTGCTGAATGCCCCACAGCCCACCCTTGACCCAGGCCTGGCCAATTCTGCTCCCAGGACCCCCACCACGACGAAGGGCAGGCGCCATGCAGCGTGCCTCATGGCCCTATTCGGCCCTAGTCCCGAGAGCCGCCCCTCTCCCAAGGCCCCTACTGAGAAAGGGCCACCCACCATTCCACCCTTCAGTTCCAGCAGGACCTGTGGTGATCCCGGTAGTGACCTGCACAGGGAGCACACTCCTGATGGCCCGCCTCCTACACCTGGCCGCCACCTGCGACTGTCAGTGTAGAGGGCCCCTGGCGCACCTCAGCGACCCTCACCACCTATACCCGTGAGTAGAAAGACTCTCAGACTGTTGTTACCTTCCCCATCAGTGCGATTGTACGACCCTGTGTGAAACCGACCTCCCCTAGTGCCCCTAGTGGTTCCCCCCTCCCCCCCTTCTTTGTGCATTGAACTGTAATTCCAGGAAGACTCCCGTTGAACATTAGCGTTAGTACAAAGGCGTGAGACCCCGGCCGGCTCCCATGTGTGACTGCCCCCTCCCAGTGCAATACTGGGGGGCGCGGTAGCACAGTGGTAGCGCTCTGGACTCGTAATCGGGGGATTGCGAGTTCGAGCCTCGCCCGGGCTGCCGTGCTGGGAGTGGTAGCTCGCTCCTGTAACCCTAGCGGGGCTATATAGTCCAATACAGGGCTTAGCTCGGGGGAACTCCATTTCTCCCATTTCTCCCAGTGCAATACACCGTGGACTCCCCCTAAGTATCAGTGTTGTGCCTCGGCCCCTGAGTTGTCATACACTCCACCCCCCCCCCCTTTAGTCTTATCCCGGCTACACTGGGTGGATATACCAAGTGTTTTACTCTTTGTGTCCAGGTCAGGCAAAAATCCTGTGTCACCATAGTGTCTTCCGTCCGTGTCACGCGAGTAGGTAATACTGTAAGTGATATATCTTTCTCCGTCCCTATGTCACGCGGATGTAACATAAGGCAGCCTATAATTATCCCGTCCGTGTCACGTGGATGTGTTATAGTCGGTATAAGGTACGTCTGTGTCACGTGGATGTGCTATGGAATGAGAATATATTTTCCGTCTCTGTGTATATCGAGATTGACAATAAGGGAAGTGTTGTATTACTCCCACCTCCGTGTTTATGTTAATGAGACACACCTGACGTATTGTATTTAGTACATGTGTATTGTAGTGTGAAACTACTCTGTGTGACTGGAAGCCATATTTCTCTGTATTGGTCATTATTCTGTGTTTGCTAGGTTTGGTCACGGACTGTAGTGTATATTGTTTTGTAACTTGTTTTATTGTTAATATACGTGTGCCTTTGATCAGTCAACGTTTGGGCTTCCCCTCCTTGTCTGCACGCTCTGGCTCGGTCGTGAACAAAGAACCCATGGCCAGCACTGTACCTGGTCCCGAGAAGTCGGGCTCAGGCTACGCTGCATAACATTAAGGAAGTCCGGGAGGAAAAAATGCGCAGTTCAGAAGCGTGGTGTTTAGAGGGACGGAATTTTTTCCTTTTTTCTTTTTTTCCATGAACTTTTCCTCAAACGCTACCATTTGATAAGTGTGTGTGTGTGTGTGTGTGTGTGTGTGTGTGTGTGTGTGTGTGTGTGTATGTGTGTGTGTTCTTACCTTCTTACCTAATTGTATCCTTACAGGAATGAGTCAAGCTCGTATTGTCCCGTGTCTTAGACCATATTTATCGTACATATCCTTAAATTTGTGAATTGTTTTGGCACACACTATTTCATTCGGTAGTGCATTCCATTGATCAATTGCTCTGTTTGGGAAACTGAATTTCCTTACGTCTTTATCACCTCTCTTCTTATGCAGTTTTTTGCAGTGTCCTCTTGCTGATGCTTCTCCATATGTTAAGTAATCATTTATGTCTATTTTCTCCTTTCCTGATATGCACTTATATAGCATTATCATGTCACCTCTTTTCCTTCTCTCCTGTAGTGTTGGTAGATTCAGTTTATTTAGTCTTTCTTCGTAGCTTAGGTCCCTTAAGCTTGGTATCCATCTTGTAGCGGCCCTTTGAACTTTTTCAATCTTGTCTATATGCTTTTTGAGATGAGGACTCCAGACTATTGATGCATATTCCAGGGTTGGTCTAATGAATGATGTTATTATCCTTCTTAGCATGTCATCATTTATGTATGTGAATGCTATTCTCATATTTGCAAGCAGTGTATACATGTTCCGTACCTTCTCGCTGATGTGGTCAGCCGGAGATAGTCTGTTATTGATAATCACACCTAGGTCTTTCTCTCTTTCTGATGTGTATAGGGTTTTATTTCCTAACTTATAATCCCAATCAGGTCTTTTTCCACTTTTACCAAACTTGATTACATGACACTTGTCCACATTGAATTCCATTTGCCATGTACTACTCCATTCATGAAGTTTATTTAATTCTTCTTGTAGCTCCCTACAAGAGTCTGTGCTAGTAATTCTCCTTTGTATTTTTGCATCATCTGCAAACATATTCAGATAGCTCTCATTTCCAGTGTTACTGTTTATATCATTTATGTACACTAGAAACATGATTGGTGCCAGCACCGAACCCTGTGGTACTCCACTAGTCACTTCTTTCCATGATGAGTAGTTTCCTCTTAGTACTGTCCTCATTTCTCTTTTTATGAGAAAGTCTTGCATCCAACAAAACAGTTTGCCTCGAATTCCTCCTTGATGGTACAGCTTCCATAAAAGTCTTTGGTGTGGTACTGTGTCAAAAGCTTTCTTGAAATCTAAATAGATACTGTCCACCCATCTTTCCCTTTCCTGTATTGTGTTTGTTACTCTGTCATAGTAGCTCAACAGATTAGTAACACATGATTTTCCTTTTCTGAAGCCAAACTGTCTTTCTGTTATCATACTGTGTTCTTCTAGATGATTTACCCAAGCTTTCCTTATAAGTTTTTCTAATAGCCTACCTTGCTTACAACACTGGTCATTGATACTGGTCGGTAGTTGAGAGGATTTTGTCTATTTCCTTTCTTGAATAAGGGGACTATATTTGCTTTTTTCCAAATATCAGGTAGTTTCCCATGTGTGTGTGTGTGTGTGTGTGTGTGTGTGTGTGTGTGTCACCGAGAACAGTATCGTTGTCTATAAACCACTCATACACCTCCTTTGTATTCCTGACGGGTACAGATGTGTGTGTGTGTGTGTGTGTGTGTGTGTGTGTGTGTGTGTGTGTGTGTGTGTGTGTGTGTGTGTGTGTATCACCCAGGGCCCCTACAGTACCTTAGTCTCGTAAACCTTTCTGTGTGTGTGTGTGTGTGTGTGTGTGTGTGTGTGTGTGTGTGTGTGTCACCCCGGGAATACCTCAGTCTATAAGCATCAACTATCCTCTGTATACTAAAACACGTAAGGGAGCAGGAAAAACTAGCCTAATATATTTATAAACTTTCTTTTATCCTAGGTTGTGTTATTCATAGCATTACCCATACTGTTACCATACACATTATAACCAAACCAGAGAAGATAAAGTTAAAAAAAAAATAACGAAGCAAAGTGACTCTTGATATTAGTAACTTGTACGGAGAGAGAGAGAGAGAGAGAGAGAGAGAGAGGGGAGGGGATCGTTTATAAACACGGCCCTTTATGCGTTGTGGTGAGGTGAAGTGAAGTGTGATGTGGTGATGTGAGGTGTGGTGTGGCGTGCTGAGGTGTGATGTGGTGATATGAGGTGTGGTGTGGCGTGCTGAGGTGTGATGTGGTGTAATGTGGTGTGACGGAGGTTGAGTTTTCCCGCCTAACAGCCACGCACCAGCCTTGATTTACATAAGCATTTCCAATTTAGCTCTATTCTTAGCTTGACTCATAGTGTATTGCATTGCACTTGAAGGATTCGGTGTTGGCAGGTGCAAATATAATGTTGTTATGTAGTTTTTAAAATTAATTGGCAAAATAAGGTATCATTGTTCTATTTTCCATACGGCTGTGATCCTTTCACCTTAAGGTGGCTCAGAATTTTGTCCTCGTGCAGTTTATTTCTCGTAGCTCAGTGGCAGAAAACAATACTATGGTTCTGCATCCTTTCCATAGCATGTCTTCGAGACTAGCATCATACTTAACTGTTGTCTTGTCATAACCTAATATTCTAGGTGGAGAGATGTCAATTTTAGGCCAGGTTGAAGTAAAAAAGCAATAGTCATCCAATGAATTTGTCTCTTCCTGAACTCTTTCTTCCTGGATTTACTATCTCTATCTGGGTTGTTTTCATCTGACAGAATTGGTCCACTCTGATAATTCAATTGCTAAATCGTGGTTGCATGCAGTGTGAGGAGTCTTAGGTATTAGGCAGTGATGCATCTCTTTGGTTACTAGTCAAATTTATCTTCCAATATGATTACCAAAAAGTGAGCTGAAAAAGGGTTAGGGATTTTATTTGAAACTAAACCAACTACAGCAGATCAACGACTCTTCATAACAGCAATGCATTTCCCTTTTTCAGATGCAGTCTATACTCCGGCCACTGTAACTTGGCCTAAAATTTCCATCACTCCGTCCTGAATGCCGAACTGTAACAAGAGATGAACACTAGAGAAAGTTGCTTGTCACGAAGAAGTGCTATGGAGAGGATGCAAGCAGACCCATAGTTGCAAAGGGACGGAAATCTCCGCCAAGTTATGGTGAGTGGACAACAGCAAGTTTTCTAGACACTTTATCCCATTTATTTATTTATTTACTTACTTTTTGATTATGTGCATAGGCTTGAGTCCGCTTTCTTAACCCCAGTTGTTGTTCTACGTGTCACATTTTCACATGTCACTAAGTCGGCACTAATATCCACCGTCCAAATTGAATACGTGCTAGGACTGTTTCATTCACGACTGGTGTACAGCAATGATACAAGCGATTTTTTTTTTTTTTTTTTTTTTTTTTTTATGTCGATGGGTTTTGTGGAAGTTTGTGTAATGGTATTGGCGGGGGTGTTTTTATGACGTATCGGTGGATCATGTGGAAGTAGAGTCTAATGAAATTCAATTCATCACGCTGTTCCCTGCCACAGTCTGGTATCGAACTCGTGTAATTTCAAACACCAGACAACCTTTCTAACCATTCGCCTACCACCTGTGAAATATTCTCCCTGATAATTTTGCTGAAACTCTTGAAATTTTGCTGAAACTCTTGATCTTCTGAAGTTCACATCCCGGGTCGGTATCTAGTCCTCTTGATAACTACGACATCATTTCTACGTTTTCTAATTTTTCTCTTATTTTCATACCCTAGTTTTCTTGCTCAAGTTTCACACTGATGGGGTTAATGACGGCTATATCTCACCCCATCACTCGAAAAAAGGTTATCATAAGGTAAATAATTATAATCTTGCAGAGCCACCAGAAATAAAATGTAAAAAGACGCCAGTATGTCCTCGGATTGAAAAGGTTAATGAGAAGACCGAAAACGAAGTGGGAGAGAGAGAGAGAGAGAGGTACAGTTGCGGACAAAAATAATAATCCACTCCTTAATGATAAATAACGAAACAATGAACAGTGATATTCAAAGTCCAGTATTGTCATCTTCGGAGTCCAACAGATTTTTCAGAATATAATGTAAGAGTTTAATCATTGTAAAAAAAAGAAGTGGAATGGTATTTTTGTCCGTAACTACATGAAGGAGGGTTGCTTGGAGTGGCAGGAGAAAGTGGCGATGAGTTGTGATAGGCTATAGAGAGACTTTGAGGTGTTTTACGTCCCAAGCCACCGTAGGTGAACTGTGGGATTAGATGGATAGATATATTAATTGAACGAAAGAGGAATATACTGCAGATTGTAGAGACCGACAGGTATGCATACACAGACGAACACACAGATACACAGAGACAGGCAGATAGATAGATAGTTAGTTTGACTGATTGAAAGACACACACACACACACATGCACAGTTGTAAACAGATAGATAAATAGATACAGCATATAGACAGGTAGTGAGAGTGAAAAGCACAGAGTTCACATTACCCGAAAGACTTCAGTTTCCTCATAACCAGAACAAGTGTAAAAGACGAATAAATAAAAATGGAAACTCACCAGTAAAAAACGAAATTCCAGCCAAAGGTCATGGGTAGGAGGGCAAGGCAGGGAGTGACTCGCCAGAATATAACCATTACGCAACAGGGAACTGAGGTTGCTGACGTCAGAGTATGCACCTGACGTCATGTATCTCAGGAGCCAATCAGGAAGCAGTAGTAAGTCCTGTTCTTTGACGTCACGGGTCTGTCAGCCAGTAATAATGCAAGAGTGTCCTGTTCTGTGACGTCACGGTTCTGTAAACCAATAATAAAACAAGGGAAGATCCTGTTCTTTGACGTCACGGATCTGTCAGCCAATGATAAAGCAAGAAAGTGTCCTGATCTTTGACGTCACGGGTCTGCCAGCCAAATTCGTTGAAGAGATCATCCTGTCCGTGACGTCAGTAATCATAGCAGCCAACCACGTCCAAAAGAGCATCCTGTTCCTTGACGTCATGAATACGAGAAATAATCATCCAAAAACACATCCCGTTTTGTGACGTCATGGTCTGTTTACCAGTCAAGCCTAAACGATTTTTTTTTTTTTTTTGTAACGCCATAAGTGGAGGGAGGACAAGTGAAACCAAAATGTCTCCATAGATTTTTTTTTTTTGTCTAATGCAAACCGGAAGAAAATTCACACTCAACCAGCATTAACCTCTTCAGTGTGGCGACGCGTTTTTTTTCTTTTATAGGCACCTCCAGACGATTTTATTCAGCTTAGGAAAGACCTCTCGTACGGAAGAAGAAAATAAGGCTGCTTCCTTCTCTTTCATTTCGAAATATCTCCCATAAACTGAATTACATCCCCTTTGTGTCATTATGTTGAAAGAATTATCCCTGCAGCCCGTGGACGTCATTTTTTTTGTACCGGTAATCTTGCTGCTACCAGACGATTTTGTTCATCTTCAGAGGGCATCGCAGAGAGAGAGAGAGAAGGGGTTGATGAAGGGTTTATCGAAAACCCGCTACTAAACCGAATGAAATCGTCCGCAGACGGTAAGAAGGCACTGGGTTAAGCTGAGGAAAATCGTCTGGGAGGGTAACACAAAAATAGTGAAAAGAAAGCGTCGTTGGCCTTAACCCTCTTAGTACAGTGATGTGTTTCATTTTATTCTCGCTATTTACAGAACGATTTTATTTAGCTGAGGAAAGACGAAAACGAGAGAGAGAGAGAGAGAAATAAACTGAGTAGAATCGTCGGTAGGTAAAAAATCTAAGATAAACAACAGGTCATCGGGTTGAACGGCTAAGCTAAATAAAATCGTCAGGGGGTACCACAAAGAGAGAGAGAGAGAGAGAGAGAGAGAGAGAGAGAGAGAGAGAGAGATCCTCGTGGTGAAGGCGTCAGACCAGGAACTAAGTCGCACCACCACCACTCCACCCAAGCAAATGTCAAGCATATATGGCGCAACTAATTCAAATACAAATTTACCTAGAACTCTGCCATAAATAAGAGTATGTCATCATCTATATCAACAGCAGGAAGAAGAATAGAAAGGCCAAATCATACTCCTTCGGTAATAAATAAATAAATGAATGAATGAATAATTAATTGTGTGCGCGACCTTACTAACTACAGAAAATAAGGGAGAAATGTGTGTAATTAAACTGTTCTTTAAAATGAGATACGTGACTGGTAAATAAATGACACGGCTTAGAGTATCAGTAATAATAATAATAATAATAATAATAATAATAATCGTAAAAAATAATAGCGAAAATAATAATAATAATGATGACAATAATGATAATAATAATAATAATAATAATAATAATAAAGCTCCTTAACTCTCATAATCGGCAGAACATTATTATTTTATTTTATTCAAACAAATGCCACACAACTTTATTCAGCTAAGAATGAGTCATAATATATTGAGAGTGTTAACTACTTGGTAATGTGACCGAACACACCGTCGCTGTCACGAAAATAGGAAAAGCTGCATATCTAAGGCATTCTGCTAAGCTACATTTGTAACTAAGAGAGAGAATGTGTGATGTCAACTGAAAAGAAGCAACCCGTCCCCGGCAGTCATTTTAGTGCTGACGTGTAAATACAACAGGATGTCTAGTCAAAGATGTCCTGTGTCAGATTTAGGGTAAATCATGTGAAAATTGACGATTTTATGCCCATTTGAAATTTTAGGCCCGACCCGCCTGACATTGACCCCCCTTACCGCTAACTGGTGGATGACCCTCGTGATGTACAGTAATGAGGCATATTATTGGATGCAGATTTGAAAGATGCACCTTTAGGTTTTGGTTTCTTGTCGATATGACGAATTTGAAAGGAGTTATGGCGAGAAAACGATTTTTTGTACTTACCTTTTTTTTTTATTTTTTTGGCCGTACAGCCTGGGCCTTGGCCCAATTTGGCCCAAAATTTAATCAGGCGATCAGAGGGCCATAGCCCATCATCCCTATAATTTTAATCAAATCGCACCATTATTTTTCACGTAAAGTTGTTAACAGACAGGCAGACAGACAGAAACAAACAAACAGACAGACAGACTAAGCGAGTGAAAACAATACCCGTCCCCGAGCCCATCCGGGGCGAGAACGGGTAATAATACTCCTAGTTATTAATATTCTCAGCCAAATTATGTCGCCTGGCATTAGCTGGAATAGAGTACAAGAGTTATTGTCACCACCATGAGAGGCCTGTTGGTGATAGTAGTAACACTGCCAGGCTCCTGCCTCCCACTATCACCAGAATATAATCATCTGGCGTTAGCCGGATTAGGATATAATGTTTTCCCCATCATGAGAAGGTTAAACAGATCCTAAAAAATATGCTGGTGACAGTGTTGCAAAGTAAACAGTCAAGAAGTTTACACGACTATGTGAAAGTCGGTATAACGAATAAAATCATTTAAAACTGAAAATGATTCCTTATATTTTTATATACGGGTGAAATGTCATGTTATATATATATATATATATATATATATATATATATATATATATATAGATAGATAGATAGATAGATAGATAGATATAGATATAGATGGATAGATAGATAGATAGATAGATATAGATATTAAAACTATAGAGCAAAAGAAAAATATATACTGTACAGTATATGTAAATCACAGGGTTCGGGAAAGCTGGATATGAAGTCAAAAGAAAGCATCACAAGGTACAAAACCGACAGGAAAAAAAAAATATCTGACAGTTCCTCAAAAAGTGTGTGGATGGTTGGGAGTCTCACTAGCCTTAAAAAAAGAAAAAAAAAAAAAAGATAAATAGAATAAAAATAAAAATAAAAAAGTTGATATCTCAGAGATCCGGGAAGCTAGGTATGTGGGCGAAAAGAGATGTCACAAGTAAAAATAATAATAATAATAATCTGCTTATATATGAGTTCCGTGCAACAGATCTGTACAGCACACGACCTAAAAATATAATAACAAAGATAATGAAATGCAGGTTACAAGGAAACAATAAATAGAATAACACAGACAATATAAGAAGGAAGTGGAATAACAATAAAGGTCTCACCTGACCTTCCGCATTCCTCCTCCAGGACTTATTTTCGAAAAAAGTCTACGAATTCTAAAGCAAAATTGATAAAGCTACATATTTTAAGTGGCGCAAGAATCTTTGCAGTGCCACTTCTATAGCGATTTATTTTGCACATTGCACCATAATTCTCATGTACGTTGTTGATGAAACCTGTCGGTATAAAGAAAAACATATATAAATAACAATACAGTGTTAAAGAATAATATGAAAAAATAAATCGATAAGGAAGAGGTGCTGATAAATTACCGAAGCCAGCTGGAAATACGTGCTAAGGTTACGAGTCCCCCGAGAACTCGACTATGTGACATGAGGTGGCTGCAAGGGTAAGTTTTGTCGCGAGAACAGACCGTGACACGGAGATCGAGGCCTCTGTAGGTATTTCGTGCTTGCTGGCCGGGGTTAGATGAGGACTGAAACCTCTGCACCTCACACAGAAGTCAGTTGGGCGGTATACTGTGTTAATTCAGCCGATGCCTAGTGATCATTAGGCATTTTGCTGTTTATTTTCCAATGTAATACCAGGGCTGATTTACATGTCTTGGACTGGTAAAGACTGCGTTATTTGCAAATTCCACTCGGTTATATATACAGTTTTGAACTCTGGATTAAGCGCGAACATAGAAGTATATATATATGACGTGAACTGGAAATTAAGGCCATTATACTGTAGTAAAGAATACAATTTTTGTTTAGTTGTTGATATATCTTATGTTGTAATCCTTTCACTGAGAAGGTGATATTTCATTATCACTTTCATGACCAACTGACGATTGCATGCATCCTTGGGACGAATTCTTAGACCTGAAAGGGTTAGAAACACACCTGATTTTCTTCCCTACGAGACGGTTACTTCAATTTATTTTGACTAATTCCAAGGCATAGTATTCAGCTGGAAGGAGAGATCTCGTGGTGAAGGGGTTAATACGGCATTCATAGCGTCCTTATTATACAACATTCTCCTATTTTGTCATGCCTCCTCTTCCGTCATGCCGTCACCATATCATGACCGTTTCGATACTTCGTGTTTCACTCCGTTCATGGAAAGTGGAAGACTGCCTTTGTGTCCATACCATTCATTATGGAAACGCCTCAAACGAAACATGGAGCAAATTATCATCTTTCACAGTGCTTGCTATAGCATCTGTATATAATTTTCCAAAACTTAATGTGCATAAGGAGTACGTTTCCATGTGGTGTCTGGCATCCTTGTCAAAGCAGAGCCACTATACTCTTTTTTTCTTTAACTTGGCCTGAAATTGTCATCACTTCATCTTGAGCTCTGAGTTGTAACAATAGATTAGCAGTAGAATATGATGCTAGTCGCGAAGAACTTCTGTGTAAAGGATGTAGAGCCGCAGTACTGTCTCTTTCTACCACTAACCTATGTGAAATAAGCTGCAAACGAACGAAAATCTAGGCCAGGTTAGAGTAAGAAGAGTATAGTGTGGGGTAGAATCAACGGGAATTTTTCAGCATCCATCGTCTGTGATGTCAGATTGTTTCGCGTGCTGTGTGGATTTTTACTTTTCTTGGTCAAGTGTACACATCTTTCTAGCTACATCACAAGAAAAAAAAAGATCAAGTAGCTGAATGTATTGTTTTTATTTTAAGTGCGTTTTAACCCATTGGGTGTTTTGGAACTTACCTCTGATGAATAATACCGTGTTATAATAACAACAATAAAGTCACCTAAGTTAGCCGCAGTGAAATCCTCTGATGTTAGGTAGCGTAAAATCATAAATATTTGATAGATCTATGGAAGTGTCGTATCAACAGAGTTACGAATTTTTCATGGCGAATGTATAAAAGTCCATTGACAGTACAAGGACACTGTTTTTTATTAACGTAATCAGTTTATTTTCACCTGACAAAAACTGCGCCGCTCCTACTGCTTAAATACCAAGTCGTGGTTACATGAAACCCAGTGAACCTTAGTTATGAGGTAGGAATGTGTCTCCTTGGTTACCAGTCAGATCAGCCCTCCAGTTTGACTACACTTGGCTATCAACTTTTTTTTTTTTTTTTTGATGCGAGGAAGAAGGAACCAAAGGCCATGAGCCCGCAGTAACAGTTCCCTCAAGAGAAAAACAAAATACAATAGAGAGCCAAATTCAAGATCCGATCATTTTGAGATGCCTGGACACACTACGTTTGAAAGACTGGAGATCATAGGCAGGAGGAAATACAGACAGAGGGAGACAGTTCCAGAGCTGACCTGTTGCATAAATGAAAGACTGGGAGTAACGGTTAACTCTTGCATTAGAGAGTTGGACAGAAAAAGGATGAGAGTTTGCTGCCAGACGGGTGCTACGCGCCCGTCGTAGAGGTGGAGGAATGCAAGCAGACATTTCAGAGGAGCAGTGACCATTAAAGTAGCGATAGAAAAGAGATAAAGATGCAACAGTGCGGCGAAGAGACAGAGGTTGAAGGGAGTCAGTAAGAGGAGGAGAGTTAATGAGACGAAAAGCTGAAACGGGCTAAGGATTTTGATCAGGTTAGAATAAACAGGTTATAGCGAGTGCAGTAAGGGTAAAGGCAACAGCCAACCCTATATAACCACGTCGAGGTGTATGGGTCCCCTGGCCAGGCTCCTGTAGTTCAGTGCATATGAGGGTTGGTGACCATTCCTACCTCCTTGCAGGTATTATGTGTACATGATAAAAACGAACTTCAGCCTCGTCTTGGGAATCAGACTTACGCGCATGGCAGTTTTCTCTCCAGCTGGGGCGTTTTAATCACGAGATCAACATAGATTTTGTGTGTGTGTGTGTGTGTGTGTGTGTGTGTGTGGATGTAAGGAATGTAGGTGAGTTCAGCACTGTGGATATGCGTCATGAGGGTGGAGTGTACTGAGCGTGGGTGGAGTAGGCAGAGGCGAGGTGGGTGGGTGGGGTGGGGTGTAGGCAGGCAAAGGTGAGGAAGAAAAAGGCTTAAGATTAATGCTAAGCGACTGCAAAGGAGATAATAAGGCAGACAGCCAATGTTTAATATGTCCTTAGCATTCCTTAGAACACGAAACGCAATAAATGATTTTATACCCATTTATGAGTGAACAGGGACTAGAGGGAAACAAATTCGTCGAAGACTCTGACCGGCCTTTGGATCGAACTTTGTTTCTTTCAGGTACATGCCGGATGTGCTAACCAATACACCACCGGCTTTCCCCTTGAGGCCGGATAAGGTGGAGTGCATGGGGTGGCTGCTGGGTGGGTGGGGGTAGGTGGAGAGTGTGGATGTGGGACAAGGTTGGGGTGGGTAGGGTGATTGAGGTGGGGTTAGAGGTGGGTGAGGTGGATAAGGAGATAGGGGTAGGGATGGGTGGGAAGGCTGGATGAGGGGTTAGAGTTCGGGGTGGGCGGGGTGGACGAGGGGATAGGGTGGAGTGGAGGATGGTGGAGGGATGAGAGTCCGGATAAGGTGGTGTGAGGCAACGGGACATTCCTTGTAAACTGGATGATCCGGCTAGGTGTCTCGGGGTCAGAGGGTTAAGGGAAACACGGCCATTATGCTCTTCCGGTTCCGCACTACCAAGAAACTGCACAAAAACACACCTGATTGTAGATTTTGATAGCCATAAGCTTCTGTATGCAAAATTTTGATTATAAATATTAATAGGCATAAGCTTTAGTATAAACCGTTTGACTTCAGACAGGCATAAGCTTCTCGACAAGCCCTCTGATTATAGACAAGCTTAAGTTTCTGTTCAAGCCATTGGAATACAGACAGGCATGAGAGTTTGTATGTAGTATTTGGTGAAAGACAGACATTGATGTCTGTGTAAAGGGTTTGATTATACACTTAGGCTTCAGTATAAACCATTTTATTATAGTCAGGCGTAAGTTTCTCCATTATTGTTTGATTATTGATAGACATAAGCTTCCGTGTAAAACTTTTGACTATGGACAGGCATAAGCTTATGAATGAAAGTTTGATTATATGCAAACATTAGCTTCTGTGTAAACTTTCCGATCATAGACAGGCATTAGCTTTTGTATAAACCTTCTGATAATAGACATACAAATTTCTGTATAACGTTTGATTATCTCAAGCTTCTGTATAAAAGTTTAATTACAGGCTAATGTAAGCTTCCGTATAACAGACAGTTTCATAATCACCCTCTTTCTGAGTGCCGCAACCAGAGTTTAGGTTACCCATTGTCCAGAATATTTGCTGATAGGTGACTAGCCTAAGCACCTGGTGGCATTACACGATCGAGAAACCTCCATCCACATCTTAAGGAGTTGATCCAGCAGGTAACACATCACCGTCACCCAAGAGACAAAACCACCAGACGTCGTTTTAGTTGTCCCTCGTAACCCTTCAGCTCGAGGACGTCTTTTCTGTTACAGTTTCGCTATCTTCAGACGATTTTAATCTGTTTAGGAGGGATTGGCCTAACTGCAAGGGGTAACTGCAGCCTTCATTAGCCCCTTCAGTACAATAGTCTACCAAAAATACAACAAAATCGCTGGGCAGTATATAGAAATGAAAAGAATAAAGACGTCTTCCTCCCTATGACCTTACCACATTCAAAAAAGAGCGAATAAAAACTCGGTCGAGATAAAGACTGGACAGGCCTGGTGGAGACGCAAGCAACTGTCCTTCTCATCGACAAGGAGAATATGTTTTTACTCCTGTTTGTTTGTTTATTGGCAGGATTACTCTAAAACTAAAAGAGTGATTTGGACCATATTTGGTGGGTAGATAGCCCATGTCACAGGGAACAATCGACTAACTTTTGAGACCGATCCGGATCGTATTGCAGATTCTGGATCCGGAAAACATTTTTTGCGAAACCCTAATCATTGATGAGAAAACCCAACCCATTATGAAGAGTGCTTTGGAAATTGCGTTGCCCTTGTCGGAGAGATGCGCTCCATTGAGTGCCCTTCTAGTTTATGCTTTATCACACTACTTTCTTAATTAAGGGCAGCTCCAAAGGTCATGTTTAAAGGATTTTGTGTAGATCCTAGAAGTAGTTTTGTTTTGTTTTTATAAAGGATGCTACTTACTTTTTACGACAAACAAGTCTTCGTAACAGTTAACTTTACCACAGGTCTTATTTCCCTAATTTCTTATTTCATTATTTAATTTGATTCCAATTTGATAGGTCCCCATAAGAGTTTATTATTATTATTATTATTATTATTATTATTATTATTATTATTATTATTGCCACAGACCGTTTATTTTTCCATATTTTGCCACTTTGATATTCACTGTAATTTGATTTTGAAGTGCTCAGTAGCTGTGCGAATGGATACAAGCGTATGTATAAACAGGTTTCAGACACAGCTAAAACTAAGGGGGTTTCAGAAATACCGTAGAATACTTACGCAGGTTTCCAGACCAAAAGTTTAAACTGGAAGGGTGAGTAGGCTTTACCTTCTTCTTCTTCTTCTTCTTCCTCTTCTTCTTCTTCTTCCTCTTCTTCTTCTTCCTCTTCTTCTTCTTCTTCCTCTTCTTCTTCCTCTTCTTCTTCTTCTCTTACTGTCATTTGTTTTTCTTTTTTTACTTGATAATTTCTTTTAATCCTTAATGATGGAACCAAGCTTACCAGACCTCCATCCCACTCTTGTTCTTCTGATTTCATTGTCATGAGATGGAACTGGAACTGCCTGCTAGTCGGTTTCATCAGCACGCTTCGTCCTCCAGGTTAAACAGTTACTTTCTTGGTGGTAGTGGAGTGGATAGAGCACTGGACTGGGGACTGAGGCAGCAGGTTCGATCCCGCGTATTGTAGGGCACAGTTTTTATAACTGAATTAGACATGTGGAGTGCAATACGTCAGTGAAGATGTCGGTGTCTTGATCGTAATTCAGGAGGCATGGGAAACACTTTAGCACCTCTTCCTTAGTGATTTGTTTTTCCGATTCCATTACTTTGTAGCACCTCTTCCTCAGCGATTTACTTTTCCTATTCTGTGATATTCTCCCGCATTTGGTCTGATCAGCTATTTCAGGTCAGGTGCGGGTAAGGGGATGAGTCTGTTATGATGTGGCAGGGGTAATCCAGCTCTGCTGTCGGGCCCTGCTGCGGATGTCACTGTTTGCATTGCGCAGTTGACCCTTGTGCGGTGTGGTGCGGTGAGGATCTGTCCGTTCTTCCCTTTGGGGATAAGATGCGAATGAATGTGTTTGAATGGATGAGTAAATGGGGAGTGTGTCGTCCTGTCTCGGCTACCTCCCTTTCCTTGGGGGAAGCAGCCTAGGTATATAGATAGATAGATAGATTCTGAGTTAAGTTTTTCAAGTATGATCTTTATATTGAGTGACATAGTTTGCATCAGTGTTATACAAGAGGACATTGATGTGCAGTGTGCAGAATAAGTAGCCGTTGAAGAGTTGTTATGTAATCTCCAGAACACTTAGAATATAGGCATGGTTGTACTAGTAAAAAGTGACATGTGAAGACTAGTGTGTCGTGGGGTTGTATTGTGAGTCGCTTTGGGGATGTCTGAACACTTTCTTTTTAGCGATTTATGCAGTACTTTACGCCGCACTGTCCTCGTATATGTTATTGCGGCAAACTTTGTCGATATTAAAACGATGTATGAGTAAAGTGCTTGCACGCGAATGTTAAGGTTTAAAATTCAAAATAAATCGCTAAGGAAGAGATGTTATGAATCCTCTTTTGCCACTTACAACATAAGCTGTAAGTGGACTATTGAACCTGGAAAACGGGCTCCCTAGACTTTGTCCAGAGTCGAATGTGTTAAAAAAAAAAGAAAAGTAAAAAACGTTCTCATACCAGTCATCATTACCAGTATTTTTATTTCTTCAGCACACTGACTTTATTTATTTATTTATTTTTTTAGGTTATTATTGTCACTACTAGAAGATTTTTTTTTTTTTTTTTTTTACTAACCGAACAGAGGAAGGAAAGACATAATGATGAAAAACACACACCAGATTCTAGGTGTCCTCCATTCATAAAAAAAAATCTGTAACAGTTGGACTTGAACAGCTGTAGGTTGAAGTCTGAGGGGAAACCACTCTGGCAGAGCGAGTTCCAAAGAGATGCATTTCGAGGAATGAAAGAATTCTGATAGGCAGCAGTTCTGCAATATGGCAGTGTGACAGTCCAGTCCTGTGCGCTACTAGATGCCTGTGTAGCTCGGGGGAAGGCGTGGAGAGGTGACGGTGGACGGAACTTCGTCTGAGCATTTGCCATAAAAGTTATCTGTAAATTTTGCAAGGGAAGCAACATTCCATCTTGCTTGTAGGGGAGGTAGTTCATTTGTAATAGTAGGGTTATTAATAATTCTAACAGTGTTGTTCTGAATTTTGTTTAGTTGTTCTAGTGCAACCTTTAGTAAAGGAAAACCCCTGGTAGTACGAGGGACAATGAAAGCTAGTTCCGTAAGTAGTGTATATGCTAAGTTGAATAAAATTGTCTGTGGATAAAAAAAAAATGGATAGAGAAATAAACTGATAAATAGATGATAGACAGATAGACAGACAGAGAGAAAGAGAGAGAAAGAAATGGCTGGAACATTTTTGTACGCCATTTCCGTGAGTTGTGTAGACCATCAGTAATGCCTCTTAACGAAATTCTGATAATCAGATTGTTCCTTAACGTAGCCTGGGATCGAACCCGTGTCTTGTCAAACAGCAGATCACTTCTCTAACCACTCGGCCACCATCTCCCCGTAATACTGACCTAATCTTTCTTGGCCGGTCAGACTAGTGGATAAAGTTTGTTCGCCTCTTGTCCCTATTCGCTATGTAGTACAAATGGGGACCTGGATGTATCGTCGACTGTTTCGGGTCGTGTTCTAGGGGAAGACTGAGACTAAAAAAACATTGTCAGCCTTAGTGATCCTTGTGCAGTCTTCTTCTCCTCCTCCTCCTCCTCCTTCTCATCATCATCATCATCATCATCATCTTTCTAATCTTTCAACACAAATCTCTTTCAAAAACAGGCGAATAAAAGCCTCCCCCCCAAGAAAAAAAAACTTACCATCCTTGATAGTGACCTTAGTGGTAATCCCTAATCTATCCTCTTTATTTTTATGTCTGAGTTTTTTTAGCTATCACCTTACAAACTTATTCCGTTTATGAAGGACCCCTCGTCGTGAAGGGGTTATTTGTATCATGTATAAAAATGGACGGATACAAAAGCAACCAAGCAGAAGTCAACCTTCCATGATAACTGGCACACCTTCCAGCTTCCACCTTCCCCCCTCACCCACGCCCTCTTACCTCTACCTCTTTCCCCTCCTGTTTCATCCCTTTACCTTCCTCTCTCCCCCTCCCCTTCCGTCCTCAGCGCCCCCTATGCCGGATCCCGGATATGGCAAACTTGACGGGTCCAGCGGCAGGTCGGGATAGCACCTGCCCTCACGCCCTCTCGCCCTCACCTCGGTTTTTGTGTACTCTTCCCTGCACGCCAGACTATTGTGATGTGTTGAGATGGCTGGGCTCAGGAAATCCCGGGATTCTCTCTCATGCCTTCGCGTGAGGTAATGAAGTGGGACCACAAATGTAGATATGATGTCGACTTTTCAGGGACATGTCAGCTGGTGAAATGTAGTCAGATAAAAAAAAAAAAAATCCGCTCGTCTCTCCTCCTCTCTTTCATTTCTGGATTCATACGCGGTTGAATGTGACGTCGTGGACTGAGATGCATATTATTATCCACTACGTCTTATCCATGCATCTGTGAATCCAACATTGAGAAAGCGGCAGGAGAGACGAACGGACATTAGTATCTGACTGTACATATGTGAGCCATAATTTCTGCCCACCCACTACCCTTGGTGCTGAAGTGGGACGTCTCCATGTGGTGGCACTGTTAAACCCAGGTGAATTAGCTTGCTGAGTTTACAAACTTCCCTCAACTACGTGGTGGACTGGGGAAAGGAGCAGCTTAAGCATCCAGTCCACTGAGTTCACATTCTGATGAACCTGGGATCGCTTCCACTACTACTACTACTACTACTGCTACTACTACTACTGCTACTACTACTACTACTACTACTACTACTACTACTACTACTGCTACAGCAACAAGAACAACAACAACAACAACTACTACTACTACTACTACTTTTAAATCGGAAAATTACCTCCATCCATTGTATATTGTGAAGCTCAACACCAACCTTTTTAATACAATTCACCATTTGTTAACACTAACCTTCATAATACAATCCGTTGGCCCCAAACACGCCAACGACTGTGGTTACCAACCGCATGCTACTTCTTTTTATTATTATATATTTTATTAACATTATAGTGCTAATACAAACGTTAATTTGCTGAAGCTGCTAGTCAGTGCGGCTGTCTGTCGCTCTGGCTTCGTAATCCATATCCGCCAGAGACAGGCCTGAGGGCTGATGATCTTGTGCCCCTGAGGTATTGGAGTGCAGACCTCGCGAGGGAGAATGACAGTCGACATCTCATCCAGGCCACAGCAGAACTCTGAAGTTGATGCTTCTTCTCAGAAAGAACCTCTGCCAGTCTCAAGTAGAATCTCCTCGCCTTTGGTCCCATCCCGCCTGATTCTGTGAACACAAGGATCTACCGTGGTCCACATGTTGGATCCTTTCTTGGTAGTTCCTGCTTTATTCTTGTTCATTCCTCGTGTGTGCAGCCTCGAGAGACAGTTCGCACTGACATGCTGCCATAGGATCAATTATCCTAATGTCGAAGAAAACCTTCCGCTTACGTGTCCAGCAAGCTCGAGCACTGACATCCATTCTTGCATCATCTGACGTGCTTACTGTTTTGTGGATGAAGTGCTTACCGTCTAGAGGGATCAGAGCTGGCTCTGTGGTGACATCATATCATATTTCCTGTAACGTTTTGTCAGTGAGGTCGCGTAATTCATTTCGAATGCACACAAAGCCTCCCTTCTTGTACTGTTACTATTACTACTACTACTACCACCCATGGATAGAAGGAAGTCGTAGTAAGGGTTTCACTCCTGCAAAAGGCCTGGAGGCTTTATATAGACTACATGGGGATCAGTTTGCGACGACACCGTTACTCGTGTAGTCTAAAAGGGCTTCGAACTACCACTAACAGGTCCTTGTTGGATGTGACACTTTAGCACGACTTCTAATCAACCTGGGATAGAATCAGGTAGGAGAAGAAACTGTTGCTCACGATCGTACAAAACTTAAATCGTATGCAGAATCGTTAATTGTGGGTAGTTACCGGGGATACTATTAGTAAAGCAAAATACTGCCCATGCGTGTTGAGTTAGAGTTGGATCCATGTTCTATTACCTATTCTTTCATCTCCGTCTGTTCCTTCGTCTGTCGCTCCTTCATTCCGAACTGGTGATGGCCAGAGAACATTGTGGGTGTTTTCCTTATCAGTGACACTCAGTACGAGAGGTCTGTCCAAAGTAAAAGAAGAAGAAGACGAAGAAGAAGAAGAAGATGATGATGATGATGATGGTTAAATTAAGAGGGTAACAGCCAGTCCCATTTCACTGCCTTCGAGGTTTTGGTGGGCGAGACTAGGCTACCGTGCTTAACTACATTTAAGGGTAGATGGCCAGGTTGCTTCCCATGATGACATAACGTGACGGAAGAGCCTTTAGTCATTCCTTCGGCATCGAACTTATGGAAGGCCGTCACCCCGATTGGGGCGTTCTGATCACTACACCACCAACGATATGGAAAAAGAAACAATCGTACTGAAAGGGTTAAGGGTTTCATTCCACAGACATACTTTTTATTTTTATTTTACTTATTTATTTATTTGTTTATTTTTTGCTAACATCAGACAGGTTAAGTGGTGAGTGAAGTACATTTGTAATCTCTGTACTTCAGTGGGCCTGTCACACGTCTGACTGTAGCAAAGACGAAATACAAAGACGGAGCTGTACTGAAGGGGTTGTTTTTGTAATATAAAGGGAGGGGAAATGGTAGAGAATTTATATATCACAAATAGATAACACGAACTTTTAAATTACAACGGAGAGTTCCACCTCGGTATAATTTGGTAAGTAAAAAAAAGAAAAAAAGAATGGCAATCAAAGTGTGAAGGAGCAGAAAAAGTATAACAATCAGAGCGTGAAGGAATCGGGAAATCCCCTTCTTGGTTCTTTTGGGCCAACGTGGAAGGTCTCTCTCTCTCTCTCTCTCTCTCTCTCTCTCTCTCTCTCTCTCTCTCTTTATCTCGGTGTTTCACAAGAGAGCAAAGTTCAGACATCCCTCAATTTGCCCTGGGAAAGTTGGGGAAATGTAGGTAAAGCAGGGAAAGTGGATGCTGGGGAAATTGGGGAAAGGCTGGGGCAATACAGGGAAAAAGGGAGATGGGGGAAAAGATTATGGAAAAGTGATTGAAGTTTTGGGGAAAAATTTGGGAGAGGTGGTTAAAGTTGGGGTAAAGTATGGGGAAGTTGGGGAGATTGGGAGAAAAACGAGTGAAAGTTAGGGATTTTATCATGTACTGGGGAATCAATCAATCAGTCAATCATTTCCTGTAGCACCCTCGGGGATGCATAGGGCCTCGATGAACTCACACCACCACATCCTATCTTATGCTAACTCCTCAAGATCTCCCCAACACTCATCTCCAGCTTCCCGTCTCATTGTCCTCACCTACGTCTCTTTTGGCCTTCCTCTACCTCTCCTACCAAGTGCCACCCACCCTGGTGTACCTCGTACTATTCCCTGTCTCCTATACACATGTCCTAGCCACTTCCATCGTGAGAACCTAACATATTCATCGACCGGCTGTACTCCCGTTATTTCTCTAATTCTACTATTTAGTATCCTTTCCCACCACTTAACTCCTAATATTCTTCTAAGTGCTTTGTTTTCAAACACCAAGAATTTATTTTCCATAGTCACTGTACTGTACCAAGACTCGTGTCCATAAATTAAGATACTCCTAACCATTACCTTATAAAGTTTGATTTTTGTATGCACAGAAAAATTGTTATTATTCCAAATATTTTTAAGCATTCCCATTGCCTGATTAGCCTTCTTTAACCTTTCCTTGAATTCAAAGTTCAAAGAACCATCCTTGGCTAAATAAATACCTAAATATTTAAACCTATCAACTTGCTTTACAACCATACCTCCAATTACACATTCCTGCGCATTTTCCATATTCATATTGATTATTTCAGTTTTTCCACAATTAATAACCAAACCCACCTTGCGACCTTCACTCACTAAACAGTCCAACACTCTCTGCATCTCTTCTGGCCCATCACAAATCAAAACTATATCATCTGCATAATCTAAATCCAAAAGTTTCCTGTTCTCTCCCCAAAGTATACCTGCACCGGTTACTGTTCCAACGCGTTTCATAATGTAATCAATGACCAATATAAATAGTAAAGGCGATAGAACACCACCTTGAATTACTCCGGACTTGACTTCAAACGAATCACTCAGACAACCATCAACCATCACTTTACAAAATTTGTCCTCATGCATGTTCATAATGACCCTCACAAACTCCTCTGGTATACCATAATGTCTCATGATCTTCCCCATAGTCTCTCTCGAAACACTATCAAAAGCCTTTTCAAAATCAACAAAACAAAGACTTAACGGTACTCTCATTTCATTAACTTGCTGCATCAAATGCCTAACTATAAAGATCTGATCATTGCAACCACGTCCCTTCCTAAAACCAACCTGTTCATCCCTCAGAATACCCTCAACCACCGGCTCCAACCTATTTAACAACACTCTACTGAAAACTTTCAAAGCTATCGGTGACAAAGAGATTCCCCTCCAATTACCACATTCACTCAGGTCTCCCTTCTTCGGAACTTTAACAATTACACCATTCTTCCAAACTGATGGTAGTAACCCCGTCACCCTTATCTTATTGAATAGCCTGGTCAAGATCATTATTAATCTATCCCCCTCCACTTTAAACATTTCCGGAAATAAACCATCCTCCCCTGGTGCCTTATTATTCTTTAACTGTTTTACTGCTTTCTCCACTTCTGGAAGCTTCAACTCTCCTGTTGCTATATTTAAATCTTCCTGAGCAGACGGTATATCCTCTTCTGGTGGTATTGGTCTATTAAGAACTGTCTCAAAATGCTCTTTCCATCTATTTTTAATATCTCCATCTTTGGTCAATAAATTTCCTTCCCTGTCTCTAACTGGTATTTCCTTGCGTTTACCTACATTACCACTCAGTTCTCTAATCGATTCATATGCTATTCTTTGACTCTGTCCATCATTTTTGTTTATTAAGATTTCAGTCTCTGCAACCTTTTCATCCACACATCTTCTTTTATCTCTCCTAGCTAACCTTCTTACTTCTGAATTCAAACTCCAGTACGCAGCTCTTGCTAATTCAATCTCTCGTTCATCAACGCATTGCATCTCACTCCTCAATTTAGCCTCACCTCTCCTTTTCATCATATCCCACGTTTCCTCTGATATCCATTTCTTTCTCCTGAATCTATGTCTCCTTCCAATCGTACATTCAGCAGTCTCATGCAAAACTTTGTTCACATCCTTCCACATCTCATCTACACTTCTCTCCCCCTCTTCCAACGTTTCCAACACCAAAAACCTATTTCTGCATTCTAATCTGAATTCCTCCTTTTCTTCTCCTTCCCTTCTAAGCTTAACAATATCGTATCTACCAACACCAGATTTTTCCTTCTTCTGATTTTTAAGTTTAAACCATATTTTTGCAATGCTGAGTTGATGGTCACTACCAATATCCGCTCCCCGTTTAACATGAACATCTAGCAGAGAACTTCTATGCCTCCTACTGATAGCGATGTGATCAATCTGATTTTTATATTTTCCACACGGCGACACCCAAGTTGTCTTGTGGATATTGCAATGCTGAAAGAGTGTGCCCCCGATGACTAAGTCATTTGCTAGACAGAAGCTTCCAAACCTCACTCCGTTTTCACTCATCCTACTACCAACTCCCATCTTACCCATACATACCTCAAATCCCTCATTTGAACAGCCCATTACTGCATTAAAGTCTCCAACGCAGATCAAAACATCATGTCTAGGTACCCTTCCTACTCCTTCTTGCAACTTTTCATAAAATGTGTCTTTCCTTTCATCGAGTGCATCATTAGTAGGTGCATAACACACAAACAGACTGATGTTGCCATGATTTGATTTAAACCGTGCGTATAACAATCGCTCATATATAGGATCCCACTCACATAGAGCCTTATTTGCCTTACAACCCAGCAACAATCCTACTCCCTGATAATGCATTCCATCCTGTCGGCCAGATATCAATAAACGTATACCATCCTCCAAATCCAACTTATCGACTCCAGTTAATCTAGTTTCTGTCAGAGCACAAATATCAAGTCCGTAATTTTGAAAAACCTTCACTAACTCATCAATTTTACCGTCATGATTTAGCGTTCTCACATTCCAGTTACCAATTTTAATTGTATTTTTTGCATTAACAAAGGAATTAGATTGTAATTGAGGCAACCGTGAGATTCTTAGCACCCCCTGCCCATTTAAGGGCTGCACGGGACTGGGGGCCATTATTGTTCTTTCAGAGTCCATCAAGGTTTCTTTGGCTAACTTCCTGAACACCTCGCCATTGTGTTGCAGTCGCAGTAGGCAGCTAACTTGCCTGATTGCCCACACCCGAAAGACCCAGCTATGCTGTAGCTAGTCACATGCCGGCATGCTTCCCAGCCATTTCACTCTCAAGGAGTTCCTCTGCCTGAGAAAGCAACCACCCCCCTGCTCCCGAGGGCTTTTGATCTGTGTAGGTACTGGGGTATACATCATTATTATTATTATTATTATTATTATTATTATTATTATTATTATTATCTTCATCATCATGTTTCTTTCTAATACAAGTAAATGTAGGGAAAGGACGTGAAAGGAAAGCTGGTAAAAGTTGGGGAAAATTTTTAAAAGGTAGGGTTAAACTGGGAAAACATGGGGAATGCTGGTGAAAGTTAGGGGAAGCGAGTATACAAAATGTGGGGATAACATGGTAAAGTTGGGGAAAGCTGGGGAAAGGTGGGGAAATCAGGTGAAAGTTGGGGAAAGCTGGTGAAAGTTGGGGAAAGCTGGTGAAAGTTGGGGAAATCAGATGAAAGATGGGGAAAGCTGGTGAAAGTTGGGGAAAGCTGGTTAAAGGACATACGATAAAAGTTAGGTAAAGGAGGCAAATCATCATCATCATCATCGTCATCATCATCATCATCATCATCATCATCATCATCATTTATGCAGGAAAAGTTGGGGAAATCATGCCAAAGGAAAGGAGGGAAAAGCTGGCAGAGGTTAGGGAAATCCAGGGCAGGTGTGGGGAAAGCCAGGGTAGGTGTGGGGAAAACTGGTCGTGTCCGGATGAAGGTGGGTGGTTTGTTGTGGGAGGTGGTTTTATGGTGGAAAAGAGAGAGAGAATTTCTCTCTCTCTCTCTCTCTCTCTCTCTCTCTCTCTCTCTCTCTCTCTCTCTCTCTCTCTCTCATCACCAATGTTAATGCCAGGGTGCACTTTCAGGTCGTCTTTGCGGAGTCTGGCTTTTCCAGAATACCATATACGTAAGAATATGGGAACGGTTCCAATATTACACCGGGAAATAATACCATGGATATCGAATGGAAAGTAGGTCGAAATTTTATCCTGTAGATTAATACCATGATTTTTGTTCCTATTAGAAGATGGTTTTAGTGAAATTTTCTTGTTTCCCAGTTATGTAAATGATGGTTCCAATATTACACCGAAAAATATTACCATGGATTTCGAATTGAAGGTTGGTCGAAATATTACCCTGTAAACTGGGACCCTTGTTTTTAATTAGAAGTTTATATTGGTATTAATATTATTTTCACGAAATTTAATGATGGCTTCAGTAATTCATTCAGAAGTACTATCGCGGATTTTGAATTAAAGTTAATTCCAATGTTGTTACCATCATTTTGAAATAACACATGGTTCTAGTATAACATTATGAAATATTACCGAGTACTTTTTAATACAGGATAGTTCCGATATTAAGCCAGAAAATTCTACCGTGGATTTCGAATTATGATGCATTAAGAAATATCACCATAGCTGTGGAAATTAAGTATGGTTCAAATATTGTTACAATGATTTCGAATGAATTGATATTTGGTGTATTACTCTAAGAAATGTTATAATGGATTTCTAATAATGGTTCTAAAAAAAAAAAAAAAACTACCATGCATTTGGGTTTTGAGGATGGTTCAAAAAAAACCCCAAGATATTCTACCATGGATTTCTTAATGTTGATTCAAATATCATATCAAGAAATTTTAGGTCAACCACTGATTTCGAATATAAGGTTGGTTCCAATACTGACTCAACAATTCATAACATAGATTCGAATTATAAAATGGTTTCAGTGTTATATCTAAGAATGGTGTCATAGATTTTGAGTGAGTGGGTGGTTTGAATTTTAGATCGTGAAAACTTACCATGGATTTCAGACAGGGAATGAGAAATGAAGTGGAATGCAGACTATAAAAGAATGGAAGTGAGTAAGGAAGAGGAGGAGGGGGAAGGGTGGGGGTGAGGAAGGAAGAGGAGGAGGAGAAAGAAGAAGAATGGGGGTTGAGAGAGAGTATGAGAAGAAGAGGATCGTAGGAAGTGAGGGAGAGGAGGACGAGAGGAGGAATATGAGGTGATGGAGAGAAAGAGGGAAGGAAGGGAGTGAATGAGAGTGAGAGGGGTGGGGGAGAAGGAAAGCTATGGGGAAGAAGAAAATGAAAGGGTAAGAATGGAAGTGAGGGAGAGGAGAAGGAGGAAGAGGAAGAGGAGGAGGAGAAGGGGACGAGGTGTTGAGAAGAGGAAGAAGAAAAAGAAGACTCAGTTTAATTCTACTCTGCCGCACATGCGTCTTTAAGGTCGATATTTAAATTATGTCAAGGTCCAGTTTTCTCCCGTCCTACGACATGCAACCAACGAGTGTGCAGTCAAGATCCCTATTTTATTTGTAGGTATGATTATGACTGGGTATAGATAAAGGATGGAAGAGGGCGAGGAAAGGTGGTGAATGAGGGGGAGGAGAGGAGAGGATGGGAGAGGTGAAGAGATAGAAGGATATATGGGGAGAGAGAGAGAGAGAGAGAGAGAGAGGAAAAAATATTCTGGCAGTTGAGTCATCGTTGCAACAGGTATTCTAGGCAATGGAAAGCATTACACACACACACACACACACACACACACACACACACACACACACACACACACACACACACACACACACACACACACACACACACACACACACACGGAAACATGGGGAGCGAGGAAAACAGACGTGATCTCACAATTTTTTTTTTAGACCGGTCAGACTGGTGTGCACAGTTTGTTTCCCATCTTTTCCCTGTCCACCCCCCAGAACAAACGGGGACCTGGTTGTAACATCGGCGGTTGTGGGTTGTATTCTAGGGGAAGATTGGGACTTAGCAAAAACTGATTGTCCGTTTTAATGACCCTCTTGTAGTCAATAGTCATCTTAAACATTCTCCTCCTCCTCCTCCTCCTCCTCCTCCTATGACTCACTCTCGGCTGAATAAAATCGTCTGATGTTAGCTGGAATAGAGTACTAGATTTGTCCCTAGAATGAGAGGGTTAATGGGGACGGATATAACGCTTTCATACTCCCATAACTCACCCTTAGCTGAATAAAATCGTCTGACGTTAATTAGAAAAGAATACTAAAGTTATCCCAATCATGGAAGGGTTTGGATCTCAAGAAACCATGAGGATATTAAAATCTTCTAAACGCAGGAGAATATTAAGGTCTTGGAGAGTTTGCAGTTTCATCTTTTGCCTGAGGACCCCACTTAGTTTTTTTTTTTTTTTTTTTTTTCTACCTGGCAATTTTTTTCAGCAGGGGAGAGCACCCTGGTAGTAAAGAGGTTAATGAAGGCTGCATCTAGTCTCTTCGGTAGAAAAAAAAAAATCCTTTTATATTGTTGCTGCTGCTACTACTGCTACTCTACTACTACTACTACTATTACTACTACTACTACTACTATTACTAGTACTACTAATAATAATTATAATAATAACAGTAATAATAATAACAATAATAATAATAATAATAATAATATTAATATTATGTCTGAGGGCATATAAAACAGCCAGTCCTTTATTATTTCTTTAGAGGCCTCTGACGACTTGTGAAATACATGTCCCTGGTGGCGTTTGAACGAAAAAAAAATAAAAATCTCATCTTGTGGATTCGAACCGTGGACTCTATCAACCATCCACCGAGACAGAAATAAAGTAGAGAAGGTTCCCGGAGAGGACAGCCACGCCGCATCTGAGCTTTGTTTTTTGATCCGTGACTGTGACCTTCAATTTATCTGCACCCAAATCTAACCACATCTTGCCAAACCCACTTAGAATTTGTGTGGGTTTTTTTTTTTTTCCTAATCGATTCTGGCATTCCTGAGACAGTGCCACACCTAAAGTTTGATTTTAATCTGTGACCTTTGACTTTGACCTTCCATCGAGCTACACCAAAATCGAGTCACTTCGTCTTAGACCTACACATAATGTATTCACCAGTTTTAATTCACATTTGATCAGGCAGTCGTGAGATAAAGCCTACCCCTACACCTTATCTTTGGCCCATGACATTTGATATTCGATTAATTTGCACCAAAATTGAATAATATCTCCCCAGACCCGTACACATTGTATCTGCGAATCTTGATCTAAATCGGATAAGGCATTGATGAGATAATTTGTTAACATAGATACAAACATATATATATAAGTAGATTTATAAGAACAAATCACTTCGAACAATAATTATGTCTGTGGTATCACTAAGAAAGCGTCATCATGGTGAAGAGGTTAATTTCTTTCTTGGCATGAGGAAATATCAATTCTCCTCTGTCACATGTATACGTGGGTAGTTGGGTTAAGATGATAGAGATGAATAATGTGCCTCAGGTAGGGTGTCGCGGCGGGGTGCAGGGCTGGGAGCAGTGTGGAGGAGGGGAGGGGAGTGTTGAGGAGAGGGGACTGTGGATGGGGGAAGGAGTGTTGAGGAGAAGGGCGTGTGGAGGGGGGGAGTGTGTGGAAGAGTGAGCATGGTGGAGGAGTACGAGGAGGGATGAGAGCTTAGAGAGGTGAATGTGTATGGAGGAGAGTAAAGTGTGTGGAAGAGTGGGAATGTGGAAGGGAAGAAGAACTGAGGAGGAGGAAGTGTGTAGATGGCGGTGGAGTGTGATGGGGATGAGTATGGAGGAGGGGAGAGTGTGGAGAGGATGCTGAGTATGAAGAAGCGGGGCAGTGTGTGGAGGGGGAGTGCGCTATATCCGGGAGGGAGGTGGGTGTGGCGCGGGTCTGTGTGTGGCCGGGGGATGGGGGAGGGAAGAGCAAGGGGGAGGCCCTGCAAAGCCAGAATCTCTCTTTACATACATTTTCATACTACTAACACCTCCACGGTGATGATGTCATTGATCAGTTCATTGTTAGCACTGCCAGACAGGTTTATACAAATCAGAATGGATTGTGGTAAACGGGGGTGTACACCATTCAGTCACTGGATGCAGTTCTACCTTTAGGCGACCCTACACTGAGTGACAGGCTAAATGGTTCCTTGTAGCTCAGCAAACTACTTACGCTACTTAACTGAGTGGTAGACATATAACCAACTGGACGCCTGGTGGTCTAGTGCAGTGGTAATTAATCCCAGGGCAGTGATGTCAAGTGGCTCTAACTTCCTTTGTGGTCAAAAGGTGGGCACAGTAAGGGGTCTGTGGTGTGACGAAACAAATTCAGCTACGTTTTGTTGGTGTCGCTGACGGCTTTACCTCTACATGACTGGATTTTTTGACAAGCGGGATCCAGCTGTGACTGAAAACGACTGAAAGCTGAAAATGGTTATCAGTAACATGACTCATAAGAATGTCACGGTTCGGTTGCCAAGCTGATTCTTAAAAAAACATAGGACTTTGAATGTGACATCATGTGTGTGTGTGTGTGTGTGTGTGTGTGTGTGTGTGTGTGTGTGTGTGTGTGTGTGTGTGTGTGTAATAATTTGTACGTGTCAATTAGATACATAAACTGAAGAAAAGACTCTCATTATTCCCATAGGAATGCAGAACGATTTTCATTAAAAAAAAAAGTATATAAAATAAAGTCTCAAGCACTAGAAGACCTCTTGGCAAAAGTTGGTAAATTCTATGAATTCATTGTGCCACATTTGAGGCATATCACGATATGTGTGTTTGTAAGACTTTTGACCTTTGTCCCCAGGAAACTTAAGAAATAAAAATCCAAATAAATAAAGGGGGAGGGGGTGTTGCATGGTATTTACTGATGGAACAAATTTGCCAGATTTAGTGTCAGTCGGCTAAGAAATGAAGGAATGACACCCAGTCCGGCGAGTGTTTGGAAAAAAGAAAGAAAATACGCTGAGCATATATAGTATGATGAACAGTATAGTGGGGACCATGAATATTATCTTTTATGTATATTAGTGTAGGGCTAAGCATCATCATAAGGGAGTGCATAGCCACGAAATTATGATTAGAAATTAAGCTACTATGTCACATTTTTTAGAGCGATCATATATTAAAGTTTGTTTGTGGTAAGCACGTCGTATTATCGTTATTTATTTCATTGTAATCTGCAGTAACATGGATATAGTACGCCAAGTTATGGATCGCAGAAGTTGCCTTGTATCTCGATTGTGGGTCGTTCTCAGAAGAGGTTAAGAATCTTTGGTTAAGTGGGTTAAGGCGCTCTAGGCGGATGTGACTTATAAAGGTTTCACTGCCAGGGGTGGGTAAGATTTGTTGCTCACATAATGCTACTCAGGGGAAAGTAGTTAGTCACCTAGGCCTTAAATGTTGGGACTACGAAGCCTAGCCCTGGACCCCTATGCTTCGTATGGGGAAATAAAAAATTGCGTGATAGGCAGGCTGAAATTTTTGTTAGGGAATGATGGAGGGACACTACAACGCCAAAATCTCTCTACACCTTTATTTCCATATCCATAACACCTTCACCTCATTGATCAGTCTATTTTTACTACTACCAGACGATTTTTATTCAGTTTTGGAAGAACCTGTTCAGAACATTTATTCTAATATGATAAGAACAATCCCTAATTCATCTCAGTACAGCTTATGGCCAAATGTAGTTGGATTGATAGACAGATTTGACTAATAACCAAGGAAACACATTCCTATCTCATAACCAAGGCTCATCAAGATTCATGCAGCCACGACTTGGGTCCGTTGAGGAAGCTATCCAGCACATCTTCCTAAGTGATTTATTTGGCTTAGTACACCTTACCGTTCTCTTCTGTGTTGTATAAATCCTCGCCATCCTCTGCACAAATAACGTACAAAAGGATATTAATAACCATCTCCAAAAATAAATAACTGAGGAAGAGGTGTTAGGGACATTCCTTAACCTACGAGGATACAGACAGTATTTAAGGGAGTGGCTCAGTTCCGTCACATGAAAACAAATTGACGACAGGAGTGAATGGGAGGGTGGGGGAGAGGTAAGTAAGAGGCCAGATATTCTTTCATTTATTTTTTACAACTTTCTAGTGATCGTCTTCCCTGATTTATTTCTGCTCTCTTGAGACGATTTCTTTGAGCTTAGGAGAGATGTATTGTGGTGAAGGGTTAATGAAGGCTGTATCTAACCCTTCTAAGTAAAAATCTCTCCTAAGCTGAATAAAATCGTCTGCGAGTAGGATGAAGTAAATATATGAGATGTTCTGGGATGAAGTGGGTATGGTGCATCATCATCATCATCATCATCATCATTATTATTATTATTATTATTATTATTATCTTTTTTATCATCATTATCATCATATGATTTTTTACTCCACCTAAAGATGGAGTAAGATAAGAAAGAAGGAAAAAATATATAAGAAAGGAGGAAAACAGTCAACAGCATACCCATGAAAATTTCCAACACAGTCATTCACACATCATTTGCACATTTTATTTATTTATATATATTCATTTACTTATTTATCATTTTTATTATATTTATGATCCCCACATACAGCTACCAACACGGAAAATCGATCCATCAGAAAAACAAAATTAATTCAGCTGCGATTTTGGTTGTATTTGGTTAGTTATGAATCTCTCTCCACGCCATTCACTGCGCACATCCCCATCTAAGTCCCTGCGCATTCTCCCCCCCCCCCCGCCAAGCTCTAGGAAAACGCCCTGGTAGTTAAGGGTTTCATGAAGGCCATATCCAACCCCTCCAGCACGAATCTCTACTAAGCTTTGTAAAATCGTTTGATGATATCAAGAATAAAAAAGTAGTGACGTCCTCTGGCACTTCGTTATCTGGCTGTAGACTCCATTCAGATCTCCCCATTTCGAAAAGTTTCCCCAAAGCTGAATGAAATCGTCTGGAGGTAGGAAGAATGAAATTGTATAAGGAGTAAATTATAACCTAACGAAGATCCCTAACTTCTCTCTGCTTAGTTGAGGGATAAGTGCTGTTAGACTGGAGGATCGATTTGACTAGTTCACTCATTTTAACTGGTCGGATATTTTAGTCTTCGTGCAGCTTACTTCCCGTCGTTCAGTGACAGAGGAAGACAGTACTACAGTCCTCCATCATTTCCATAACGCCTCTTCGTGACTAGCACCATAGTCTACTGTTAATCCCTTGCTACAGCCCAGCACTCAAGGTTCAGAGACGGCAGTTTTACGCTCGGTTAAAGTGAAAGGAGTATCGTTACCAAGGACCCTCATTTCTCCCTCATAACGATGGGTCATTGAATTTATTATAACCACGACCTAAATTTCGAGTTGTGGTAGTGGCCCTGTTCCCTCGAGTGAAAACAAACAGGCTGTGATGCTCCTGGAGACTTCACACACACACACACACACACACACACACACACACACACACACACACACACACACACACACACACTCGGTTCGAAATAAAACTTAACATTTTCCAAAATTCTCATAGGCAGCTGAAAAAACGCCAGTGGACTCTTCGTATTTTTCCCTGCAAGATTTATCAGAAAAAAATGAAAGAAAAGTAAGAAAGAAAAAAAAAAAAGAAAGCAAAAAGAAAAAGCACTGATATTTGTTTTGTCACTGCATATATGATGGGCCGTGTTCTCGTTGGGATGATAGAATTCGCAACACACATTCTTTAGCAGTTTATTTTGTCTGTTATGGCCGTATTATTAACCCTTAAACTCCGACGAGGCATTTTTCATTTTATTCTTGGTATCTTCATGCCTTTCTTTTCACAACAGGATAGACATTTTCGATTAGAGGGATTAGGTATTTCTCTAATTAGCTTCTGTGAAATGGAATTCTATTATACTGAATTGAATCACCTGGTACTAACAAGAATAAACAAAAACGAGCCGTCAGAGTGTGCACTACCCGCGCCCATCAGTTTTTATAAAGGTCGAACGTTGGATTGATTCCCCTCAAAATCAGACTTTTAAATTCATGCTTGATCATTAACCCTTCCACCACGTTTGGCCTGGATCGAATCAAAACTGTCTGCCTTGGCCCTATGCTGCGACCTTGACCTTTGACCTTTCCCTGTCCATCGCGTTTGACTGACCGTTCTCAAAATCGAATTCTCATATCATTTCCTTACCCTGAACCCTTCCATAAAGTTTGGTTTATATCAGAAAAAAAAAAAAAAAAAATTTAAGTTGACATTGCCATGCGACCTCGACCTTTTACCTCATGCTGTCATAAAACAATAGGTCATTTCCTTGGCAGACCTTTAACACATCCACCAAGTCTGGTCTAAATCGGATCAAAATTGTCTTACAAGTAATTAATACGTTCATACAAAAAAACACGGGCTGCCTTGCCGTGTCACCATGACCTCTAAGTGATTGTTGTCAAACTCGCGCCTCTCTGTTCTTGCCTTAACCTCAACTTCATCACCAAGTAGCCTTCACCCTTTCACCCTATGTAGATCGAGTAAAAACTAAGTTGACCTTGCTGGGCCGAACTTTGACCTAGCCCTGTGACCATAACCTTTGACCTGTTCTCAGAAACACGTGGCCAAGCTGTTGGCTAACCCTTAACCCTTCTATCCAGTTTGGTTAAAATCAGATAAGAATGGTGTATTTTGTTCACACACACACACACACACACACACACACACACACACACACACACGGAGCATAACATAATACCCGTTCTCTCTCCCAGCAAGTGCGAGTATTAAAAGGGGGGGAAAAAAAAAAGTTGCCTGACTGAAGAGTTTAAAACAGCGCAATGTAAACAGTAGATTTTGAGGATTATTTTTGGAATACATCAGATTGTTAGGGGTGGTCATCTGTATTCCACATTATAAAACGTTGCCAGGAATTATACAGACATATTCTATCATCACGTACTTCGGAAATTCCACTTTCGCGCCTTATACCTTTATCTCTTCGGTATAGTGACGTCTTTTTATTTCTATCCTTACTCTCTTCAGATCTTTAAGTTTTGTGTGTAAGTCTCTTGGTGAAAGAAACAAACAGCGATATGCACTCAGGATGTAAATGTAAACATGCATATAAGCTTGCGGGAGTGGAAGGGCTTTTTATATAGATAATCTCCCAAGCGTTTGTGTAAATATGTAAATCAGAAGCAGGAAAGAAAATATGGGACCTTAAGCATCAATATCTTGGCTGAAGACATAAGGATTTCTCAGCATTTTCCCGCAGGATGTTAGTGTAAATGTGTAAATCAGTTGGCGAAAATAAGGGACCTGAGCGTTACTATTTACCCACGATGTAAATGTAAATATGTAAATCTGCTGGCGGAAGTGGGAAACATATGGAGAACCAGCTTCGTGACCTTTTGACAGCGCTTTCCCGCTACCTTGGAGAGAGAGAGACAGACAGACAGACAGACAGAATGAGAGAGAGAGAGAGAGAGAGATTGTGAATTAGAATTGTCTACATATACTGTATCTGTCTTCACTCAGACAGGTACAATACGCTTCACATCCATACCAGAGTAAATATAAAAGGAAATAAATAAATAAATAAGCAGATAAGTAAATAAATTCAATAAATGCCGATAACAACTAACTACCGAGGAAATTTGTGTATCGTAATAAATTGATTGGGCATCTCTATAAACGTGATAATTGGTGAGATGGTCAGATTTCCGAACTTGAGTCGTTTAATTTCTTTTTTTTTTTTCTTTTCCTGGAATTTTTTGGGAGTCAAGATTATGTCAGGCCAGGTTAGGGAAGGTTAGGTAAGGCTAGGCTAGATTAGGTTAGGTTCAATAGACGGTCAGGGTTACGTTGAGTTAGCTTGTTAGGGTTAGGTCTGATTAGGCTAAGTTAGAATAAGCTAGATTACATCCGTTCTTTGGCTGGGAATTACCTACAATACTTGGTTCTTTATTTTTGGCTTATTTCAGACGATTTTGCTCTAGGTCACAAAAAAGGTCGGCAACTCTCACTGTTAATTCTGGCTGGGAGTAAATCATTTTCTCTTATTTTTCCTGCTTATTACAGAGGATTTCGTTCAACTGACAAACGCTTAGGGTCCAGCGAGAGAGAGAGAGAGAGAGAGAGAGAGAGAGAGTGCGGTAGGGATTTCCACCTCTTTGTCCTTTTTTTATGACGCCACTTGGGAAACACAGTAGGCCAGTTAACGGATGTGATTATTATTATTATTATTATTATTATTATTATTATTATTATTATTATTATTACCACAAGTACTACTACTACTACTACTACTACTACTACTACTACTACTACCACCACCACCACCATTACTACCACTACAGCTACTATTACTTTCATACACATTACAGTAGAAGTCTTACATCTCATTTTGTACTTAGTCGTGTTATAACTGATTTTTGTACATTACTGAGGGGTTACTGATTCTTTTGTACTTTCAGTCTCTCATGCCCACCCCTTCTCATGTATTTCTTTCCACCTAAGCGTAGACTATTTTTTCTGTTGAGAGTGAGTCATAGGAGCCTGAACGTTAATGCCAAAATGGAATGTTGCAAATATTTCTGAAGTGTAGCACTCTTGGTCGCATATTTTTCTGTACTGCAACACTCTTGGTCGTTACAGCTCGAATATTGTGTTGCCGACGATTAGCTTCATCACAATAAGTCGCAGGACCTTTGAAGTTGATGTGCACACTCATTCAAAGCAAATTAAAGCTTTCTGAGTACAAATATCAGTCTTTGTGGTAAGAGTGGATGATTATTGCACGAGCATGATTCGACACTCCTTGGATAGACTTACTCTTGTACTCTTCTGTCCCTGTTTCCGGATCCCTCTCATCCCTAGTACGAACGAGTGTTAAAATGTTGCTGCTTATGCTGATGATGGTGGTGGTGGTGGTGGTTATGATGATGATGATGATGGTAGAGGTGGTTGTGATGATGATAATGATGGTGGTGGTGGTGGTGATGATGATGGTAGTGGTGGTGGTGATGATAATAATGATGATGATGGTGGTGGTGATGATGATGGTACTGGTGGTTGTGATGATGATAAAGATGATGATGATGATACCCTCTCCTGATCTTTCATTCTCCAAAGCTTTACGATTGGTTCAGTTTATATACGTTTGAAAAATTGTTGTACACGACTGTCATATGAAGGAATTTTTCAGCTTAAAATTTTCAAAAGTCATGTTTCAAGCATCCTAAAAAATCCAATAATAATTTTAAAAAGTTGATTTGACCCGTAGGACGCGCTCAGTTTTTTTCTTTCTTTTTCACGATATGCGACAAAATCAGAGAGGAATTCGTTGGGGGGAATTGCGATATAACTTTGATGCTCCCCCACTCGCTTCCACTGCTGCACTGAGCCCGGATTTACTAACAGACTTACGATGGACTCCGTTTCGTTAATGTAAAGGAGAATGCAGCAGAATTTTCCTCTCTTGGTTTTCTTCTGTAAAAATAAATCTTTGTTTTGCGATGGAAGTGATTATGATTTTTTTTTAGATAGAGAGACAGATGGATAGATGGATGGACATATATAGATAGATAGAAAGATAGATGGATAATTTTTCTGCACGGACAAGACCAGGGAATGTAGAGGCTTACCATATTTCTAGTCCTTCCTACAATAACATTTCAAAGTCGACAGGGAAACAATTATCAATATGTTACACAAACTCACCCCTGGTCTAGGTATACCCCCTCTTCGGTATACTTCCCCTTCCTGCGGTCCGGCCTAATTATCAGTGTCTCTTGCTACAGACTGAACACCGTGGAGAGAGAGAGAGAGACAGACAGACAGACAGACAGAGAAGGAGGGACAGGAGTTTTTTTGCCGATTGTTCTGAGAGAGACACAAGTATCTTCCCAAAACTGAACGAACACGTAGCAGATAAATCGAAGCATCTGAAACACAAACTAATAAAGATCGGGTTTTCACTGTCCTTCGCCAGGTGTCAATTTTCTTCAGACGGAACTGGGGAAGATAGTTTTTTCTCTCACTCTACCTGGTCCGCCCCTCCTCTCCGTCTATAGAGATATCCTGTTGCAAAATATCCCCTGGGTCTTGAGACGTTATCTGATTGCAAGGTCACGACAGGGTCAAGGAGATATCTACCTGCCCGACCATCCATAGACTAAGTACGTGGCCCTCACCTGGTCTCAGATTTCCGTTCTTTTTGCCCATTTTACGCGCCAAGTTTGATTTTTCCATTATGATCATGCTTCAACTTTTTTCTTGTAATTCTAACCTAACTTAACCCAACCTAGTCAAACAGATTAACCCAACTGACAAGCACACCAGTGTAACCTGATACTATGAAAACAATCCTGACCTAACCTAGACTTTCCTGGATAAGAAAAAGTGCAAATTGGTTTACCCTTTGAATTCTAACTTGGCCTAATTTTGCGGTTTCTCCATCTTGAATACCAAATTGTAACAGAGCTGAACACTAGAGTATGATGCTAGTCACGAAAAAGTGCTATCGAGAGAATGCAGTCATACGTAAAGTCTTTTCCCTCCACTGATCTACGTGAAATATGCTGCAAAGGACGAAACTCTAGGCCAAGTAAGGGTAGAACGAGTATAGTCTGAACAACTGGGTATTTTCGTGTTGATATGATTTTTCTTACGCTCTTATCATTTATTAGTGGCAGAGGAGACTTCGTGGCACCTCTTCCTAAGCGATTTATTTTGCATATTACACATTAACAGTCTCTTGGATGCTGTTTATATCGGCTTAATATCGACAGAGTTTGCATCGGGAGCAAATAAGAGGATATGAAGGTGTAATATGCAGAATAAATCGCTAAGGAAGGGGTGTTACAGTCTCTAACTTAGGAGCATTTCACAACAGCATCATTCCCTATAGTCAAGGAGAGTTTCCGCCCGCAAGACTACTCGTGGTCGTTTGGAGGGAGTCAGACTGAAGCATATTGTTGTTACTGAGGAGAGATCAGTTTAATAAATATACCTGGGGTCGTATTTATAAAGGATCCCAAGCAAATTTTATGATAAGCAGGTCTCCGTAACAGTCAATTATTCTCACTTTTGTATCGTATTTTTTACCTTATTGTCAACGTGAAAAAAATCTCCATAGGAAGTAACTGTTATTTGTTATTTTGTTTTTCGCTATTCTTTTGTCGTAATAATCACATTTACAAAGCTTATGGCAATTTTTTTCAGAGATTGCTTTGGTTTTCGCTTTTTTTTTTTTTTTTCATCGTACTATTCACTCTAACTTTATTTCGATATGTCTGGTAGGTGTATATGAGCGAAAACATAAATATATAGAAGAAATCATACCTTTTATTTATTTATTTTTTTCGCATTTATTCACTGTAAAATTCACCCTGGTGTAAATGTGAAGTATTTGGTAGATGTATTAGTGAAAACGAACCCTCTCAAACACAACTTACTCATAGAACAACATTTACAGTACGTACGATCCCTAAGCTCACTCTTAGGCCAGCTTATACGAGTACCGGTACATAGGATCCCTGAGCTCACAACGCAAAAGGGGCCCAGTGTTTACAGAGCCACAGTGTGCAAGACCACCTCCGGCTCTGTACAGGTTCCACACACACAAGGTCATCTCTTTGTCACTCACTGTTTATTCTTGCTCACCTGGTTGCGCATATGAAAGCGGCTGGAGGGAAGCACGAAGCAGATTCTACACACAAACTCCCTTATAAATTTTACCTGTTGTATATATGTCCTTTTGTTGGGTGGGAAAATTTCGTGTGTCCGTGAATATGGTTCGTACACTCAGGTCTTCTTCTTCTGGCCGTGACGTCACACAGGACATATCCGCACCTGCAGGTATAAGGGAAATAAAAGACTGAAAAGGTATCTGCAAAGTTCCCCATCTCTCTCTCTCTCTCTCTCTCTCTCTCTCTCTCTCTCTCTCTCTCTCTCTCTCTCTCTCTCTCACACTGATATACCTTACAGGTAGGTATATAGATAGATAGATAAATAGATAAATGGATAGGTAGCTCGATAGACAGATACAGACACATAACTATATACATACATACATGAATATAGATATAGATATGTACGTATGTATGTATATTATGTATGCAGGTATATAGATTGGGGTACCTCTGGAATGAACTGTAAATAAACAAAGGAGGAGTAAGGAAAGCACTATAAAAAATGCAGCAACGGGGATGTTCAGATTATAAAGATGTTACGGTTCAAGAGAGCTGGTTCACCTTGATAGTGCGGAAGAGGGAGACACTCTCGGTTTACGGCAGGAAAAAAGATATGGCAGGAAAGTCGAAGCCACCTCTTTTCAGCCTTGTTTCCTTGTGTGTGTGTGTGTGTGTGTAGTTGTGCAGGTGATAATTTTTTCTTTTCCTAGATTTGTGTCTAATTTTTTTTACCAGCTTTTTTTTTTTTTTTTGACGGACTGGTTCTGCTTCACATGCATTGCGAGAGCAACTTAATCAGATAAAGCACCTAATGTGGAAGTCTTTTGCCTGTGGAATGGGACTGAGAAATGTGATAGGTTAAATGATGAGTGGATGGGTATATGGCCAGTTTCACAAGGCAGTATCTTGACAGCTGTATCTTTTGTGCTTTGCTCTGCCTTCTCCTGGATCGCACGCTGTCAGTTATTAGTGAGAAAAACGGTAGGATAATGATAGTCTCTCTGGCAGCGTTGCACCTTTATTGTCCTGGCAAGAACGTAGGGGTCCGGGTCTAGGCTACTTGGTCTAAACATATATGGCAAGAATGACCAGTCTGTCCCCGAGTGGCCTTGTGTGAGCACTAAACCCCAAGTATCCTTAGGATTTAAAACCTTTATAAGCCACACCGGTCGGGGTGCCTAGCCCACTAGACCACCAAGCTTCGGTTTGTTGGTTTTATGATTGCTACCTAGTGCTGTAAATGGTTTCCTGGGTAACAGGATACAATAATGCTTGTCACTCAGTGCAGAGTAACCTTAAGGTAGCACTGCTTAGACTAAGTGGACGGTGGGCACTTCCACCTACCACAGTGATACTCTAGGGAGTGATTAGAGAAAACAGCAACGCCACACCTGGAATTTGCCCTTCACCTGTGTCCTTGAGCTTTGGTCGACCTACACCAATATTGAGTCATTTCTTCACAGACCCACACCCAGTGTATCTGCCAGTTTTGAACCAGATGGGATCGGATATTGGCGAGATACTTGTAAGCAGAGATACATACTGTTCCGTACATATCTAACAGATACATAAAAACCGACTCGATTACAGTAGGTACACATTCGGCGTTGCTAATGATGGTATTATTATACATTTTTATAACATATGATATTGATATGCAAGCGGAACAGTTGCATATAGGACCAGTATCCTCTGTAACCTCTGTAACTCGGACCCTGGCAACAGACTGTGCGAGAAAGTAATGCAATAATAGCCTAACAACAAGGGCCAGTTTGGTCAAGGATAAATGGTGACGCGAGTGACTAAACCAAGGCTGCAGGGCAACAAGGGCACGCGTCACGGGAAATACGTTAACGGCTGCCACAACATACTTTGCATTTTTTTATTTGCTGGTTTATTTTCTCTGGGCATAGACATACAGCCCGTTCCCTAAGGTACAACAGTTCTTCTACCTGCCACACATTTTGATATATCACCAATTCGCCGCCAATACCCACCGTCCATACTGAATACATGCCAGGGCTGTCTCCTTCACGGCCGGTGTGATTGTATTAGCGGGAGTGTTGTGGAATATCAGTAGTTTTTTTTACGAAACTTAAACTCTCAACCTGCTCCCTGCCTCAGCCTGGCATCGAACCCACTTCTTTCGAACAGCAGATCACTTTAACCACTTCGTTACCACATCCCCATTAACCCCTTCGACCCGATGACGTCTTTCAAATTTGATTCTTGTTACTGTCAAACTATTTTATTCAGCATTGGAGAGATTCATCGCTGTGAAGGACTTAATAATGAGAAAATATATCTAAGTCCTCCAAGGCTGAATAACATCGTCCAAAAATTACATGAGAGAGAGAGAGAGAGAGAGAGAGAGAAGCTTGTCCGTCGATACAGGCAAAAAAAAAAAAAAAAAAAAAAAAAACGCATTCTGAGTGGCTAGAAATAATTCGACGGGACCGGTGTATCAAATCACACATATTTGACAGGAAGTGATAAATTCTAAACTTGAACAAATGAGCTCCATTTTTAGTGAGAAATACACCCACATGCTAGAGGAAATTATGGGAAATATCACCAAGACAGAAGAAAAGGGAGGGGGAGTGGAATCTCTCTCTCTCTCTCTCTCTCTCTCTCTCTGTGAAGCTATTTTTTGTTTCTGGATCCTACCACACGCCGTTGTTTAGTCGAGAAAATGTGTTGTGATGATGATGATGATGATGATGACTACAAAACGTTGTAGGGTAGACCTGTAACTTACCAAGGCCTGGTTGATGAGTGACTAAATGGGTTAATGAATTTCCTAGAATTGTCAATTGCTTCTCTGTCTATCTGTCTGTCTATCTATCTATCTATCTATCTATCTATCTGTCTATTTATCCATCTATTTATAATCAGACGCCTTAATCCCAGATGTGGTCATGTACAAATCGCTTCAGCCATCCCTTCATCTCACACCATTTTCATTCATATACCTGCACCCTGTCACCCCCCCCATCACTTCCTCGGTCTCCCTCTTCCCCTCTGTTCCTCTGCCTTACCCATATACACTCTCCTAGTCAGTCTTTCATTCTCCACTCTCTTCATGTGGCCAAACTGTCTCAATACTCCTCCTCTGTCTATCTTACATCACTTTCATATACCTGCACCCTGTCCCCCCCATCTCTTCCTCGGTCTTCCTCTTCCCCTCTGTTCCTCTGCCTTACTCATATACACTCTCCTAGTCAGTCTCTCATTCTCCACTCTCTTCATATGGCCAGACTATCTCAGAGCATTCCTTCTAACACTTTCCAACACTTTTTCCCTCGTTACTAAATATTAACCAGAGTAGTATCATGATTAATAGAAACAGGGTGATAATGATGATAACAATACAGAATTCGCTCATATAATTAAAGCCATCTTACTTGCCTGTGAGTAATAAAGCTTAATTGAAGATATTGATCATTTTTCTTCTGCGGCGATAACTTGTTCGACTTAATCCCTTTCCTTTTCGGGTATTGCCGGATTTTTGCCTTTTTTTTTTGGGGGGGGGGGAGGGGGGTAAGAATTTGAACGAGTACATTGATCAAGGCAGTAAAGCACTTCTAATAATTATAATCCAAGCATATTTAATTTTTTGGCGAAATTCAGGTTTCTGGTAGTTTTTATTTATTTATTCATTTCAACTCGAATTTGTTAATGCCAATCGAAGTTTAACCTCGTTCTTACCATGTTGTATGTATAAAACCTGTTTAATTCGCGTTGCTGCTAGGCGATTTCAGGAGAGAGCCCGATTAGCGAAATGGGTTATGAAAGTTATATGTAATCCACCCAGTTCGCAGTCTCCCTTCAGCTGAATTTAACCCATTACTGCCCAGCGTTGATGTGCTGGCAGTGGGAGAGGACTTAGCGTGCCGCCCTTCGTCTACTGTCACATAGTCACGAAACTCATAGGTCTGTTTTTCGGCCTTTCCCTTCCATGAACTTTCGAAAACGGACAACAACGCCCTGAATGTAGGATTAAGAGCAGAGAAAGGTAAATCGTCTCTGGTAATACGAGGAAACAAATAGATAGATAGATAGATAGATAGATAAAGATGTGTTGCGGTGAAGGTGTTAAAGGGTAATAATGATGCAGGAAGGGAGGGCTCACTCACCTAGACACACCAGCCCAGAGGACGTGCGTGTTCCTGTCCTTAGTTTCATCACCACTCGTCGCGCCAGAGCATAAACGTTAGGTACTTCCAGGAAAACCAGAAAAAAAGAGGAAAAGGTTTAGTTTCACTCGATACTCCATTATCATTCGTGAGTGATTTCAGTATCCCTGTACCAGGAACAGAAAGATATGAAATCCTCCCAAGTCTTCTGTATTAAATGCCGCCAAGAAAATAAGAAAGAAAAACTATGTGAATTTTAACTCAGTGGATTTAGATACTCTGTTTCATTCCCCTAAAATTTCAACAGCTCAGTATAAGGAAGAGATGAAAATATAGCTCCTTTCACCTGTAATATGAGCAGTCCAGGGTAAGAGTATCATTCTTTTTTGGACGGAGAGGGAAGGGGAGACCAAGGATGAGATAAAGGGATGGAGTGGAGAGGTACATGAGAGAGGGATGTGTGAGCTGGGGGAAGGGCAACGAAGAGGCGACAGGGCGACATGGAGGTGAATTGTTTGTGGCCACCCCATACGGGATTAAGGCGTTTGGCTATAGATAAACAGATAGATATAAGATAGGTAGGTAGATAGAAACATACATAGGTAGGTAGGTGGATAGATAGATAGATAGGTATTTCTCTATTTTTCGCCCATGATTTACCTTTTATACCTCTCCCCCCAGGTAAGAGGGGGGGGGTTTAGGGGGTTGTCTGTTGTATTCTGGTTAACAAAGACGGTTTTACAACGCCACTGAAAAACCCCTCGAGGTCTGACTGAACAAGAAGAAAACAAGGAAAATAAATACTCTTAATTGTTATCAAGACAACTTAGCGATGTACAGCTAGTTTGCATATTACACCCCAGTATTCTCTTTTACGTACTTTATGCATTTTTAGATTCGATATAGTTTGCTTACCATCCACTCACTCGATGTAGTGCTGCTCTCGGGTGTCTGCTCTTTCCTCGCCTCCATCCTTCTTTCCTTCCATCCTCTTCTGTCTTTCTTTCATTCTTTCCTTGTCCTTCTGCTTACGGGTGACTTTACACTCCCTCTTCTGTCTTTCTTTCATTCTTTCCTCCTCCTTCTGCCTGTGGGTGACTCTACACTGAATGATAAGCCATATGGTTTCCTGTACACCAGGAAACCATTTACTACGCTGGGTGGTAACCATATAACCAGATTTTGGCGCCTGGTGGTTTAGTAGGTAATTATTACGCTGTAATCGGATTGAGCCAGTGAAGGTTTATATCCAAGGGATGGTTGGGGTTGATTGCTCATGTAATGCCACTCAGGAGGCTGGTCACTCTCATCTGAAATGTCGGGACCAACTGCCTAGCCCTGGGCTCCCACGCTTCTCATGGGGCAATGTAGGACTGGATGATGGATGGATGGATGCATCTAGTTTGCATCAGTGAATATAAAAAGATATAAAGGTGGTTCTCAGGCAAAATAAATCAGTGAGAAAGAAGTGTTACGAAATCTCCCAGTCCAATATATGAGAGGATGGAAGGTTCAGGCCAAAGGGCGAAGATCCGGTTGTCTTGTGGGTTTATGAGGTTGCTCTGTTTCTCCACAC
>NC_137037.1:44136047-44138547 GCF_032717465.1 Coenobita brevimanus
TTGACAATAGGCAGTTTGATAATACATGTGATTTTTTTTTTATATGATTAACTCTTATTATAGTGTCAGTTGCCTAACGTTAGATGGTTATATTCAACTGAGGGTGAATCATACAAGCCTGAGAATATTCGGCACTGAAATATTTTGTCCTCGTCAGCTGGACACTGAAACTGAAAGTAAGATGTCTCAGGATTACATTGTTGGTTTTCCCTGCACGGCCCTGACCTCCCTCCATCACCTTCCCTTCCCCTCCCTCCATCCCTCCCCTCTCCATCACATTCCCTGTCCCTTTCCTCTCCCTCACTCCACCACTCTATCCCTTCCCTCTCCCCCCTCACCTCCTCCCCCTCCATCCATCCATCCCTCTATCACATCCCCCTTCCCTTCCCTCCTCCCCACCACCTCCCCCTCCCTCTCCCAACGCCTCTCCTCCCGTCCATTATCTCTCCCCCTGGCCATCCCCCTCCCTCCCTTCCTCTCTCCTCTTTCCTGTCGTATGCCTTCATCACGTTTACTCCATAACACTCTGTATTTACTTCGTCTTCTGTGTTTATTATCCTCTGTTTAACTTGTCCTATGTTTACTGTTTTGTGTTAATTCTTTCACTCTCTCCTCGTCCAACACTACCTTTTTCTGCTTTTTCTTTTTCTTGCTCTTTCCTGCTCCTTTTTCCTCCTTTTTCTGCTCTTTTCTTTTTCCTGCACTTTCTTTTTCCGGCTCTTTTCTGCTCTCATTTTCCTGGTCTTTCCTGCTCGTTCCTCTTTCTTTTTCATGCCCTTTCCTACTCTTTCTTTTTCCTGCTCTTTCCTGCACTTCCCTGCTCTTTTCTGCTCTTTCCTCTTCTTTCCTGATCTTTCTTTTTCCTGCTCTTTCCTGATCTTTCTTTTTCCTGCTCTTTCCTGATCTTTCTTTTTGGTGCTTTTTTCTGCCCTATCATTTTGCTGTTCTTTGTTTTTCCTCTGCCTATCCCTTTCCTTTCCTTTACAGTGGATTTAGGTCGTCAAATCTCCCACTACTTTCACCAACCAGCCAAAGGAATTTCCACTCACACCTTGCAAGTTCCTCAGATTTATGCATCCACTTCTTCTTCCTCTTCATCATCATCATCATCATCATCGTCATCAGTATTTTCATCATCACTTATCATCAAAATCATTCTTCTCCCTCCTCCTCCTCCTCCTCCTCCTCCATTTATGATCAAAATCATTCTTCTCCCTCCTCCTCCTCCTCATCATCATCATCATCATCATCATCATCATCATCATCATCATCATCATCATCGTCATCATCATCATCATCATCACCATCAGTATAGTCCCACTCTTAAATGAGGTGGATATATGGGTGTATGTTTGTATGTATGTATATATGTACAGAATATTTACTTATGTATGAATGTGTATGTATGTATGTATATATGTATATGTATGTATGTGTGTGTATGTATGTATGAATGTAGGTATGTATGTATGTGTGTATGTATGTATGTATGTGTGAATGTATGTATATATGTATAAACACGAAACTGGCTCATCCCTTAAAAGTGTGACGACGCATTATTCTTACTGTCGTCAGTCCCCCCCCTTTTTTTTTTTTTAAGAGACCTTTCATACTGAAGAGGTGAAGGAAGGGTATATTTAACTCGAAAATCAATCCTAACGTGACTTAAAATCGTCCAGAGATAGCAAAAATGGAAAAAAGATAGGAATAGAGATAATGGAATAGAAAGGAGTTAAAATAATCTAAGAGCAGCAAGGGCAAGATAAGTCGTGGTAGTCAAGGGGTTAAGGGGTGACGTAATAACCCGCTATCTCGCTCAAGGAGGCCGAGAAAAAAAGAGAGAGAGGAAAAAAAAAGCCTCCACGCAATCCTATTATTATTTGAAATCAAGGGCGGGCCTTCGTTCCCTCCCACCCCTTCTTCATATATACAGACCACCCCCTTTGTATTGCACCCTTTGTATTGGTAGTTACAGTTCCTCACCCCCTTTCCACTCCACGTTCCTCTCCGTTTCTTCAATTCCAGTCCCTCACTCCCCTTCCACTCCATTTCCCTCTCCTCTACAGTCATCATCAAACTTACAATTAGCATGTCATTCCCTTTTCACTCCACTGCACTTTCCTCTACTTTCATTCTTTAATTTATCCTGAATCAACTAATCTTTCATTCTACTCAGTCTTGCCCTCCTGCATATGCCCCATGACCTCCTATTGACTCATACTGTAGTCATGCTTTGCTTTCTAGGCCACCTCCCAAGCAGTCAAGTTCTTCTCTAATCATATCCCGAATCTTAATGCAGTCGTGTCTTCTTCTCCATTCCATTTTCCTTTACCGTTTTTCTCCCCTTTGTCTTTTCCAGAATTGCATACATCCCTTCATTCCATCTCGCTTTTTCCTTCATATTCTTTATCCCACTCTATCTTGCCATATATAATTTTCCACCTACATATGTTCCCACATTTTGCCTAACCTCGGCACTCCTTCGTTGCTTCCCACTCCA
>NC_137037.1:44143547-44216047 GCF_032717465.1 Coenobita brevimanus
CTTCCAATGCGACCCAGTGTTTGTTGGAGAAATATGACTTCCCCTCATTTAAATATTTAGCTCCTACACCCTTCCTTCTTCCCTTCCTACTCTCTTCCGCCTTCACATCCTACACCCTTCCTTCTTCAGTTGCTACGCCCTCCCTCCTTAACCTCCTACACTCCGTCCATCTCTTCCTTCACTTCCTGTACCCTCCTTACACCTTGCCTCTTTTCTCTTTCACTTCCTACACTCACCCTCTTTCCCTTCCTTCACTTCCTACACCTTCGTCCTTCACTTCCTACGTCTTCCTTCTTCACACCCTACACCCTTCCTCCTTCACTTCTTCCATCCTTCCTACTTCACACCCTACACCTTCCCCCTTCACTTTCTACACCCTCCCCCCTTCACTTCCTACGCCCTCCCCCATTCACTTCCTACGCCATCCCTCCTTCGCTTCCTACGCCCTCCCTCCTTCCATTCCTATGCCCTCCCTCCTTCACCTCCTACACCCTTCTGCCTTCACTTCCTATACCCTTCCTCATTTACTTTCTACACCCTCCTTCCCTCCTTTCATACGCCCTTCCTCCTTAACTTCCTACATTTCGTCCATCCCTTCCTTCACGTCCTGTACTCTCCTTACACCTTGCCTCTTTTCTCCTTCACTTCGTAGTCTCCCTCGTTTCCTTCCTTCACTTCGTACATCTTCCTCCTTCACTTCGTACACCTTCCTCCTTCACTTCCAACACTTTCCTCCTTGACTTCCTACATCCTCCTCCTTCCCACCTCCCTCATTAACCCCTCCACCGCCAAAGTCGCACCTGAAGGACGCGGCCACAATTATATTTTTGCACGATTACCTTACGGCGCCTAATTACCCCCTGTGGCTAGCGAGAGAGCCCCTTAACCCTTTGGCCGCCGCGGGTTTCTCCTGGATGAATGAAATCGTCTGTTGTTCGTGCACTATGTTAGGATCCGGATTCACAAGCTTGCGATCATTTTCTCTCTCTCTCTCTCTCTCTCTCTCTCTCTCTCGTAACTCAGATTTTTGTTTGTAGGAGGAGAAAGAGAATTGGATTTTTTTTATTCAGTCTCCATTCTTGTTCTTCACGCAAAAGCAGTAATAATAATAATAATAATAATAATAATAATAATAATAATAATAATAATGGGAAGATTCTGCAATATCCTTGACCTTTCTGGCAATAGAAATCATAGTCATAATAGATCTTAGCTTCTCTTAATATCCAATTACTTAATACCTCCACAAAACCGAATGAAGACAGTTTTTAACCATCTTCACTGTTGTCGGTACCTCTGAAGTTGAAAGAAGTCTGAAACTGAAAGAAATCTGACGTTATCCGGGATATTATACGGACTTCATAGTTCTGAAAGCTGAAGTTCGTGGGAATAAAATGCAAGGTTAATAGCTGGCACCCCAAAGACTGAATTCCTCAACTTTCCATGCTCCAAAAGGGTTGCCAATACAGAACGTAATACTGGTGACATCGATGCTGCTCTAGATAGTAATCCAACGGTGGGTGTAAAGGGGAAGAGAGTCGGAGGAGAGTTATGTGGTGATGGACGTAAAGTAGACGAGAGAGAGAGAGAGAGAGACATAATATGGGATATAAGATAGGAGATGAGAGATAAGACAGGTGAGAGAGAGTGGAACACAAGAGCCAGGAAAGAAAGAAAAAAGGAAGAGAAGACGTGCTGGAACATAGGAAGGGAGGAATGAAAGAAAGCAATAAAGAAATGAGAAAAGTGAGATGAGAAAAAGGAAGGCAAGGAAAGAAGGAAAATGAGGAGAACAAGTATATAAATTAAGACAGGAAAAGATGAGAAAGTCAGAGGAAAAGAGGAAAGGCAAGAAAGGAAGGAAGAGAGAAAGAAAAAGAAGGAAGGAAGAAAAGCAAGGCAAGAATGATGGAAAAAAAAAGAAGGAAGAAAAGGAGAAGGACGACCAGGGAGAGAGACTGGAAGGAAGAAAAGAAAAACAAAACTAAACCAGAAGAACAGACATGAGGAAGGAAAGACATCAGAGGAGGAAAGGGATGCAAACGAGACTGAACAGGAAATGCCGAGAGAGAGAGAGAGAGAGAGAGAGAGAGAGAGAGAGAGAGAGAGAGAGAGAGAGAGAGAGAGAGAGAGAGAGAGACGCATTTATACACACTTCCATCGTAGAGGTCACCCTGCCCCCACCCCTACCCCCACACAGCTTAGTTGTGTGTGTGTGTATGTGTGTGTGTGTGTGTGTGTGTGTGTGTGTGTGTGTGTGTGTGTGTGTGAGTATGTATGTGTGTGCGTGCGTGAGGATGTTTGCCAACAGGATATAATAAGCTGTGTGTTGCCTTTACCTGCCAGATGCTTCCTTCCCCCTACCTGTGCTAACCCCTTCATTACTAGGAGGTTTTTGTTTATTTGTTTGTTTATGTGAGACGATTTTATTTACCGTCTTAAATGATCTGTTGTTACTTCCTTCAAGCTATTTTATTTACCTTGAGAAATTACCTTTAATTTGAAGGGGTAATGAAGGCAATATCTAACACCTTCAGTTTTAAGTCTTCCATGATCTTAAAGTCGTCTAGTGAGAGAAAGAACAAAATAAGGACGTTCTCTGGCTGAAGGGGTTACTATAGAGCTTCGTATTATTATATATTTACTTAAACTTGGCCGAAAATTGCCATCTGCCATATTGAATGCTGGACTGTAGCAAAACATTAAAATATGGTGCTTGTCACGAAGAAGTGTTATGGGAGGGATATGAAGGCGTGGTATGATCTTAGTTTTTATTCGTAACTTAGTCCAGACGATAATCTTGGCCAAGTTAAGGTGAAATGCGTATAGTGGCAGGGTTATTGAAGGCTGGACCTGACCCCTCCAGTTCGGAAAGTGTCTCCTAACCTGAGTAATAATAATAATAATAATGTAATAATAATAATAATAATAATAATAATAATAATAACAGTGGTAGTAGTTGTAATAGTAGTAGTAGTAGCAGCAGTAACAGTAGTAGTAGTAGTAGTAGCGATAGCAGTTGTAGTTGTAGTAGTAAAGACTTGTAGGAGACAGCTAGGAAAAAAAAAAGAAAAAAAAAGAAGACGTCATTGTATTTGTGTTAGAACTCTCGTAAGTAGGGTTCGAACTCCTGTCATGAACCCGAGAAACGTGGAGGCTCCGGGTGTGGTACGAGGCTGCTTGCAACATAGGTGGTGAGGGGGGTTGTGGTGGTGGTGGGGATAGGGGGTAGGAATGGGGATGGTGGTGATGGGGATAGGGAGTGGTATGGTGGTGTGGGAGGAGGATTTGAGTGTTAAGCATACGGCCCGAAGACCAATCCATCCACCACATACATTCAATACCCATAAGCCAAAGAGGGACAGAAGAAGTAGAGTGATGCGGGACCATATGGGGCTTGGCTAGAGTGAAATACCGCGCCTGTGAAAATCTTAAAGCATAGATGACTGACTGGGCCGCTTTTATTGATGTTTCCGCATCTAGAAATATATATATATCCATTAGAACAGAGCCTCTCCCCATCAGAATGTTTTTTTTATTATTATTATTATTATTATTATTATTATTATATTCGTGTTGCCTCTAGACGATTTTACTGAATTTAGGAATGGGGCTTTTCGAAGTTAAGGATTGAAACAGTAACCTAATTCCCTCTGTTCAAAAAAAAAAATTATGTTGAGAAATAAAACAAATAAAAAAAAATCGTATAAGATAGTTAAGTCCATCACGTACAGATAAAATAATATAATAAGGAAATAAAAACTCTCAGGCTCCTATGACTCCCTCTTAGATGAATAAAATCGTTTGGAACTACCTGGAAAGGAATAATAGAGTTGTGCCGACAATGAGAGGGTTTGCACAGTGCTTATTAGCGTATTGCATCACCACGACCCGGATCCACAGACAGCCAAAACGCCCACGAAAATCTCTCTCTCTCTCTCTCTCTCTCTCTCTCTCTCTCTCTCTCTCTCTCTCTCTCTCTCTCTCTCTCTCTCTCTCTCTCTCTCTTTCTCTCTCTGCTGACGTAGCGGTGACGTCAAAGGGCCGCCTTCCCGTTACCAAAAAATAAACCCGTTCACATAGCATTTATAATCAGTTTATTTTCACGTGAGGGAACTGAACCACTCCCACAACTTAAACACCAGGTCTTGGGTGCGTAAAATTCAGTGAGCCTCAGTTAGAAGCAGGTATGAGTCCCCTTGGTTACTATACTTGGCCATGAACTGAGCTAAAAGGGGTTAGGGATCTACGTCAGGCTAAAAAATGAAAATGAAAAAATAGCGTGCCATAGTAACAAACGTCTTGCATCACCACGAACCGGAACTACAGTCTCCTACACACACACACACACACACACACACACGAAACTCATACAGACCTCACGCCTCTCCCACCTCAATTGACTGATGACGTACAGGTGACGTCATAGATGCTGATGGTAGCACGAGATGTTGCATAATCGGATATTTGTGTGATCAAGTATTGTTTTTTTTTGTTTTTGTTTTTTTTGGGGGGTTCCCTTGCATTTTACTTGGTGTGTGTGTGTGTGTGTGTGTGTGTGTGTGTGTGTGTGTGTGTGTGTGTGTGTGTGTGTGTGTGTGTTTTAGTATGCAGCTATGAAATTTTATGTGGTTCATTGCATACTGCCTCGGAAAAGGTAGTGGATTAAACTTATTTTTACTTTCGCTTCAGTTTTTTTCTTATGTATATTATCTGGCTATTTTTGTCTTTCATTTTCATGATAGATAAGGGTGTCCAACATCAGCTTTACGTAGTGCTACCTTTATATGAATCTACACTGCGTGCCAAGTCAGCTGGTTTCCTGTAGCCCGGGAAGCCATTTAGTGTGTAGGGCGGTAACCACATAGCCATCAAATGACCAAAGGGGTTAAGGCTCTCCCGCCGGATGTGGCCTATTATGGTTTACATCCGAGGGGTAGTTGGGGTTTATTGCCCATATAATACCACTCAGGGAAGAATGAGTGGTCACAGAGGCCATAAACGTCAGAAATGAGTACTTTGGACCCAGGTCTCTACGCTCCTGGTGGGGTAACAAAGGACTGGATAATAGCTGCATGGATGGGTGTATTTCTTTCTTATATGGGAGTGGGTTGCCTAGCTCCGGTTCCCTATGCTCATGCTGGGGCAATAAAGGACTTGGTGATGCATGCACGGATGGAGCTATAATATTTTCTTTGTTATAAAGGTATGAGTAATGAAGCTGGGGAATCCTACGCTTCTGAGGGAGCAATAAAGAACTGGAGGATGGATGCATGATATATTAAGTTTTCTCCTTCTTATAGGCGGGTGACTATACTCTTTCTACCTTAACTTGGCCCAAATTTTTGTCGTTTTGCAGCTAATTTCACAGACCTTAGTGGCAAAATGAAACAGTGCTGTGATTCTACATCCATTCCCTGGCACTTCTTCATGCCTATCACCAGTTCTACTGTTAATCTGATGGTAAAACTCAGCATTCAAGATGGGGGGAAGACAATGTTAGGCCAAGTCAGAGTAAAAATGGTGTACTCTAGCTCCGGGACCCTTCTCTTCTGATGGGACACAGATGGAAGAGATAAAAAATAGATTGATGGATATAGCTTTCTTTTTCTTGTGTATTCGTTAAGAGATACGTGATTTGAAGTTGATTATATCAGAACCGGTCGTGCGTTAAAATGATTTTTTTTTCATATTCAGATTTTCTGTAAAATTTTCTTCCCCATTGTTTGGCAGTTTTTCTTTTGGCAACTTTCCTTCATGCAAAAATTTTTCTTCTGTTTGGCTGTGTTTATCTTTTGACTACGTTCTTTCTTGCTACGTGCAGCTGAGGATCTCTGTCTATTTTATAAGCCTGGGTATGTGATTTAGTACCGATAGCTACGAGTAGTTTCACAATCTGATCTTTCATTACCTTTTTTTTTTTTTTTTTACATACAGGCTACTAGTTTTGACTGTATCGGATGACTGGGTGCGTAGTTACTCAGGCTGTGATGCATACATATTCCCTCTTGTTTTATTAATCTCTTTATTCTTGTATTCTTTTCCTTATATATATTTTGTTTGTTACGTCGAAGCGATTATTTCTCATTTTGCTGGATGATTGGTTGCGTGCTAACTCAGACCAGGAGCTTTGCATTTTGAGTTTTTGTTATTACCGTCTCTTAATATTTCCTTCTATTATGTGCAGTAAAAGATCTTTATGTGATGTGCTTGTTTGCTTGATATCACAAGACCGACAGCTGGTAAATCAATTCTTTTGTATGCTGCATAATGTCCACAAAAACCTGTTGGGTATACAGAAATTTATTGTGTGTAATATGTACGCAGGTTAACATATTGAGATTTTTTTTTTCTTTTTTCATATAAAAGAGTGAATATTGAAGGTTCGAGTTATTCTTTCGTTAAACAAAAAAAAAAATGCCTTAATAATGTTAAATCGTTTACACGCAAAGCATCTTTCCTAAATCCGCTACCAGTATGTATTTTTCTTTTCTTTTTTTTTTTCCTCTCTCTCTCTCTCTCTCTCTCTCTCTCTCTCTCTCTCTCTCTCTCTCTCTCCATCTAGTTTTTTTTATTTTTATCCATATTATTTGTAGGCAAGGATCTCAGTTTACGGTGTGTGGTTGATTGTGTAATACCTGAAGACCAGTAGTGTGGTAAATGTTTTTTTGCCACCCTTTTTTTCTTGTTTTTCTTTTTCTTTTTTTTTTCCTTTTGGGGGGAAGCTGACAAGGATCTCAGATGTCGTGTTGGGTTGGTTCCGCCTCGATGCACTTCTCCCTGAGGAAATTATTTACTATATAGCACATTAATATTCTCTTATTTGACAATTTTATCATTTTAACATCGTCATATTCACCAGGAGACTTCGTAGCCCTTCTTTTTAAGCGATTTATTCAGTATATTACCCCTTACTACTCTCGTGCACGATAATAACTTTTAAAAATCGACATGGTTTGCATCAGTAACGTTCGCAAGTATGTAAAAAAAAAAAGCGTATAAGCAAAATGAATCACTAAAGGAAGATTGGTATTCAGTAGGATAAAAGGACGCAATATGCAAAATAAATCGCTTAGGGAGAGGCATTGACAACTCACCTTAGGCCTCAAGACCACGACCCTCAGTGTGTTGTCGTGCTGGCTGGGTTCCGTCTCAATGCACGTGGGTAGGCTGGAGGTGACATTTGTGTTTTTGCCACTGTTACCGTAATAGAAGAGCGGGTGGAGGAAATACTTAGCCCCCCGTAGTCCAGTGGTGTGTGTGTGTGTGTGTGTGTGTGTGTGTGTGTGTGTGTGTGTGTGTGTGTGTGTGTGTGTGTGTGTGTGTGTGTGTGTGTTTTCTGGCTGCTCCAGGACGATTTTATTTAGAGTAAGAAGGTGTACTCTCACACTTTTTTTTTTTTTTGGTGTCTGTGGCAATCCCTGGACAGAAATAAAATAAATAAGATAATAAAATAAAAGGAATATCGAATACTTATACAAAACTGATACTTGAAAATGCAGCTACTGTTAAAAAATCCAATTTCTAATAAATGAAGAACTATAATCAACGAAAAACACTCAGATAACTAAGGGAAGTAAAGAAGATGGATATTTCTTCTTTATCAGATTAATATACGTGTACCTTGCTTGGTGTAATAAAAATAATTGTCGTGTTATTAAGAGACTGTATGCGTTAGGTGGTTTGGAGGAGGAGGAGTAGACTGAGAACGAGACGGAGAGATAAGGTGCGGGAGTATATAAGGATGGGCGATGTGTCGTGCGAAGAGAGGTTGATAATGAGTAGGGACAGAATCGCATCCTTTTGTCGAGGCCACCCCTTATAGGATTCGGAGTTGGGGTAACAGACAGACAGACGGACAGACACAGGTAGATGGATGGACAGGTAAAAAGATATACCGACGGCTAGATAGAGCTAGATAGATAGACACTTGCTGGAGAGATAGATAACCAGATAGACAGACAGATTAATAGACAGACTATGCATTATTTCACTCATCTGTTCCCAGACTCTAAATCTCAGTACACCCTCAAAAAAAAAAAAAAAAAAAATCAAATCAAATCCAGTATCCATTGTTCAGAAAGTAATTTCTAAAAATAAACTCTAACACCCCAAGGGCCTCACCTCTCATCCCCCCCCTCCCACAAAAGGATCCATAATTATAAAGAATCCTAACTAATGCGCAGGAAAAACAGGTCTCCATAGCAGTTAGTTATTACAGTATCACCTATCGTCTTCTTATCTTCATCCTGTCACCCTAATATTCACTTTTAACGAATCTGAAGTGTATGGTAGCTGTATAAGTGAAGGGGTACAGGCAGTTTTATACACAGGTTTAGCTTAGGACAGTTTCTAAATACTGTCCATGTTCTGCGCCGCAAGATGCTCAGTTAAACAGCGCCTTCTAAACTAATAACTATGATTGGCACGCACAGCTTCCACGCATCTGAAGAAGCCGGTAGCGTCTTTATTTTATTTTATTTTTTTTTACTTTATGCTCCCGGTCTCCAGACGATTTTACTCAATTCTTGCCATTTCCAGACGGTTTTACTCAGCTTAGGGGAACACCTTTCAGACTGCAAGGGTTAATGGAGCTTATATTTACCTCTTCACATGTGCAGATCTGAAGCCCCCCCCAAAAAAAACGTTCTAAAGCTAGGAAAATTAATAATAATAGCCCCCCTGAATAAAAGGCCTTTGGTTCCTTCTTCCTTGCATTAAAAAAAATCCTGTAACTAATAACAAATTGTATCCCTTAGAAGAAGAGTTTAATGAGCATACCTAAACCCCTGACCCTCAGCTGACAACCCTCCCAGTTTATTATAACTGATAAACAACTCTACTTATCACTGGGTTAACTGATAATAGGGATAGTAAGTCAAACGCCTCAGAATAATAAACTATCCCTTTAGTCGCACCCAGACTATTTTAGATAACTTTATGGAGGTGATAATGAACGCTGTATTGTTCCTTCCATTTCAGTATCTCCAAAGCATATTAAAATCGTCCTGAGCAAGGTATAATTCACAAGAGTTAGCCTGCAAAATACGCCATCAGACTGGAAGGGCGAAGCAGCGTCTGATAAATAAGATGGAGAGCCGAGCATAAGATTTACGCCCCACAATGACAAGAAAACCAGCATCCTTTAAGCTGGTAACAATGGCGGTGAAGCGCGCGTGACTAGATAACACACCCCCTTACGTCCAAGCTGCTTATTACCGCGTCTTACTCTCACCAAGGCAAGAAAAAGGAAGAAAAGGAAAAATGAAAACGAAAAAGAGGGTGTCGGGTAGCAGTGTGAGATTACAGAGCACGGTGACTGGTGGGACGGAACTGTGTGATAAAAACTGAGCACGAGAAGGTTATCTTAAATGGCGGGAATTATGAACCGAAAGAGGGCAAAGGTGAAGTTACTGGCATGGTTACTTGGATATTTTTTTAGCCCGTTCTCCCAGATGAATAAGAATGACGACCTTAGCCAGAGTGACGTTTCTAAAATCGCGCTAAGTATGTGAACGAAAAGAGGGAAAAAGAGACAGGTTTCCGTCCAAGATTTAGACTGTTATATTCCTTTTACTCAAACTTGGCCCAGATTTGCGTTCTTTTGCAGCTTATTTCATATAGCTCAGTGGCAGAAAAAGACAGTACTGTGGCTCTGCATCCTTTCCATAGCAGTTCTTCGTGACGAGCATCATATTTTAATCCATTAAGAGAATTCAAGATGAAGAGATGGCAATTTTAGGTCAAGTCAGAGTGGAAACAGTACAGTGGAGCATCATTGACCCTGTGCATTGTTTCGTCTTGTCGATCACATGTTTCAAGCACATATGTCCGGACCGAACGAACTCCTTCAGACGATTTTATTCAGCTGAAGGAAAAGTCTGTCGTATTGAAGGAGTTAATGAATACAGTATCCAACTCTTCCGTTTCAAACAATCCTTCCCAACCTGAATGGAATCGTATAAAAAATGGGAGAAGCGAGTAAACAACGTCATTTACCTGAACGAAATAGAAGAAGGAGGAGGAGGAGGAAGAGGAGGAGAAGGAAGAGGAGGAGGAGGAGGAGGAGATACGCTTTTAATATTGTGAATTTCAAGACATAACGGGATTTAAGAGACAGATTAATTTTCAGACTCAGGATTTACGGATTCTTGTGTTTATGACCACTTTAAAACGTCAAGTAAAGGATCATATTACTTTACTGTTTCAAATTCTCGCTTTATGAGAGAGAGAGAGAGAGAGAGAAAGGAGAGAGAGAGAGAGAGAGAGAGAGAGAGAGAGAGAGAGAGAGAGAGAGATTGTTTAAATTACTCCCATTATCTGCTCATAAATCTTCACTTTCCTCAGTTGTGTGAACTTGACAAATATGGACGTCAAGACAAGAGAACATAATTTACAGTTCCATCTAATTAATTCGAGGCTAGTTTCTCTCTCTCTCTCTCTCTCTCTCTCTCTCTCTCTCTCTCTCTCTCTCTCTCTCTCTCTCTCATTGCCAATAATTAGACAACCACTAATCTTGTACTACCTCTAATACTCACCATTTACATCGCCCTATAATTTGTAACTGTCTCTCTGTTGCCTGACGCTGCATGCTGTAGGGGGTGGCCTCGACAAAAATAACCTCCAGGCGTCCCTACTCAGAAACGACTCCTTCTTCCCACGATACGCCACCCTCTCTACCTTACGTATTCTCGTATCTTATCTTTCCACCTCCTCGGTCTTCCACTTCTCTTCCACCCTACTCCTTTTCCACTCCTCCTCCTAACCATCCCACTCCCACACATACTTCGTCAACGTGAGGTGGTTGGAAGGAGAAGAGGGAAGTGGAGAAGGAGAGGGAGACCGAGGACGAGGTGGAGAGGCTAAAAATGTTGTCAGGATTTAGCTCTCAAGGTCGACCAGTGAACGAATCTTCCCATGCACTCTCGGTAACATCCCTGGTTTAGTGCTATTACCAACAGCAGTGATGGTAATAATCGTGAACACCGGAAAACAGGAAAAGGACATACGTAGAAGAATTGCTATCCTTCTTTCACCCCGAGGTCTTTTGGATTCTCCTCTACCTCTCGTCAGACTATTATATTCTTTTAGTAGTAATAAGAGAGTAATAAAGAGGAATAAAGAGGTTGATGGAGGGCTTGTCTCACACCTACTCTTAGCAACGTCTTTAAGGATCTGAATGAAACCTGGAGAGGGCAAGGATATTGGTTAAAAAGACGTCCTCGGGTTGAAAGGGTTAACTACAGCAATGATGGCAGTGCAGTTCTCTAGATCACACTAAAATGGGTAAGGGATTGGATGAAATTAGGAGAACTGTCTACAGACTACCCAGTGGTACGGTACAAGCATCCTTTCAGTCGTCATTCAAGTCCTCGATATTCTCAGCTTCATTGCACAGGTATACGCTCTTCAGTGTATAGGCAGGATGGGAGGTGGAGGACGCAAAACCTACCATCTTCAAACCTTAAATTCCTAGTGGCTTACTCTGCCTTAATGGTAAAGTTTGCAGTTGACAGGCATGCATCATTTTCAACTAACACATTATAGCGTCTTCTCTGCAATGGACTCTTTTTAATCAGGCTACCACTGGACGATTTATATTCCACGATTCCCTTGAACTCTAGTAATAAAGAGACTAGTTAAGACTATATCCAGTTCTTCCAGTAATGAATATTCCCTGGCTGAATGACTAAAAAGCATCTGAAGGTAGCAAGCATCAAATAAGGCGCCATGGTAGTGAAGAGGTTAATAACGATAATGAAAGAAATTATAGTATTATCATCAGGACATTTGCGCAAGAGTAGCGACCGGATATGTAAAATGTGAAGTGATTGCGTCAGTGTGTCGATTCGACGCACAACACCACATCCGCCGTTCGGGTGAGACCGCTTTGTTAGGAAGCTTTCGGGCAACTTCAGGCATCATACTATAGGTTGGCTTAAACATGCACCGATTTCCCCCCACAGCCAATGTCCTTGCCTTCCTGTGCTTGCTTGCTGACAATGTACAGTTTTGGACACTTATTCCGATCCACATCCCCTACGATGCATAACGATACTGTGAACAGTAGCTTTCGAAACCTAGTGGTACGAGTATATTTTTGGAAGCCCTGCAAACATTTCAGGATATTATGTTAGAGTTTCATAAATTTTCAGCTTAAAAATAGAAAGATATTGTCCACAACTGTACGGTGACTGTCAGTGTCTTTTGCATGTCTGGTGTTCAAAACTCATAACACGAAACTCGAACCCTCTTTATCATTGCCGGTTAGTTTAAAAGGGTCTGGTGCTGGAGAGACCACTTCACGTGGTGGCACAGATGTGACCGGGTGGCTCCACCCCCTAGTTATACAAACACCCCTCAGTTCCATCCTTGTCCCTCAAAGGAAGGATGATGGACTGCAGGAGAAGAGTAAGTTCAACCTACAGTCCACAGGGTTCACATTCAGAATGAGTCTGGGGTCGCAACTACTACTGCAGCTAGTCAACTCTCTATTTTTTACCCCCGAAACTGTGTAAAGGAGTTAGTGTACTCGTTAGCCATAGTTTTTGCTCACCTTTTAATCCAAACTCAGGCTGAAACGAATAGCCAGAGATTCACACCGAACGAAAACTTGTTGCTGGTGGTTTGAAGCTTCTGTAGGCGTCACAAGTAACGGGGTCATGGCGAACTGTCCCTCATGCAATCTAATGAAAGGCCAAACTTCTAAATTATCACTGGCCAATAGGGATGAGATTCTCGAACATATTTACGATGGATTCCAAGTCGTAACTTATTTTTTCTACAGGAAGATCTGGATGTAGGGGAAGATTATATTCAGTTCCCTTCTTTCTTTCCTTCCACCTGCAGAGAAATGATCCCTGTGATAATTTCTCCTCGTTACAGAGATTTAGTGCTTTATAGGAGGGAAAAAGGAATACATGAAGACTTCATCATCCTTCATTGTCCTTACTGGGAAAAGAAATATATGAGTTACGACATGGAATTGATTGTATGTTTGTAAATCCGGGCGCTGGGCGGGACTGGTGGGTGGGCAGAATCTTGGCCTGTGAGTCTACACCCTCAAGGTCCCACTAGATTATAAACTGCTTTTGGAGGGTGTAGCGAATTTTTGACCCCTATTGTACACCCGATCACGTAGTCAGAATCAGGCTTAATTGTACACTTTCTTGTCCTTGTTTTGCTGGCTGTATAGAGTAACGTGATATTCTTGTGGCTTCCTTGCTATCGTGTGCATGGGATGGTGGGTGGGTTGCGTGTTGGGTGATTAAAACGCTAATTCTTCCAAGGCCAGGTTTTTGAGAGAGAGAGAGAGAGAGAGAGAGAGAGAGAGAGAGAGAGAGAGAGAATCTACCTCTTACCAGACGTCTAATCCCAGAGATCATCAAAGGTGGCCAAGAAAAATAACGAAAATCCACTCACGCTCTTTAATTTCTCTCTCTCCCGCCTTCCCACACGTACTCCTCCACCTAATCTCTCCCTCTCCCTCCCTCATGTAATCCCTAACTTAAAACCTCCACCTCGTACTCGGTCTTCCTCTCCGCATTCACACATAAATACCAACTTTTTCCCAAGTATATGAATAAAAAGACACATTATTCAAAGAAATTACTTGTACACTTTCCAGGATATGTGTGATTGAGTGAGTGAATAAGTAAGTAAGTGAGTGAGTGAGTAACTGGGTGAGTGATTGAAGAAACAAGTGAATGGATGAATAAGTGAGTGAGTGAATGAAGATAAGTAAATGAACGAGTCAGAGTCATAAATGGGTAAGTGAAAGTGAATGAGTGCATATAGTGAGTTTAGAGTGACTGTAGAGAGAGGAAGTGAGAGAGAAAGTAAAAGAGTGAATGCTGATGACAAGTAAGTGAAGGAGCGAGAGTGAGAGAGTGACAGCATAATCAAGTGAATAAACACTGATGACAAGTAAGAAAATGATGGAGTATAAGTGAGTGAGTGAGTGAGTGAAAGAATAAAGCAAGTGAGTGAATGTTGAGTGAGTGAGTGAGCGAAAGAATAAGCATGTGAGAGAATAAGCAGGTGAGTGAATGGTGTTGAGTGAGTGAGTGAGAAAATAAGCATGTGAGTGAATGTTGATGAGCAAATAAGTAAGTGTGGAAATCCGTGGGCTTCTCTCGCCTCAAGGTCTCCAACATTCCTACCCGGATGAGCTCATAGGCTGAAGGTCACCGTGGATTTTATTTCCCCTCTTGTGGGAGGGAGAAGGAGAGGGAGACCTAGAGTGAGATGGTGGGACAATGTGGGGGAGTTTATGTAGGGGATAGGAAGAGGAGACAGGGGAGAGGGAGACCAAGAGTGAGGTGGTGGGAAAAGCTTGGGAAGTACAGTATTTGCGAATCTTACATTATCTAAGTTGGGTGACTTACGATACCTGTACGACTTTCATTAAAAAAAAGAAGAGATTTACTTAGCATGGTTTTCCATTATCAAGAGACAGCCATTAAATACTATTTTTTACTTATATGGTAAATGAACTTTCGTAATCTTCCATCTTTTGCGTCGTGTGTGTGTGTGTGTGTGTATATATATATATATATATATATATATATATATATATATATATATATATATATATATATATATATATATGGAGCCTTTGTGGTACAGTGGTAGTGTGTGCGTTTCGTACACGGGTGAACCAAGGTTCGCGCCCCGCCAGGGTAATAAACTTTGGGAGTGTTCACTCGGCCACTTACTGCATTGGCGGACACAAGGGGTGCTGTGGTTGAACCAGTGTCGCATACTATAAAAGTATAAAGTATGCTTGCACCCAGTCGGCTTGCGCAGGCCGATTACACTTGGTTCACAGACTACACACACCTCCAAAGCCACTCCAGCACTACAATTACACTTACAAGCACTTCTCACCCTACATTCAATCTCTACTAGACAGCCTAAGCCACTTGGTAGAGATACATTGGCTGTATCGTTCCCACTTCGGTCGGGATAGGCCGGTCCTGCAGTGGATACTCAAACGGCTGATGATGATGATGATGATATATATATATATATATATATATATATATATATATATATATATATATATACACGGAGGGGTGGGAGATGCAGAAATGGACATACAGATAAATATAGCTGACACTGGTGTATTTTTGGGTAAGGGATAACAAACAAACTAACTCTTATCCTTCGTTAACAGGTACCTCTGGCGCCAAGCTGGATCAAATTGTGAGCCCCAACTGCCTTGGGTGCCTGTGCGAGGCATCCACCCAGTGCAACGTGACGGTCGCCTGCCACGTGCCCTTCGCTGGGGCCTACTACTGCGGCCCCTTCCTCATCTCGTGGGCGTACTGGGCTGACGCTGGCAAACCCGTTATTAAGGGAGACGATCCGGGGAGGCAGGGAGGTGAGTCAGGGAGAGAGTTGGGAGGTGCGAGAGAAAAGGAGGGGAGTTTTAGAAAGGAGGGTTTGGTAGAAGGGGAGGTGAGTAATGGTAAGAGGCCATCGATTGATACTGAGGATTGAGGGGAAAAGGAGATTAGATAGAAAGGGATATTTTATAAAAAGGGAGGCGAGTGACAGAAAGGGAGATTTCATGGAAAGGGAGGTGAACAACAGAAAAGAATATCTGACAGAAGGTGAGATTTGAGGGAGAATGATAGAAAGGGAGATTTGATGGAAAGGGAAGTGAGTGATGGATAGGGATTTTTCATGAATAGGGTGTTAAGTAAGAGAAAAGGTTTGATAGAAAGGGAGATTTGATGGAAGGGGAGGTAAGTGATAGAAAGGGAGGTTTGATAGAAAGGGAGGTGAGCGATGGAAAGGGAGATGTGTAATGGGAAGAGAGATTTGATAGAAAAGGAGATATGACAGAAAGGGAGAAGTATGTATATTTCAGGATATGGCGTGAAGTGTGCATTTGTGAGGAGTGAGCTCTTACATGCATCATACTTGTATCTTACGTGTATCTTACTTGTATCATACGTATATCTTCCGTGTATCTTACCTGTATCTTACCAAAAACATTAAATATCCATCCTACATCTGAAAACACGATATCATATTTACAGTGACATCTTACCAACATCGTAAAAACTGACATCCTTCCTTCGTCTGAAACCACGATATCATAATTACAGTCATATCCTACCTATTTCTTCATCTAATATTCTAACCGCATACCATATCTAACCAACATCTTCTCCCAACAGCTTTCGAGAACTGCGCCAATGATCTCTACTGCGCTGCCCAGACCGTCCGTGGCTACATGCAGAAGTTCTCCAAGGTGAGATGTAGGAGTAGCACCGTAGAGTATAATTTGTGTTGCTAAAATCCGTCCGTCTTAACGTGGCAGAGATTTTCGTCCTTTTACAGCTTATTTCTCGGAGGTTAAGAATAGAGGTGGACAGTCCTGAAGGCCCTATTTCGTTTCCATGGCACTTTTTCGTGACTAGCAATATAATCTAGTATTGAATAAGGCAATACTAGGGTTCTATATCGATTCCATAGCACTGCTTCGTGACTAGCATTATCCCATAGTCTGATTCAGGATTCTTGATGGGGCGATGGTAATTTTAGTGGAAGTGGGCACAACATAAGGGCCATTATGTCGTGGACTTGGGACGCTCCCTGGCACTTCTTCGTGACTAGGGTATTCTGCATATGGCACGTCAGTATTCTCGTGTGTGTGTGTGTGTGTGTGTGTGTGTGTGTGTGTGTGTGTGTGTGTGTGTGTGTGTGTGTGTTTAAGATATACGTCCATCATCCTTCATCCAATCCTTTATAGATAGAATATAAACTTGAATTAAGTGACTGTCTTGCTTTGTCTGATTTATCCTTGCTGACTTCAGACGACTTAATTCATCTTAGTGGAGACTGCAGTGAAGGGGTCAGTTTAAGCTACATCTAAACCCCTCAGTTCGAAAAATCCTAAACTGAGTAAAATCGTCTGAAGGCTGCAAGAATGAGATAAATACGTGTTGCAATAATGAAATAAAGAGTACGTGTTTGGAGAATGAAATAAAAAGTACGCGTATCAAGAATGAAAGAAAGAGTACGTGTATCAAGGATGAAATAATGAGTACGTGTGGCAAAAATGAAATAAGGAGTACGTGTGGCAAGAATGAAATAAAGAGTACGTGTGGCAAGAATGAAAGAGAGTACGCATAGCAAGGATGAAGTAGAATTGGTCGTGGGACTGAAGAGAGTAAGATGTAATAGGAAAGCAGATATCCAAGGAAGAGGTGCCATGGAGCTCCCTCGGGTCACGAATATAAAGGTTTGATTCAGCAACGAGAAACAGTTGTAAATAATTGTACTGTTTCTATTACCAGTTTCGTGCAGTCGTGTTGTGGCATTAACGGTGTACGGTATATTCACAGTCACAAGTTCCTCCCTACTTATCCCCAACTTGTTTCGTGGCAGGATTAAGTTACCTATCTCTTGCAGCCCACCATCCTCCTTTCAGGGGATAAGGAGATAGTTGAGGGACTTCCTATAATGAGGCCATTGAGCTGTCTGGTTTTATCGATGCCACCACATGCAGGCGTCCCATAATCAAGCCTCGTCATCGGTGTGGTTGCCGGCAGTGTGTGTGGAACAAAACTGTTATATATTGTATATAGAAATATGGCACTGTATATATGTAACTGCATGCACATTATAACTTTTGCTTTTTATGTAACAGACTCACAGCCTTATTTGCTAGATTTCAAATGTTAATACATCATTAACAATACAGTTCTTTAATGTTAATTGTATTTCAGTTTCTTGTAATAACAGGCTTCAGATTATTTAGGTACCAAATGTTAACCTACGGCATAGTGCAAGTGACAGACTAATGATAGGAATATTATTTATTTTTATCATTAACAAGCAACTAACCAGGTCTCAAGGATACTCATCATCTTGACCTTTACCCACACCCAAGGATGAGATGAGGTAATTAAGCATATGGCATGCATTAAATCATTTGACATGAAATGATGTGAAGTTGAAGGGTTATAATGAGAGACCCCGTGAACGATACCACTGTTGTGGGAGTGTCTGAGTAAGGCTGTAATGAAGTCAGGTCACATCATGGCTGATGTGGTTGTGACTAATGTGGTGCGCCCATCCTGACACCAAGGCAACACAGGCCAGTGGACTCAGGCTCGTATTCTTGTGAACTGAGTCATATTTTCCCTTGTCATGTAATTTACTTGCCACGCCTTCCTCTTCTCCTGCATGTTATGTATGTGTTAATAATGTAAAGAAACAGCGTGAGCTGTAACACTCTGGGAGAAAACAGCAGATGCAGAAAAAGAATCCAGGATTTATTTGACATTTCGCCTGTTAAGTCTTCTTCAGGTCATTCCTGAGGAAGTTGGAACAAACGAAACGTGGAATAAATTCTGCGTTCTTTGCATTTTTCTTCCATCAATTTTGCATAAATAACATACACGGGAACATCAGCGCACGGCACGAAGAAAGTAATTAAAGGAGAGGTGCCGGGGAGCCCCCTTAGCTGAGGAGAATGTGCCTCGCTTTTAAACCGGCCTCAGTTGTACATATAGCACTGTAATGGTGTACCGCTTCCTGTCCTTACAGGTATTTTGAAACTGACCTTATTTAATTAAGGGCTTGCTCACACATTTGCCCACTCAGTTTTAATAATACGGCCGCTCCACTTGCACACATATAGGACTGCAACGATGACGGTAAGGTGTCCTGCACTGACTTCGTCCTCATCCACAAGTTTGGCCCCCACAACTGCGGTGCCCACCTGAGGGACCGCTTTGGTCAGCTGTACGAGGAATGTCGCAGCACCCTCTTCCTCCAGTAACCTGTAGGTGTCGCCGGCCTCAACACTGCCTTACCTGAGCCTTACCTGATGCTGTCTGAGCCTTACCTGATGCTCTCATCCTTAAATACCCCACTTGGCTTGAACGTGTCTCTGCTATCCCAGTACTGAAATTGACTGTTATCACTCCAGCTGACCTAAACTAACTAAACACTGCCATCTTCAACCCTTAAGTCTATTTAACTCTGGCTAACCCCGGGCAATTCTACTTGCCACAGAGCGAGGCCTGAGAGTCAAGTATTCCACCCAGCTTGAACGTGTCTCTGCTATCGTAGTATATTTCCTTCAGTCCGGATGACTTACTTTTGTCTTTACTCTTGCTGCTACCAGACGATAATTTTCAGCTTAGGAGAGGCCTGCCATACTGAAGGGGTTTATTAAGGCTGTTTCTAACCCTCTAGTTCGAGCATTTATCCTGGGCTGAAGAAAATCGTCTGGGAGTAGCAAGAACAAACTAAAAAAAAGGTCATCGGGAATGGGCTATCAGTATTCCCGCTGATCTAATCTTATTTACCATCCTCCATATGCCGCCCAACTTATCTTCCTCAGTCGCACAACGTATTTCATATTTTATTCTTGTTGCCAATGGACGATTTTACTCAGCTTGGGAAGGCTTCCTCTTACCCCAGGTGTTCATGAAGGCTGTATAGTAACTCTTCCAGTCTCTCGAAAGCTGAATAAAATCGTCCGGAAAGAGCCAGAATATCTCAACTAATACGTCATCGCAGTGAAGGGGTTAAAACATTTCCTGCTATGGTGGTAACTAAATGCAGACATCTCTAACGCCTCAGTGCACCCACCTCAGTGCACATAAACTCCTTGGGCATGACATATAACTCACCATAGTTTAGTATTATCACCTCAGGCAGAAAATCACGTGGACTTTGAGTATTACGTGGAGCAGCATGGGTATATGTTGGAAGCCATTTGAGTGCACAGTCGTCGAGAAATTATATTGCAAGTACCAAAGCACTAGACGGATGCGGGAACTTCTGGATCTTAAAACGAAGCTCCAATGAAGTCGCTAAACTCTACGGTAGCGAAGCACCACCTGTTTCCGAAAAGCCTTAGTGAGTGACAGACGACAGGGCCGCTCCTACAGGTGTTCCCGCATCTAAAAACTGTAGTGATAGAGAGCTGCATTGCATGTTTGATGATTCTGAAGGTTTCAAAGGAACTACGGGGTTGATTGTAGCAGATGGTGTGTACATTATTAAATTTATCTATCTTGTTACCCTCCTCGCCGTTCCTGAGAGAGAGAGAGAGAGAGAGAGAGAGAGTCGATGTATCTTTTCTCCTTTAAATTTATGTTATTAAGTACATAATATAAAAGCCAGCCAAGTAAGAATAACTGAAATCTAAACTCTACCTATAATGCTGATCTGTAGTCAATAACGTAGGTGTTAGTTTGTTCTCCGGTTTCATTTCCCTCATAATTGCATGCACATCTACACTCGATCTGGAGCTTCTCTTTGTTATTGCGAGTTACTGGCAGCTCTCTTTAGTTTCTTGTAATTTCATTACTACTAACATTATTATTATTATCGTTATCAGTATTGTTATAATCATCATCTCCATTATTATTATTATCATTATCATTGCCATCATTATCTCCATTTATCACCACCACCACCACCATCACCATCGTTATTTATACCATCACCACCATTATCATCCATCATTATCAACATTGTCACTCTGTGTGTTGCAGTTCAGCTTTAGTGCGGATGAATTTTTACATTGCTTTAATAAACACTAATTAAACTGCTGCCAACTATGCTTTATATTTGCTTATGTATTGGTTGTCAAAGTGAGGTAATAAACCTATCTCATATTATTATAGTAAGTATAGAATGTTACAGTTTTATCATACCCATAGAAGTTACTAATGAACCGTTTCACCAGTATATTTCATTGAAGTTTTCTGACAATTATTTTAACCTTACAGCTTTTATTTATTTCTTGATGACTATATTCATGTAATCATTTATATTTTATCGCTGCCTTTATATATATATATATATATATATATATATATATATATATATATATATATATATATATATATATATATATATATATATATACACACACACACACACTAAAGATGTACATGATATGAAAGTTACGTAAATGTTGATATATATTATTTATTGACCATTAAAATCATGAATAATTTGTACTTCATGTTTATACACATTATTACATGTGTTCATTTATATGGGTTACAGCATATGCCTCGTTATTCACTACGATTAATTAATACGCAGTTCACTGAAATACAGAAAGATTTTAAAAATTAACATTATAACCTTTCCCAGGGTCGGACAGCAGTGTTTGCAGCAGAATGTTGCCACATATGTTCCCATGGGTATACATCCTGTTGAGCGTCCCTTGATGACATTCACAAATTCTGTCACTCAAACACCCCCCCTAAAATAGAACAGTTTTAGACATGCATTTCTTACCCCACAATCTAAATATCTTGCAAACCTATACCCACACACTAACATAGGGTGGGGGCGGGTCACTTCTCCTGTAAAAGATAGTGTATCAGTTGCCTCCGTAACGCATGACATGAGCGTGTAAAGCTGATTTGCCGCCCATGTCATATTTGTTCATGCAGGTCGTTTCTATTGGTAATTAATTTAGCCACGAAAATTTTTACCATAAATTACTTCATATCTCTAGCAGAAGTTTCATTATTCACTAAAATACAACTCTATATACAGGGGACTTGATCTCATTTCTCATCGTCTATAAAAGTGTTTGGGAAGGACTATTTTCTTCATTTATAGATTTTCTGTATTTTATCCAGCTCACACAGACAGACAGACAGACAGACAGACAGACACACACACACACACACACACACACACACACACACACACACACACACACACACACACACACACACACACACACACACACACACACACACACACACACACACACACACACACACACACACACACACACGCTTAATAACTGACTCTTACGGTGTGTCCCCCTTCTACAAATGCCCAAGTAACACATTCCTTTCATAATCATTTCTTTTCCTCATCGGCAGAGTGTGTTGGTGTGATTCCTTACAGACGTTCCATTCCTTCGTAGTAACTTCTCTTTTATTCCGTCGTAGTAACCTCTTTCATTCCTTCGTAGTAACTTTTCTCTTTCATCCCTTCGTAGTAACGTCTTTCATTCCTTCGTAGTAACTTCTCTTTCATTCCTTCGTAGTAACTTCTCTTTCATCCCTTCGTTTTAGCATCTCTTTCATTCCTTCATATTAACTTTTCCATTCCTTCGTAGTGCCTTTCTTCCTTTCACAGTAGCTTCTGTCCACGCCCAATTGATTATTCTTGTTTACCTCCTTTTTCCAGATAAACAATTAACATTTAACTGCTTTTTCCTTTTTTTTTTTTCGACATCTGACCTAATTCTCAAAAGCTGTCATCGCGCCAAAAAATGATCCACAAGACTGCGAAGCGTTCCATGAAAATTCCCCACCTCTCCCAATTTCTTACCAGTAGGCGTAAAAACACTGGAAAGTATTATATATGATTTATGGGTGATAGCTAGTAGGTTCTTTTAGATGTGGTTGGTAAACGGTGTGATTGTATTCGGTTCTCAACTGTAAGACTGAAACCACCATGTAGAGGCGTATTATCCTTTATCCTCATTTTCCCATTAAACTCTTCTTTGTTTTGGCACTGAATGGCGATCTTGGATGTGTCATGATCCAGTTGCATGTAATTGAGACTTTCAGTTGTATAAGCGAGACCACATTTTAAACAGACAGACTAAGAAGCCAAAATGAAGATGACAAGACAAACACACCCACCAAGGCAACAAGAAGCAGCCGGGGAATTTCCTTCGACTCAGATGCAAAAAATTGAAAATTTATCGCCATCAGTTTAAGGTTGTTGGGAACTGAGGAGAGAGAGAGAGAGAGAGAGAGAGAGAGAGAGAGAGAGAGAGATTTGGATAGGGAAACTGTAAAATCGACTTGTCATAATAGGGAAGGAAAAAACTATAAATTCGATTGGTCCGAGTAGGAAAGGAAAATCAGTAAAATCAATTTACTGAACTAATGAAGAGAAAACCATTAATTGGGTACCGATCAGGGAATACGTTGGTGTGCCCCCATTCCAGATCAACATGGAACATTTACCATTCCTTTCATAAATAACTTCTGTCTGTTCCTGAGTGAGAGTGTGTGTCTGCTATTACAGATAAACAACGAATACTAATCATTCTTTTCGTTATAACATCTGTCCCTGACGGAAAACTAAGTAACATTAACCTTTCTTTTTGTAATAACTTTTCCATTTGTTTAGTCAAAATTTGGTCTTTGCCTGAGAGTGTGCTGCTATGCCTCCCCTTTACAGACAGCCGTGAAACACTCACCATTCGTTTCGCAATAGCTTCAATTCGCACCTAACTGATCGTATTGTTGTGCCTCTCTTCTACAGACAACCAAGAAACATTCGCCATTCCTTTCGTAATAACTTCACTGCACCTAACTTATCGTCTTGTTGTGCCTCCATTTTTCAGAAAACCCCTGACTGCAATGGGGACGGGATCACAGATTGTCGGGATTTCGTCTTCATGCACAGGAACGGGGGCTACAGCTGCACAGACAAATCCATCCTAACCACAGAATTCTATCAGAGGTTCGAAACTTGCTGGAACGTCGTGAACGCTGCCTCCGTCCCGTCAGATAAAGTTCCCGCCACTGGGGTTCTACCGCCTGCCGCTTAATTAGTGCTTTACTCTCCTGTTCTTCATTTCCGTGTGCTCATAATTATCGCCGGAGGGGGTTGATGAGGGTTAGGGTAATGGCTAGGGAGACAAGTCAGTAGGGACGCGAATTGGTAATCTTTCTGAGACTACCAAAATCCGTATACATTTGTGAGGTTGTCAAAGTCTCTGAAGATTTGTGAGGTTCTAAAATTCCCCAAACATTTGTGAGGTTGTCAAAGTGTCTAAATATTGTGAGGTTGCAAGTCTCTAAACATATGTGAGGTTGTCAGTCTCTAAAGATTTGTGAGGTTGTCAAAGTCTCTAAACATTTGAGAAGTTGTCAGATCTCCATATGTCTGTGAGGTAAATTATGTTGATAGATCGAGCAAGTTAACAAAATTCCCAAAGTCACGTGGTTATTTAAATCCCTAAAGATTTTAGGTCACCAGAGTCCCTAAAGATCTGTCAGGTATCCAAAATCCCTAGGGGCTTGTGAGGTTACCCAGTTCCCTACAACTGTGTATGGTTACCAAATTCTCTAGAGATTCGTTGTTACTAAAATATCTATATTTTTGAAGTTACCAAAATATTTATAGGCATGGAGGTTGTCAGAATCACTACAGACAGGAAAAAGTAAACAAGAGTAGAAGTTAAAACAATTAAGCTGATAAATAGAAATTATTATTGGGAGTTTACCCTAAGAATACACTAAGGACATTATTATATTGTTATTGAATTACTAAAGAGACGAAATGTAAGTAAGTTATGTAATTATATTCAGTAGAGAGGCAGATCACAAATGAAAATATAAATTCCAGTCTTGGTTAGGTTACGAAAATACTGTGACTAAATGTATAGTTTTTTTTTTCTTTCTTTCTTTTTTCGACCTTGTCTGTTACCAGTACTTATAAATTCCTCCTTATATTTGTACAGCAAGAGTATAAATGTAATATGCAAAGTTTTTAAAAGAACGAAACGCAGTATTTCTACCGAGGCAACGTAAGAGCAAGCTGTACTCCATTTTTTCATGCAAGAAAAGTTTTGACAATGTGGAACCCAGATCTTTGACTTAAAATTGCTCTGCGTTTATTTCTTTTATTCGGAGGCCCAGAGGGAAGTGAAATAGAAAAAAAAAAGTAGGAAATAAAGAAGAAAATGTTTTAGTCTGTCGAAGGAAGAATGGAAGTATTTTAGACTGTAGAAGGAAGAATGGAAGTATTTTAGATCTGAGAAGGGGGAACAACGATGTGGTTTTAAATTTCAGGAGGAAAAAGGACATTATGCCTTTAAAATTTTTGAAGGAAAAAATGATAACCTTGGCTTAGATTTCAGAAAGAAAAATTTTAATCTGCCGTTAGATTTGAGAAGGAGAATTATAATCTGATCTGAGAAGGAAGAATGACAGTCAGATCTGAGAAGGAAAAATGACACCCTGCCCTTAGATCTGAGAAGGAAGAATGACACCCTGCCCTTAGATCTGAAAAGGAAGAATGACACCCTGTCCTTAGATCTGAAAAGGAAGAATGACACTCTACATGGAATCCCAAAACGAACTCTCAGACCTTTTCTTCTCTCCTCAAAAGATTATCAGTAGCCTGGAATCCATTACTTATCCTCGACTGACACCCTCTGTAGTAATTCTTAGTTATGTAATTCTTTATTTTTTTTTATTTTTAGCTTCCCTCTTTTTTTTTCACCTGCTGTGTTATTTATTCTCGGCTGTGCGTAGGTGCGTATCGGTGCGTTACAGATGAACCCCTTCAGTCCCATTGCGCGTATATATATATATATATATATATATATATATATATATATATATATCTATATATGTTTGTGTGAATTTTCACTTTATTCATCCTGTCTCCAGACGATTTTCCTCAGTTTGGGAGGGACTTTTCGAGCTAGAGGAGTTGGACAGAATTCCATCCCTACAAGAGGTCTGTCTGAGTTGCATAAAATCGTCTGGAGGTGGCAAGAATAGAGCAGACAAAAATAAACCATCGGATTGAAGGGATAAGCCCTTTCATTACGAGAGGACCTTTCCGTAGATTTTGAAAAAAAATAATAAAGTCGGAAAAAAAAAATGGCGCCATCATATTGTAGGCGTTAATGGGGATCGCTTTAACCGCCCCTCCCCCCCCCCGTTCCAAAAATCTCCCTTAAGCTGTAAAAAAAATCGTCCTGGTAACAAAAATAGAATATGGAAAGGCGTCATCGTACTGAAGGGGTGACTCAGGCTAAGGCAGAGACTGAGGTGCGTGATCCCGAAGCTCTACCAAAGCTCACACACAGAAACACATTTTTTCCCCCTTGCGTTATTATTTCCCCATTTATCATTCTCTCTTTTTACCATAACATTAGTGAGTAAGCTTGACCCTCTATGTGTGATACTCAGCTTACCGTGCAGCTCGTAATAAAACTTTGTACTTTCCTGTGTGGTTTTTATTTCCATTTTCGTCTTTGTGTCCTTTTTCATTATCCTGTACATCAGGTGCCATCTTCTATAGCCCGTGATGGGGACGTCCACCATCCACTCACTCGATGTAATGATGCCTTGAATAGTCTTTGAAATGAGTGACATGTCAAATGCTTTCCTGTGAATCAAGAAACCATTTACTACCCTGGGTGGTAACCATATAACCAACAAATGGATGCCAAGTAATGTAATGAATCAAGGCTCTCCGACCAGATGTGGTCTATATGGGTGTGGATCAGAGAGGTTGTTGGGGTTTACTGATCACATATAATTTCACTCAGGGGCAAGAGACTCATCACTCACTCAAAATGTCTGGACGGAGCAGCCTACCCCGGGGCCCCTACGCTCTTGATGGTGCGATAAAGGAATGGTTGACGGATGTATGGGTGGGTGGGATTTCTCTCGGATGCAAAAATCGTCCGGCGTCAGACTAAATAAAATTCCCAGCCATACCAAGAGCAGATAGTGTTACGGGAGTTTTTCTTTTTTTTTTTTCTTTTTTTTTTTTTTAAGCTTTTGAGTGGTAGGATTCCCCTCAGCTGAACAAAATCTGCTGGTGTTAGCCTGAATAGGATACCATAAAGGATCAAACGCAGAGAAAACGATAAGATTGCTGCTTCCTAAGCCAAATAGAATCGTCAGAGATGGCAAGAATAAAATAGATGTCAACGCACTGAAAGAGTTAATATTGTACAGTATAGCAGCATGCACGGTTATGCATGCAGCTTCACCTGCGTACAGTCGTGGTCAGTCGTTTTCTTATAAGTGCGCCTTCACAGTATTTAGTCAGACCCGAGGTAAGCAGGATGCCTAACATCCAATCATTTGATTTCGTACTACCGCCAGGTGAACAGATTGAGTTACAAGCCATATGGTTTCTTGTAGCCCTAAAAATTATTTCATACCCTGGGTGGTAACTATGTAGCTTAATATATTCCTGGAGGTCTAGTAGTTTACGGCGGTCGAAGTAGATGTGACCCATGAAGATTTACATCCGAGGGATGGTTGGAGGTAATTGCGCACGTAGTACCATGGAAGAGCTACTGGTCATTCGCGTTTTGAATGTCTGGGATAAGAAGCCTAGCTACGGACTCTTACACTTCTGTTGGGGATTGCCAATAAAGGAGTGGATGACAGAACAGATAAGTCAGATTCGTAATGTCCCGCCTTTTATTACTATTTCGCCATACATTTCTTTAAATTTCTCAATGTTTTTAACACGCAAACTATCTGGCAAGTGATAGAACTTATTTCGAAGAATTTGCAATTTTTTTTACTGAGGTTAAAACTTAAAAGAGTTACCTTACACCTGGTGGCCGTCTTTAAAATGAATGTTTCAAGCGAACTACTGCTCCATTGCGAAGTAAACCTAGTTCTCTCATATCAGTGCTTTTCCGTATACAGTATATTTATAGTCATGCTAAACAAAGAATCTTGCATTTTTATTCCCATGTAAATGATATACAATGTGGTATTATTTAGGTATGTGAATTTCTCTACATTTTCCGAGTTCAAGTTGTGAATTCTTAGCCTAGCTGCTGGCGATTCGGTCTCGGCTTGTGAACCTTCGACGATTCAGAACGAAAAGGTGAGTGCTTCGTCACTCAGGGGTCGGACGCGGATAATTCTGCGTCAACTTGTCTAATTGTGTGGGTCGGCATATACGTTGGAAGAACATGCCGTTGTACTGAGCTACGTTCTGGACAATTACGTAATGCTGAACCTCATTCTGGGCTGACGCACTGCCACCCAAACAGTGAGCTGAAGTGTAAAGACGTCGATACACTTACCCTAAACATGTAAATGATAAAAAGAAACGAGGCACAGGGTTACGTCAAAGGTTCACACTCTTAGTGAACCAACACTAACCTTGTGATCAGAGAAATTACCAATATGCCGGGAATCGAACCCGGGACTCTCAGGTGAGAGCCAGGCAGCTGCCTGGCTCTCACCTGAGAGTCCCGGGTTCGATTCCCGGCATATTGGTAATTTCTCTGATGATTTTTCCTGTGAAAAAAATACAGGTTCTCTCTTCACTATCCTTGTGCTTCGTTCACCTTGTCGGTCACATGCTTCGAGCTAGTGTGTTCTCGGCCTCAGTGACACAAGACGCTACTGTTGAAGTGAGTGTTATATTACCGAGTGTTTTTGAGCTGGTGTTTATGATTTGCAACTCCTGTTTAGTTCCTACGAGTAACAACGTCCTCATGGTGGGTAAGTACAAGTATGTAGGGAAGTCGAAGGGGAGGGAGGGGGAAGAAAAAAAGGTTACTGTACAGTGGGTCAGTTCCTTTATCAAAAGGACGTATTTTTACCTGAGTTGCAAGATGCTGGGTAAATGAGACCAAGGCGAGCTTTTCTTATTGTTATTGTTTGTCTCTTCTCGTTGCTTGTTTATTTTTTGTTGTTGTTGTTGTTATTACTACTACTACTACTACTACTACTACTACTATTACTGCTACTACTACCATTAAGAACTCACATTCTGTGGAGTTCTTATTGATATTGTAGATATAGTATATATATATATATATATATATATATATATATATATATATATATATATATATATTTTTTTTTTTTTTTTTTTTTTTTGAGGGGAGGAGATATAGAAGGCTGGCATTCCAAGACCGTTCGAGACAGAGACTTGAAATTTTCAGGGGTGATATATCTTGGTTGCCGGCTTCTTTTGGCACACTTTTTTTTGTTTTCCCTAGCACTAGCGCTGACACTAGAGCCCTCTGTTACTTTTAAATTTTTGCTTTCCTGCTCAGCAAAAACCACTGAATCGATTGCTTTGCAAATGTTTCAGTATGTAGTGAACATATATAGTGCACCTGGGTATTGATAATGAGATCCAATAAATACGTTTTGAGATACTGAGTAAAATAAAAATGGCCGCCTTGTGATAAATCGGAAAGTATCCGGCCGATTTTGACCAAACTTGGTGAAAATGTAGTGGGTCATGAACGAACATGATCTGCATAGTATGAATGACCTTGACACTGATCTCAAGGCCACAGGTTAAAATTCGTAAAATTTTTTGTCATGCGACGAATCCCTTAATATTATGGGTCAACAGTGATAACAGAAGTATTTTCAGAATCCTAATGCTGTATTTTGGCGGACCAAGCGGCGGATCGGATTCGAAGCTGGTCTACGGTGAAACCAAGCTACCCCGTTTTGGCGGACCAAAGGATACGAAGCTCGGCCCAATCCAAGGCCATAGAAACCAAGCGCGTCTTCGTATCTCACCGAAGCGTGCTTGGGAGCAGTCTTGGTGGACAAACAAGAAGGAGAAGACTCGGGTGTAGCAATTCACAATGGCCAGCAATGACAAATAAATATATCATGAAATTATCCATACTTACATCTGGTTGCTGGTGACAAATACCAACGACATAATCATATAGAGGTTCAGTTGATATAATTAAAAGGGCAGACTGTGAATTGTGAATTAATATCACATCAAGCAGGTTAATTCTCGAGATATTTCCACTCTTGCAGGGGAATGAAAAACAATTTTGATTTGTAGAAACTCTCTGTGATGGTCTTGCCTAATGCAGGTCTGCTGTAATCTCTAGAATGAAAGTACAAGTAAGAATAGGCGAAACATTGTTATGGCTGGGTGGACGTCTAATGAAAACACCAAAAGTTTGGTAGATATAAAAAAGGACAGGAAGGGGAATTCACTCCAATTATTAACATGGTAAAAGAAAAAAAAACAGGGTAAAGCATCAGGTAATTGTTAAGTTCAAAACAGTTGTGTATTTTTTCTTTCTTTTGAAATTTTTAAGTGAGGCGGGTTTTCATCTTAACACTGGTTGCAAATGGACATTTATGGGTAAATTTATAGTTTCAACCATCCCTATTTTACAACTTTTAACTCTCATTTTCCACTATTTCCGACCATTCTAAGGCACTTTTCTTCTCTGGCATTTCCGTCGCAAATTATTTTTATTTTACTCTTGAAAACAACCAACCAATCTTAACCTAACCTGGAGAAGTTCAGTAAAAAAAATTTGCAACAGAAATGTTATAGAGAACCCCCCCCACCCCCAATTTTGGTAGCTTAGGCCAAAAAGTAGCGTGGAAAAACCTAAAGGCCGGCTGGTTGAAAGTAAAGATTCCCATTCATGGTGGTAAAATACTTGTCCTGTGTTGAAGATCCATGCTTAAAGTAAGGAAAAAAAAAATGGTAAAGCAACAGGTAATTGTTAAGTTCAACACAGTTGTGTAATTTTTTTCCCACCCTTTTATAAGTTTTTAAGTGAGCGGGGTTGTCATCATAGGTTTTTTGGTCTAAATGCACATTTATGGTGGTAAAATACTTGTCCTGTGCTCTATGGAAAATGACCAGTTCATGTTATGAAGAGATTGTGGTCCGTTTACACTGCAATCGGCAAGTGTAATTTTTCGGCTTTCTGTTTTGGCGGACAGAAACCAAGCGCCTCTAGACGAGCTTCGAATCCGAAGCTGTAGCTTGGGCCGCCAAAATGCGGCTTAAGAGTGTCTACTTTTTAAGAATTCAGAACAGTAGTTATGACAAACCAATGGTTTTTAAGCTTTTTGACGATTTTTGGATATCAAAAGTTGCTCAAAATGCTAAATTTGCGCTTACATAATTTACCAAGATTTAGTAGCTTGCCGTGTATAATGGTTTACACGAAATTATAGATTCACACATATATAGATGTTGGTAAGAGCAAACATCATGATACTTATCTCTGCACATTCAGATTATGATGTACTATTAATAATCCATTTACCACAACCACTCTTAATACTGTGTATATTTCAAAGACTGTACGCCATTTCTGACTTACAAGTGTGTGTGTTTTTTTTTTGTTTTTTTTTGTCATTCTAATCTGGAATGTGGCATTATCATCTGCAATGTGGAGTTCTTCGAATATTGCTTCAGCAGTTTCAGAATTCTAGTTATTATTATTACTAGTAGTCATAGCAGCAGCAGCAGCAGCAGTAGTAGTAGTAGTAGTAATAGAAGTAGTAGTAATTGTTGTTGTTGTTGGAGAAACAAAAAAAATCACTACAATCAAACCATTGAGTCTACAGCCCCCATTTTCACAAGATATATTTCAATGCATCCTTGGTACCCTCCACCACAATTCCAGCCCATCCCACCCACTCCGATGTCCATCACGCCCATTTTTTTTACCTCCCCGATACATTCATTCTTGGGGGACATTTTGGAATAATCCTTCACTGCACTCAAATAACAAAACCTAGAACGCCCATTTTCACGGGATATACTTTCCACTCCCATTTCCATCGCCCGTCAACATTCCAGCCCATCCCGCCCATCTCTATACTCACCACGCCCATTTCCTTATTGTTCCTTTGGCGGGTTCATGGCGCGACGCATCAAACGCGAATCATTTCACAGATCCACACACCATGTATGTGACTCCTTTTATCCAACTCTGATGAGCCATTGATGAAACTGTTACGTCATCACATACATACATAAATACAAACATCCATCCATCCATCCATACATACATACACACATAAATACTAGCATACATATTAAATACACACTTAGGAACCGATTCACTCATAATAGTCACGCTTTCGGAGTCGCTACTAATAGCAAGAAAAGTTAGCTGGCGATAGTGAGAGCAAGACAGTTAAGATCTCTGTCATTCTGCACGCAAAAAATTGAGTGTTGTGTGAGTTGGTTGAGCAGATAAAAGTGTTACAACTCAGCATTCAAGATGGAGAAGTGGCAATTTTAAGCCAAGTTAGAGTAAAATGAGTATAGGGAACTTCCGTAACCAGCGAGAATAATGGCTGAAGTGCACATTTCAACATTTCACCCTTCTGTTATTTCAGTTCAAGGGCCGTATTTATAAGCTCCTCTAAGCTTAGTTTGCATGTAAGCTTACCTGTGTTTGTCATTTTATCCACATTCATAAATCTCAAACACTCAAGTTGTTGTTGTCTGTTTTAACTTTGATCTTCGGCCATACAGCAAACAAATATTTCAAAACCCAAAGTGTTCATATTAAAGTGGTAAATATGACAAAACAAACGTCATTATAATATTTAATTGGTAGGGACACTTGTTTGGCATAAAAATTGGCATAGATATTTGTGAATACAGCCCCAAGAGTTGTATTTATAAAGGATCCTAACCAATATTTACGATAAACAAGTAGACTAAACAGTTGAATAGTAGTACAGATTGCTTTTTATTTTTTTTTTCTGTCACTTTAATACCCTGTCTAGTTTGATTGTAAAATACTTGATAGGTATATGAGTGGAGGCAAAGGTATGTACAAATAGTCTTATGCATAAACTATGCTTAGGAAGGTTTATGAATACGAACATTGTTTGGTGGCTACATTAATGAAAGCAAAGATAAATATAAACAATTTCCTATACAGCTTAAGCCTAGGGGACTTTATATATACGGCCAAAAATCTTTATAAATTGGTCCCTCTGGTGTCTGTGTTAAGTGATCGTCAAAGAGTCAGGTTTAGCAGTGGACATTTGGGTGGGAGAGAGAGAGAGAGAGAGAGAGAGAGAGAGAGGGTTAGAGCTTGAATTCTTTATTTTCTCTAACGTTTCGGGCTACACAGATGATGGGCTACACAGAAGGTGAGCTACACAGATGATGGGCTACACAGGAGATGAGCTACACAGATGATGAGTTACACAGAAGATGGGCTACACAGATGATGGGCTACACAGATGATGGGCTACACAGATGATGGGCTACACAGATGATGGGCTACACAGAAAATGGACCACACAGAAAATGGACCACACAGAAAACGGACCACACAGAAAATGGATCACAGGGAAAATGGGCTCCGTGTAACTCAAATCGTTAGGGTAAATAAAGAATTGAAGCTCTAACTTGCCTCTCCCTCCCACCCAACATTCCCACTCGTCGCAATGGGTCATCTATCAAAGCAGGGTTGACCTAGGGCGCTCCATTTAAGGTTTATTGCCACTTGGACTTCTGTTTCGCTACTGTTATTGAGTCCAACCCAAAGGGCGCCATTAACCCCCTTGCATTTAGTGGAGAGGGACGCCTTCATGTGGTGGCACTGATATAACCAGGGACCCGTATTCTCGTCGGTTAAGGAAGCTCCCTAACACCTTTTCCTGGGCGATTTATTTTGCTTACTGCTCTATTCTGTGGTATAAAAATCCTTCGCGCGGAGCCATACTCTGCAGAAATAACTTACAAAAGGACATTAACCAGCCACATCCTGAAACAAATCGCTAAGGAAGAGGTGCTGGGGAGAATACGGATTCAGGTCGCTCAGCTACCTAGTTATACGAATGTCCCTCAACTGCTCCCTGTCACCGGAAAGGAGGATGGTGAGCTGCAGGGTAATATCAACTTAAGCCTGCAGTCCACAGGGTTTCGTATTTATATATTTATGTTGCGTATCACTCCTTAACATTTTGAGCTAGATGGCTTTATTTTTTTTTTACACTATTCTTACTACCTTCAGACGGTTTTATTCAGCTAACAGGAGGCTTTCGAACTGGAGGGATTATATATACAGTAGTCTTCTATAACTCTTTCACTGAGCGAGATCTTACCTAAGCTGTATAAAATGCAATCTGTATAAAAAAAAAAAATCACCGTTGTTGTTGTTGCTGTTACTGTAGTTGCTATTATTGTTGCTGCTATTGTTGTTATTGTTAGCATTTACTGTTTTGTTTGCTTGATTTTTTTTGTTTTGTTTTTGTGGGGGGGGGGGACGTGCTCAGGTTCTCCCTCCTCTGATTCCGCCATTAATGACTTCTTAATACCCTCTCGTATACTATTTATCTCTCTCTGAATAGCTTCCCACCCTGCGTCAGTGCACTAGATATTTTATGAATGTTAAAGTGGGCGTGAGGAGCATCTTCAATGGGTATGTAGGTATGTGTGCTTCTTTGGATGACTTTAAGTGTGCTTTTATGTGGCTCTTATCTTTAATGTGTTTTTTCTTTAATTTTTTATCTTTTATCTGTTTTTTTTCTTATATGTTTTTAAGTGGTGCATGAAACGATACTTTTATGTGGCTCTTTATCTTTAATGTGTTTTTTCTTTAATTTTTTTATCTTTTATCTGGTTTTTATCTTTTATCTTTTTTTCTTATATGTTTTTATCTTCAGTGTTTTTATCTTTTGTTTGATTTTTGTCTTTTGTCTGGTTTTTATCTTTTATCTGTTTTTTAACATCTGATTTTTTTCGTTTATCCTTTTTTGTGTATCTGGTTTTTATCTTTCATCTGGATTTTATCTAAATCTGGTTATTTTCTTTTATCTGGTTTTTTATCTCTCCTCTGGTTTTTGTCTTTTATCTGGTTTACATCTTTAATTTGGTTTATATCTTTTATCTAGCTGTTACCTTTTATCTATTCTTTATCTTTCGTTTGGTTTCTCTCTTATCTGGTTTTTGTCTTTTGTTTTTTTTTTCTTTTTTCAGGTTTTTATCTTTCATCTGGTTTCGCTCTTTTATCTTTTTTTCTCTCTCTCTTATCTGGTTTATATTTTTCATCTTGCTTTATTTTGTATCCGTTTTTTATCATCTGGGTATCTTTAATCTCGTTTTTATCTTTTATCTCTCTGTTATCCTTTTAAGCTCTCATTCTGTTTCGTTATACTCATTTGTCATCCTTTCTCTTCGCCATTTCTCTGCTGTCGGAACCGCTTAATCTGTTGTCTGTCTCTCTTCGTTACTGCGGAGGTGGGGTGCGGTTTGAATAACAGACAATAGACAACAAAGAGTGACTAACAAGAGCCTGAAATGGAATACAAAGGACACTGTGGAGGAGGGGAGAGGGGGAGGGGAAGTGGGGAGAGGGAGAAAACGGGGGAGTCCTTACACTTTTACGTAGCACTTTTCGAGGGGTTAGATTCTGGTTACATTGAGGTAGGACTCGGAGACAGGGTGGTTCTCTAGGTGGCTTCTTAGGCTTCGTTGGACCTTTCTCATAGTGATTTATTATGCTTGTTACAGCTTGATATTTCTCTCTCTCTCTCTCTCTCTCTCACACACACACACACACACACACACACACACACACACACACACACACACGCGCGCGCACACACACACACGCGCGCGCACACACACACACGCGCGCGCACACACACACGCGCGCGCACACACACACACGCGCGCGCACACACACACACGCGCGCGCGCACACACACACGCGCGCGCACACACACACACGCGCGCGCGCACACACACACGCGCGCGCGCACACACACACACACACACACACACCGACAAAAACTATATTGCCTCGCCTTGTTAGAGGCCGGGGATAAATATACTACCGACATTTACAATCATCACTCCAAGTCATAAATCTGTACCTTGTAATTACGTTTAACAGATAGACAAACGACACGATTTATACCGCAGATTCTGTTTTAAGCTTTAAATAGCACTCACTTTCTTCATTCTGGGCTAAACACTGATCCACCTCATATATAACACTACTTTTGTCAGCAGCACAGAACACGTCATCCTTGTGAGAAGCTTATTTTGCAAACTTTCATCGGATTTTCATCTCGGCCAATCCTCAGCCAAGACGAGTGAACTGAAGGCGGTGCTTGTATGCCACTTCAATAATAAAACAGGTGTCAGACAGATGTGGGCTCGGGTACCGTAGTTCGATCCAGGACACCACTACACAGACGGATCTCGTAGGGAACAGCCACATCACCCCCTCTCTCTGTCTCCCACACGCACAGCTACCCTAACCTAACCTAGCGTAACCTAACCTAGCCAGTTCCGTTCTGTCCTAATCTAACCATACTTTAACCTGACTTAAATTATCCCAACCTAACCTTATCTAACCTGTCTTGACCTGAACTATTATCCTAACCTAACTAAGCCTGTCTTGACATCCCAGTCTTGCCCGAGTCAACCCATCCTAATCTTATAACCGAGCCTGACCATTCCTAACCTGATCTAATCCAGCACATCCTGACCTAGTAACCCAACCAGACCTGAGTGGCTGAAGTCTGTACCGTAGTGGTGGTGTCCTGAAACACAGCAGGTAAAAGAGGAAATTTGAATTTGAGGGGGACCGAAGATGACGTCGAGTGTGAGGGTGAGGGTATGGTACTTACCAGTGATAGTCTTTTTCGCCTCGCTAACTCACGTCATCTCGCAGGCCATCGATGCAGGTGAGACAACCTCTTCAACCCGTGTACGCAGTTCTTTGCAACATCGAAGGAAAAGCTGTTGTGATCTGTTCCATTTCGGTGCACAATATGTGTGTGTTTGTATGTATGTATGTATGTATGCAAGAAGTTATTCGATTTTGGTGCAGGTCGATAAATGGATAAGGTCAAGGATCAAGGTCAAAGTTCGAGAGTGACAGCATTTTTGGTGTGGTTTTTTACCTGCGGCGAAGTCGTAGGTCTGTAAGTGGTACACCTGGGGATTTTTTTTTTTTCCCCTTTCAGGAAAGTTCGAGTAACTGCCATCGGAGAGCTCTGAGCGATTTTCCTTTTTTTTAAATGAAATACTGAGCTGTTCAACTTGAAGTTTTGAGTTGATTTAACGTGTCCGCTGACGCACCAGCCGACTATCAGATTTTAAGTTCCGGCTATAAGGAGGCATTTAGTGACTTTCTTATGAAATATAAAGTTGCTCAGCTTGTAATCTTGAGTGGATCTGACTTGTCAGCTGTTGCATCAGCTGATGCATCAGTTGATTATTTCGCAGTTTTCAATTTTGTCCATAAGGAGGCATTTTAATAAAACAATTTCACATATTCTATGAATTTCAAAGAGACAAACTTCTAAATATTGGTTGCAGTAGTTTCGCAGCAGGTCTGTGAAGATAGTTTCTTCTTGTTTTCTTGTTGCTACCAGCGATTTTAGTCAGCCTAGTGAGGGGAGGCCGGTGTGGGGGGAAAGGGATTCATGAAGGCTATTCTAACCCTTCCAGTTTGGGAAAGTCTCTCCAAAGTCCAATATATTCGTCTGCACAATATAAGAAAAACAATAAACATATAGTGAAAAGGTAAATTATTCTCTTGCTATTTCATCCTTACTTCATTCGCTGTTCGGTTCCAACACGACCGAATCGAAAATGTTTTGTACAATATCATATTCTCTCTCTCTCTCTCTCTCTCTCTCTCTCTCTCTCTCTCTCTCTCAACAGCGTCACCAGTAAGATAAGATCATGTTTGCCTTCTCATATTTTCTGAGCATATTCACTCTCTTATGGTAAAAAAAACTCGGGTATTCTTTTCCAGCTAACCCAGACGATTTTATTCAGCTGAGAGTGAATCACAGGGGTCTGAGAGAGTTAATATTATTGTCATCAACCATCTTAAGATCTAAACGAGTCTTATAATTCCATTCTTACAAACATCAGACAATTTTATTCAGCTGAAGATGCGTCGTAGGGGTCTAAGAAAAATGAAACTGTCATCATTAACCCTTTCATTGTTTAGTATTCTATTCCAGCAAACGCCAGACGATTTTATCCAACTTAGAGTGCGTCATAGGAGCCTGAGAGTACCAATAATTACAAAATAAACACAATTTTGTTTTTCAGGTGGCATTCGTCCGACGATTCTGTGACGAAGTGAAGACCAGTAAACTAATATCTATCGTTATTTATTTTTTATCTATGTGTATATCTGTCTATCTATCTATCTATCTATATATATATGTATATATATATATATTATATATATATATATATATATATATATATATATATATATATATATATATATATATATATATATATAATAAGCAACGTTGGGTCTGGTTAGTACTTGGATGGGTGACCGCCTGGGAACACCAGATGCTGTTGGCATCCCTACGTCAAGTGGGTTTGGTGGAGGATTAGTGCCCCTCCCTGTAAAACAATTAACTCTAAGCCCTTGGCCACCCTGTCTGGGATACATGGCGTCTGGCAATGAATGAATGAATGATTTTTTTTTATTTTAGAACTATAACCCGTACTTTTAAACAATATGGAGAGGGTTAAATAAGATTCTGTACCATCAATAATTCATGTTCATTTTTCTTAAATGATAAGCCTGGGAGCTGAATAACGGGAAGGTAGTGCTGTCAGATATTATAACGGAAAATTTAGCGTTGTTATAACTCCTTTACTACGATGGCATAATATAAATCTAATTTTTTGCTGTTACTAGACGATTTTATTCAACTTGGACCTTTAGTAGTGGAGGGGTTAATGAAGGCTATAACTAACCCCATCAGTTCGAAAAACCTCTCCTAAGATAAATATAATCGTCCGAAGAATGTGTCATGTCTCCAAGGTTGTTTAGTAAATGTATGGGTGATGATATAAAAGAAATTCAGGGCAGGACAGTAGATGTTGGTGTTGCTAGTGAGAGAGGATAAGTTTTGGAAGTTGCCTGTACTGTTGTGTTACTGACGATTTATACTTTTTCGATAAGTGAAAATGAATGGTAGTTGCAAGACTTGGTGAACGCATCTGGAAGTGTGTGTATGAAACGAAATTAGAAAGTGAAGTTAGTAAAGAATAAAATCATGTTCTTGGAGAGGACTAAAGTTACGTAGCGCATAGTGAGGCTGGGCGGTCAGGAAATGGAGAAAGTGTCTTCAAATATTTAAGTAGTGTGTTGAGTAATGACGGAAACTGAGATGTTGACGTGCAAGAAAGAGTACAACAGGGAGGAAGAGTTGCAGGTACACTGAGAATAATGATAAGGAAGAGGGAAATGAACATGGAAGTTAAGGAGTCGTTGCATGACAGTATTTTGACCCCCATTCTAACCTATGGAAGTGAAGCTTGGACTTTTTGGAAGGACATAAACTAACAGTGAGAGCAGTGGAGAATGCTTATTTGAGAGTAGCGTGTAAAGTTACGTGGGGAAACAGATAGACAATTGAGACGGTTAAGTAGCATTGTGGTGTTTCATCTTCTGTGGTGTTCATCATTTATAAGAAAAAAAAAATCATATGGTGAAAATCAATCCTTGCAGTACGGTGGTCTTTTACATTTTATTCTGTATTTAATAATTTAGATTATTTTACACAGCTCAGGTGATATTTTACGAACTGGAGAGGTTGGCTATAGTCTTCATAATTCTCCATCACTACATAGGGTCCCCTTAAGCTGTATAAACTAGTCTGGCGGCAGCAAATAAATAAATAAATAATTGACGTTACCGATTACAAGGAGATGAGGCACAATTATTACTCCTAAATTTAAGTCTGTAAGAATGGTCATTAAATTCCACATGAAGGTAATAAGGACAGGAGAAGGAGGCTTATAATTAGCTTAGAATTAGTGCCTATTAACTGCACTAGGGTCATTAAAGGAGACTTAGTTTTTCTTCAAAGTCCTAATCATCTCCTACCATAATGCCCGGTGTTATGTCCAAATCCCTAATTATGTCAGTGAGTGAACAGGACAGAGGGGAAGGAAACAGAATTATTCTACCAGTCTGACCGGCTTTAGAATTGATTATGACCCGATAAATGACCAATAATTTTCCGATTCAATTATGACTTTTGCGACAGTGTAATTGCGAGCCAGGGAATGTGTGTTACGAGGACTGTCAATGGGCTGGGGGTAATGATCAGTAAATTGAGGGCAAAATGCGAGACGGACAGAGAGAGAGAGAGAGAGAGAGAGAGAGAGAGAGAGTGTGTGTGTGTGTGTGTGTGTGTGTGTGTGTGTGTGTGTGTGTGTGTATATGTGTGTATGTATGTATGTGTGTGTATGTATGTGTGTGTATGTATGTGTGTATGTGTGTATGTATGTATGTGTGTATGTATGTATGTGTGTGTATGTATGTATGTGTGTATGTGAGTGTATGTGTGTGTTTGTGTGTTGTTACGGAACAGAGAAAGATAACGTACACTTTAAGTGAGAATGCTAAAAATCACTACTGTCCCGTAAAGTTCCAGGTTCAAAACAAAAGAGTTAGGTAAAATTACAAGTTAAAGTTTAATGCTCAAACTAACAACAAAACATTCAGGACTCATAAGGATAATGTAATGGCAAAAACAGGTTAAATATATGGTTAACTGCAATAGCCTCTATTAACACGAAATTAGCAAGAGTAAATTTATCTAAGTCAGCCCTGATAAAATGAGATACCAGATAATACTCAGTGAATGCCAGATAAATAATTACAGATACAAACTATTATCAAAAATGACTGACATAAAGAACCCTACACGAATTACAAAAACTTCACTAGGCCCACAAACCAAACTTATGCTATACAGTACAAGAAAAAATGCAACAACAGTTATACTCAAATTACACACAGCTGCTAGATGGTTGGAGACTTCCTGAGCACTCACAACAATAATATCTGTACAGGGGAGGACAGAGATGTGAACAAAATGAGGAGCAGATCTATGTGGCAATGATGCAGAGATTGAGCTCATTATATAGGGGCCGGCAGAGCCTGATACAACTTGTAAGAGGACGCGCAAATGAAAGCCATGGGGACATAGAGTTCACAATCCCGCTCTGGACAACAGAGAGAACGACTTACTCTACTATAACGGTAGAAGGGGGGGACTGAGGCAGAACACGCTCGTGATCAAACATGCAGCATACTGCGCGTTAAAATTACACAAAGGATGATGAAATCATAGGCTATGTAACACCTCCCCACAAAGAAAAAGAAATTTACAAAGGAAATTTCTTATTACTCTAAAACAATCTGTCTAAAGTCTAGATAAGCAATCTGCAATAACATTTTCTTTCCCCTTGACATGTTGTGTCTAATGAATACTCCTGAAGAAGTAGACTCCATCTTGTCAATCTCTGATTTTTATCTTTAAACTTACTAAGGAATTTCAGTGGGTTATGATCGGTATAAATGACTATGGGGTCAAAACCAGAACACAAATAAAATGAAAAATGCTGTAAACCCAAAATCAAGGCCAAAAGCTCTTTCTCAATAGTTGAGTAGTTCTTTTGAGGTGGAGTGAACTTCTTACTGTAATAAGATACAGGATGTTCAATACCCTGATCATCCTCTTGCAGCAAAACAGCCCCAGCTCCTGTATCACTTGCATCAACAGCCATCTTAAAAGGCTTAGCAAAATTTGGAGTAGCGAGCACTGGCTGACTTAATAGAATAGCTTTAAGTTTGTTGAAAGAGGATTCACAGTTATCGGTCCAGACAAATTTAACTCCCTTTTTCAGTAGGTCTGTAAGTGGTGATACAAGAATAGAAAAGTTAAGAACAAATCTCCTGTAATAACCTACCATTCCCAAAAATCTTTGTAGCTCTTTCCTACTTTTAGGACTGGGAAGATCACTTATAACCTGAACCTTAGCTCCTGGTGGTGCAACATGTCCATCACCAATTACATACCCAAGGTACTGAACTTTAGCTTGACCAAACTCACACTTTGATAAATTAGCTACAAGATTAGCCTGAACTAAACGGTCAAGAAATTTACTGACATGGCATAGATGATCTTTCCAGTTGTCACTGAAGATTAATACATCATCAATATAAACAACACACCCTGCCAAACCCTCTGTTACAACATTCATGAGCTTCTGAAATGTGGCTGGTGCATTCTTCATACCATATGGCATTACCGAACATGCAAAAGCCTTTCCTAGTGTTACAAAACATGAGATCTCCCTAGCACGTTCAGTCATAGGTACTTGCCAGTATCCCTTTAACAAATCAAACTTACTTATGTACCTAGCCTTTCCGATCTTGTCTATGCAATCTTCCACGCGAGGGAGAGGGTAAGTGTCTGTTTTGGTTATCTGATTAACACGTCTGTAGTCAATGCAAAGCCGCTGTGACCCACCTGGCTTAGGGACCAGAGTGACAGGAGAACTCCACTCGCTCTGACAGGGCTCAATCATCTTGTGGTCCAACAGGTAGCCAAGCTCCTTCTGGATGAGAGGAACTTTCACTGGGTTCACACGGTAAGGAGGCAATTTAATTGGCTTTGCGTCTCCAACATCGACATCATGCATCAACACAGTGGTTCTTCCTGGAGTGGCACGGAACACTTGCGGGTACTCCTGCAGTAATGCCGAAAACTCCTGCCTTTCCTTGGGAGGTAGATGAGAAAGCTTAGTCTGGAGATCATTCATGATATCAGGATTCTTCCCCAAACTATCACTCAGGCTCATACTGCATGGGAGAGCTTCACTTGCAGACTCGGGTGGAACAGCTACAGTGCAGACTGGATTATTTTCGTCCCGCCTGTGATATAACTTTAGCATGTTGATGTGACATAGTTGCTTGCTCTTTCTACGATCTGGTGTGGCGATGACATAGCTGACATCACTGAGTTTCTTCTCCACGAAATAAGGGCCACTAAACTTGGCTTGAAGAGGTTGCCCATGAACTGGTAGCAGAATCAAAACCTGATCTCCTGGCTGAAAGTGGCGTAACCTGGACTTCTTATCATACCAAGTCTTCATCTTCTCCTGAGCAGCTCCTAAATTCTCTCTCGCCAGCTGTAAAGCAGTGGACAGCCGTTCTTTGAAATTCATCACATACTCCAGCAGGTTGACGTCATCTTCCTCCGACAGCCAGCATTCCTTGAGTAGCTTAAGGGGTCCTCTTACTTCATGGCCAAACAGTAGTTCAAAAGGTGAGAAGCCCAGTGATTCATTTGGAGATTCTCTTGCAGCAAACACAACGAATGGAAGACCTTTATCCCAGTCTTTCTGATGTTCCAAACAGTATTTCTTGAGCATCGATTTGAGTGTTTGATGATATCTCTCCAACTCTCCTTGGGTCTGGGGATGGCAAGCTGAAGACGTGATCTGGGTGATGCCCAACTCTTTCAGAGACTGCTTGAAAACGTTTGACATGAAATTACTTCCCCGGTCTGACTGTACCTCCTTGGGCAGACCAAACTTTGTGAAGAACCCTAGCATTTCCTTAACCACGTTCTTTGCTGAGATGTTTCTAAGTGGAATGGCTTCAGGATAACGAGTTGCCATATCAATCATGGTCAACACATAAGAAAATCCTGAAGAAGTCTTAGGAAGAGGGACCACAATATCCACCAACACACGGGTGAAAGGCGCCTCAAAAGGAGGACTGGGAACTAGAGGTGCAACCTTTTCGGTCTGATTACACTTCCCCACAACTTGACAGGTGTGACAAGACTTACAATACCAGGAAACATCCCTGAAGATACCTGGCCAGTAGAAGTGTTTCAAAATGCGTGCCACAGTCTTCCTCACTCCAAGGTGTCCTGCCAAACTGGTATCATGAGCCACTCGAACGATATCCCGCCCACAAACACGAGGGACGACAACCCGATGCACAACCCCCCACCCACAGTTGGCTGACGCTGCTGGGGGTCTCCACCTCCTCATAAGCACCCCCGACCCTACATAACAACAAGTAGAAGCACCAGCTGACTCTTCCTCACTGCAAGCAGAGTTAGCTAGACCTTTCAACTCAGGGTCAGCAACCTGCAACTCAACCAACTCTTGACGAGACAAATTATCAACACTACGGGGTACTGCCTCATCTGGTGAGTGGTCCAAATTAGCAAGAAAAGTGTCAGCTAGGATAACATCATCATCATCATTATCCTCTAAATCACCAGTAACTTTAGACTTAGCCCTAGTGACAGCACATGCAGGGAACACATCAGGGACATCACAATCCTGGGACACAGCCACTGGCTCACTAGACAACTGAGGAGCTGGACACACTTGACTTCCACCAATATCATTTCCAAGTAAGAAAGTTACACCTGACATTGGGAGTGTCTCAACCAACCCAACCATAACGGAACCATTAACAAAACCAGACTCTAAATTCACTCTGCACAGAGGGACAGAGAAGTAATTATTCCCTACACCTTGTAAGATTACAGTTTCATCAGAGGAATTAACATTAGAGCCTAGAACACTGGTCAGCATAAGGGATTGGCAAGCACCTGTATCACGATATATTTTAACTGATTTCCTGTCATTACTGTCCAGAGGACTGACAAAACCATCAGACAGGAAATTAGCACATGAACTCTTGAGAGTGTCACCCACGTTACTGCTCAAAAGAGGAGCTCCATCATGAGAATTTAAGTTACCCCTCAAAGCAGGTTCAGTTAACTCAGTTAAAGAATTCTGGGAACTCTCAAGAGTGGACACTAGACCAATTGACTGAATATTTAAAGACTCCTTTTTGTTCACATCACGCTGTCTCCTGAAACATCTCTCCGTAGTATGACCAAGCTTACTACAATAAGTACATTTACTTTTCTGAAATCTAGAGGTGAAGCTGGTATTTACTTCCTGAGAAACATCATCTTTATTTTCTTTCCTGTTACCTGTACTCTGAGTAGAGGCAACGTACTGACTCTCAGCTTTCCTTTTTCCTCTAAAATATCTCTTGTGAGTGAGAACATACTCATCAGCTAAAACTGCAGCATCAGACAAATTATCTATTCTTTTCTCATCAAGATACAGGCTTACATCTTTATAAATACACCTTTTGAAGTCCTCCAGCAAAATCATCTGCTTAAATTTGTCAAAATCAGAATCCACATTCTTAGAATTTAACCACTGCTCCAACAAATCTTCTTTGATTTTTGCATACTCAACATGGGATTGCTTATCTTGCTTGTAAGTTGTCCTAAATTTTACTCTATAGGCTTCAGGAACAAGCTCATAGGCCTTAAGAATCAAGCTCTTAACTACATCATAATTATCAGATTGATCCTGAGGCAAAGATGCATAAGTTACTTGAGCTTTACCGGTGAGAACAGTTTGAAGGAGTACTGGCCAATACTTTTTGGGCCAATTAAAACCTGTAGCTACCCTCTCAAACAACTGAAAATACTTAGTTAAATCAGATTCATTAAAAGGAGGGACAAGTTTAACATTTTTAGCCACATCAAAATCATCAGAGCAAGATGATCCAGTTCCACCTTGTTTCATGCGATACTCATGGTCTGCCTGAATCCTAGCAAGTTCAACTTGTGCGTGAAACTCAGCCTCCTTAGCCTGTGCTTGAAATTCAGCTTCCTTCACACGAGACTCCGCCTCCTTAGCCTTAGCCTCCTGCAGGGCTAGCTGTAACTTAGCTAATTCAATCTGCGTTTGCTCATTTGGAGGAGTTACATTAAACAAGCTTTTATTAATCATGCCAACAATTTGATCTTTAGAATGATGAGAGTGAACTGCAATTCCCAATTGTTGAGCAACAAGCTTAAGTTCATTCTTTGTTCTGTTTTCTATATCACACACTGTTTGCACATTTGACAAAAAATCTTTGGCTTCATCAAGTGTAGAAATAGTAGCCATCATGAATATATCACAGTCACAAAATATCAAACAATATCCTTATGATAATATCCTGAATATCCTGATATGAGGTCGCCAAATTTATGTTACGGAACAGAGAAAGATAACGTACACTTTAAGTGAGAATGCTAAAAATCACTACTGTCCCGTAAAGTTCCAGGTTCAAAACAAAAGAGTTAGGTAAAATTACAAGTTAAAGTTTAATGCTCAAACTAACAACAAAACATTCAGGACTCATAAGGATAATGTAATGGCAAAAACAGGTTAAATATATGGTTAACTGCAATAACCTCTATTAACACGAAATTAGCAAGAGTAAATTTATCTAAGTCAGCCCTGATAAAATGAGATACCAGATAATACTCAGTGAATGCCAGATAAATAATTACAGATACAAATTATTATCAAAAATGACTGACATAAAGAACCCCACACGAATTACAAAAACTTCACTAGGCCCACAAACCAAACTTATGCTATACAGTACAAGAAAAATGCAACAACAGTTATACTCAAATTACACACAGCTGCTAGATGGTTGGAGACTTCCTGAGCACTCACAACAATAATATCTGTACAGGGGAGGACAGAGATGTGAACAAAATGAGGAGCAGATCTAAGTGGCAATGATGCAGAGATTGAGCTCATTATATAGGGGCCGGCAGAGCCTGATACAACTTGTAAGAGGACGCGCAAATGAAAGCCATGGGGACATAGAGTTCACAATCCCGCTCTGGACAACAGAGAGAACGACTTACTCTACTATAACGGTAGAAGGGGGGGACTGAGGCAGAACACGCTCGTGATCAAACATGCAGCATACTGCGCGTTAAAATTACACAAAGGATGATGAAATCATAGGCTATGTAATAGTGTGTATATATGTATGTATGTATGTATGTTTGTATGTGTGTATGTATGTATGTTTGTGTGGATATATGTAGTATAAGTGAGGTGTGTGTGTGTGTGTGTGTGTGTGTGTGTGTGTGTGTGTGTGTGTGTGTGTGTGTGTGTGTGTGTGTGTGTGTGTGTTTAAGCAATGCAGTGACCACATAAAAACCATTAATTTCCCAGAGCTTCTGTGTAGTATGCAATCGTAACTTCTCTCACACCATGGAAATATTAACCACCAACGGATAACAGAAAGCAAAAAGAGTGAAATATTGGGCGATGTTTTGTCCCCGAGTCTATGTAAGCACCCTTCAGACCGAGGATGTCACTTCTCTTTCATCACTGCTTCTGCCAGACGATCGTATTATATTTAAGGAAACTTCGAGGTAACGAAAGGGTTTGTAGCGACGCCGAAAGCCTGTCATAGAGTCGATTTCTGTGTATGTGTTTGTGTATGTATATAAATATGTGTATGTATGTACGTACTGTATATTTGTATGTGTATATATATGTATGTATGTATGTGTAGTATTATATTAGCAAAGTATTTCATCCGATTTGGATTAAAAAAAAAACAGCTTATGCTTTGTGTGTGGGGCTGGGAAGGAGTTATTAGAGTTTGCTGCAGATCAGATTCAGGGCGCGGCATAATCTCATGAATGCCTAAAGCAGTCTGGGTCAGGCTTGGCACGTAATCTGTGTAAGTCTAGGAAGAAGCTATTCAGTTTTGTTACAGATCGATCAAAGGTCATGGTCAGGTGTTATTGGTAAGGTCAGTCGTTATGGATCATTGTCAAAGTTCACCATGCAGCGTTAACTCACGAGTGCCTGATCCTGTTTGGGTGAAAATTCGCGCATACTGTGTGAAGATGGATAGGAAGTGATTCAGTTTTAGTGCAGTTCAATCATGGGTCAAGGTCACAAATTAAGGTCAAAGGTCAAGCACGGCGTCACTATGCACTATGCTTTCTGAGGGCCGTCTCGAGTTGAAGGCTGTTTGTAATCCCCCCTTTCCCCTCCTTCAGAAGGTCTCTCTCTCTCTCTCTCTCTCTCTCTCTCTCTCTCTCTCTCTCTCTCTCTCTCTCTCTCTCTCGTTCGTAAGCTGAGGAAAATCGTCCGGTGGCAGCAAGAACAAAACTTAATCAGGTCATCGAAGTGGAGTTAATAACAAATTTGTGTCAGCTAAAATACACAGGTTATTAGTTCACTTTACCTCTTGGATCCGCTCACGTATATTTCAGAGTATTTTTGTTATTAATAAATGATTTTATTTATTGTACTGGGCCCTTGGTGGTAAAAAAAAAAAAAAAAAAGTATTGAAGGCTTAATCCATCTACCCTTCACAAATTAAATAGATAAATAGATAAATAAATAAATACATAAATAAATACATAAATTAATTGGATAAAACCATCCGAAGAAAATAACAATAAAATACGAATTACGTCATCGGAGTGAAGTAATTTTTCTTATCTGTTTGCTCTGATTATCTCCCACTTGGCTCACTTTCTCACATCTAAATTCTTTCCTTGACCTCCTTTTCTCAATATGGTTAGTATTCTAAGTGACTCTGGAGATTTCCTAACACCCAGTACTATGCGATTTATTTTGCACATTACACCACAGTATCCTCTTGTTTGTTATTAGTGGAAACTGTGTCGATATTAAAACGAGATGAGTAGCACAGAAGTCAGTGTTAAGGTATAATATGCAAATAGCTAGGGAGATGGGATATGAAGTCTCCTCTGCTGGAGTCGGCTTGTATATGCAAAATATATCAGTCTTCGCTCCTTTCCTCCTCCTTTCCTCCGTTGAAGCGTCCTTAAGAAGAAGAAGAAAAAGAAGAAGGATGAACGGAGAAAGATGAAAGAAAGAAAAATTGGAAGAAGAAGAAGGAGGAGGAGGAGGAGGAGGAGAAGGAGGAGGAGGAGGAGAAGGAGGAGGAGGAGGAGAAGGAGGAGGAGGAGGAGAAGAAGATGAAGAAGAAGAATAGGATGGAGGAAGGAGGAGGAGGAGGAGGAGGAGGAGAAGATGAAGAAGAAGAATAGAATGGAGGAAGGAGGAAGGAAGAAAGATAAATGATGTAAGATGAAGGTTAAAAGAAAAAGAAAACGAATGGTCTATGAGGCACACTTTCTTTCCCCAGCTGGACTTAATGCCAGGGTAAGAACCATCGACTTCCATTTGCGTTTCAAGCTTTTGGAGACGCATGGCAATTTCCCTCTTGGTTATATTCTGATCCTTGAAAGAAACTCGTCACACACCATAATTCGAAGTTCCCCCAGTGGCGATTAAGGGTGTTTGTTGAGGTAAATTTACGACATCGTTATCAAGGCGTGTGCTGTGTTGATGGAGGGCGTCGTCATCGTATTGGTTTTCCGTATAGAGGGGCAATGCAAAAAGGCAAATATGGCAGAGAGTAACTGTTTACGCTGGTAATCACAATGTTTGCCTGGCTACTTTTTGATCCCTGTGCCCAGATTCAGAAACCAACTTACAATCAACTGCTCCCCTTCCCTCCCCCCCCCACCTGTAACTATGTGGCACAGTATGTATTGCACCTGTATGTATTGTACCTGTATGTACTGCACCTGTATGTATTGCAGAGGTCGCGTCCACACACCTGACGTGGGGAGAGGGGGAATTCTACTACGCAGGTTCAAGCCGTGTTTTATGATTCTTGAAAGGCAACAGACTCAGAACGTAGAGTCGAGGAACACTACTTTCTGTCCCTAGAGAAGTGAACCATCCCCACCCAACGCTTCACGCATGGGTATAGGTATGGAATGCATTGACATGTTGGGTTCCATATAGGTAACCTGGGCAGGGTGCGAAACGACTTATGACAACACACTCTACCCCTTAAATATCCTCCCTTGGGTGGGGTTGAATTGTCAGGAAAATAAATGCATATGTTACCGACCGAACCGTTCTCTCGTCGGTAAGATGTGGGTCTATAGGAAAGACAATGACAATGTAGAATTTTCCCATATGTTATTTCTGCAGGACAAACCTTACTTATGAGGAAAATATGATAATGTATTTTTAGTCTTTGCATGAGGGACAGAGAAACGAGAGTGCAGAAACTTCACAGGTCTCCTAATCGTTCAGCCCCCCCCCAAAAAAAAAAAATAATAATAATAATAATAATAATAGACAGATAGATAGATAGGTATAGTAATATTTTGAGGAAGGACAAAACAAGGAGAGTGCACAGAAGGTCCCCATGTCTGTTTGTATAGTAATCTTGTCTGTATGGGTAGCACTTCTTCTTTGGTTATTCATTTTACATACTAAAGCTTATTATTTTTTCGCATGCTGTCACTACTATTAATTTGTCGACATAGACTGCACAAATGCCACACGAAAATGTATCTTTAGTTGCTGTATGAGTGAAGGTAAAGGTGTAAACAAGCAATTTTCTGCACATTTAAGCATATAAGATTTTATAAGTATAGTCTCTGTCCCTAATGCATATCAAATCGTAGGCATGAGAGGGAATTTGTCGTAAGTTTGTCTGTGAACCTGGACACTGGCAAGCTCGTAAGCAGGCAGTTTGGACACAGTGGAGGTATGATTTAGAGTGCAAGGATAATTCAGCGAGATTTGACTTACTGCATTTCCTTTGTATAACGCATCTGAAAGTTGTATGAGAAATTCTGAATTATATCGACACTTTACACTCGAGTATCTGATTTTTGCTGAAAGGCCAACACCAATGAATAAAATTATATATATATATATATATATATATATATATATATATATATATATATATATATATATATATATATATATATAATTTGAAAGCAGTGATAAGAAACAGGGAAGTGAGCATGGAAGTGAAAAAGTTGCTACATGACAGTATTGTGATACCAACTCTAACGTATGGAAGTGAAGCTTGGACGTTGTTGGAAGGACACAAGTCAAGAGTGAGAGCAGTGGAAATGAGTTATTTAAGAGGAGCCTGTGGAGTCACATGGAAAGACAGGCTGACGAATGAGGATATAAAAGAGCGTTGTGGTGTGGATGTGGATGTGATAGGAAGCGTTATGAGGAACACACTGAGGTGGTTTGGCCATGTGGAGAGGATGGAGGGTGAAAGACTGACGAAGAGAGTGTATGTGAGTGAGGTGGAAGGGGGAAGAGGGAGGGAGAGGCCGAGGATGAGATGGAGGGATGGGGTGGAGAGGTATATGAGAGAGAGGGGTGTGAGTTGGGAGCAGGGCAGTGAAATGGCGGGGGACAGGGCGCCTTGGAGGCGATTTGTTTGTGGCCACCCCAAACGGGATTGAGGCGTCTGGCAACAGATATATATATATATATAGATATATATATATCTATATATAGATATATAGATATATATATATATATATATATGCAGTGTTAGAGGATACGGTATAGGGGTCGATATTCTTCACCTTTCTTGTAAGTTATGTCGAGGTAGGAAGAACTTATATTGGAAGATTAACACTTTCAGGCTCCCACCCTCTCTCACCTGAATAAAAATCATCTTCCGTAAGGTGGAATTGAATACCAAGAGTTCCGCTGACCGTGTGAGGGTTAATATTAGCAGCATCAAAGCCCTCAGGCTCCTATACCCAGTCTCAGCTGAGGAAAACCGTCTGGCGTAAGTAGGAATAGAAATCCAGGCCCTAAGCGATGTATCATGCTTATTACACCTTATTGCCCTTTTCCGTGTTACATAAACCCTGTCAATATCACCATACTCTGCATTCATAGCATACAAAAGGATGTTAACTAAACGTATCCAAAAATAAATCGCTAAGGAAGTGGTGTTAGGGAGCATCCTTAACCGACGAGAATACTAGCCCAAGAGTTGTCCCGACCATGAGATTGACATTGGTAGTCTCCTGGTATTAAGACTCTCAGGCTCCTCTACTTACTTTCACGTCAATAAACTCGTCTGGCGATACCTGTAATAAGAATCTAGAACTGTTCCGAATGTGAGAGGGTCAGTAGCAAATTACACGTGTGGGATGCTAAAATAAATGGTAAATTAGAGAGGTTGTGAAGGCATCCCTCTTCAGCATTAGACCCTGGGGTGAAGCTAGGTGGTGTCACCCTAGTGACGGAGTATACAACCCCAGGTTCAGCTGAACCCAGTGAATTGGGAAAGGGAGGGAGTTGTAAAGTTGAGTATCTGCACCGAAATGTCATCAGTGCCACCCCATGAGGGCGTTCCTCTGATTCACGACGAAGAGCCGGGGGTGGGATGGGCCGGATTCACTTAGCGGCCATTATGCTGCTGAGGATGCAGCAGCAGCAGAGGCACACCGTCCCCAGCACCGTCCCCAGGTTCATCGGACCCATTGCCTGCACCCCTTTCTTCTCTTCCTTCTTCTTCTTATCCTTCTTGATGAAGGTGGACGAAGAGGAGGTGGAGGAGGAGGAAGAGGGTGGTGGTGGGGGGCGGGTAGGACCTGGGTGCTTGGGCTGGGTCTTTTTGTTTCTGCCCTGGGCTGGGGCGTTGTTGTCCCCCTTGGTCCTGGGGAGGGCCCTGTTCCCCTCCTTAGTGTTTTCGATCTCTTTTCTAATTTCGAACATTTTTTTTTCTATGTTGAGCTTTTTCTTTGTTTAGTTTTATTTTTAGTCTTTATTTATGTTTATGGGTCTTCATGGACAGGGCGATGTGGCAGACAAGTAAAGGAGGTTTGGACTACAGACGATAAGGGTTTCATGACCTTATTCTATAGACAAACTTGCAAACTGTATTCACTTAGACAAGGCGAAAAAATTGACAATCTCTTCATTATGATTCCCGAGCTACGTACAACAAAAAATTAACACTAGACTATGGTGCTAGTCATGAAGGAGTGTTATGGAATGTACAGCCTCAGTATTGTCTTCTTCTGTCACTGAGGTATGGATAATAGGCTGTAGAAGGCTTAAAATATTCACCAAGTTAGAGTCAAGAATTATAGGCCGTGATATGCAGCCTATTTCTCGGAGCTTCGACCGCGATTCACTTGACGTATCTTGAAAATAAATAGTGAATCATATCATCATTTTGTGTGGAAGTTACACTACAAAATTCACTATAACAAGAATATAATGAAAACAAAAATCATCAGACTGAAGGACTTAAATTATCTGTTCTTCCTTATCAGTGGTCAAGAGCCAGACACACGGGAACAGGAAACTTGCATCAGTAGTGGGTGTGTTATGACGAGGATGATACGTTTTGTGGTAAATAATAATAATAATAATAATAATATTAATAATGATAATAACAATAAATATAATAAAAATAACAATGACAATAAAAACACGAACACTAGTAATAATAATAATAATAATAATAATAATAATAATAAATAACTCTTAGCTGCCGTGGAAACTGCTAGGTATATTTACTGAAGGTAGTCTCAGCAGTCAAAGAAAATTACATTGTATTGCTAAGGTACAGTACTTAAAATGAGGTTCTGAAGGAAATGTCGGCAGGAGAAATGAAGGGCAACAGTGAGGCAAAGAGCTGCAGAAGTCGGATCAGAATGAACTGTTTAATAGAGGGAGGGAAAGAGGAAAGACTCAGAGGGATGGGAAGAATGATGGGAAGAGTGACGCAATGGAGAAGGAGGAAAATGTAACGAAGAGTGGAGAAGCACGTATAATGGAGTATAAACGAACGTAAAAATTAAATTAGTGGAATAATTCTACTGTATATTTTTATGAATTGTGCAAGGATCAGTAAGGCAGATAACTATTAATGATTTTACTAGATGAGAGAGAAAAATTTTTAAATCTTCAGTTCCCATTGTTATACACACACACACACACACACACACACACACACACACACACACACACACACACACACACACACACACACACACACACACACACACACACACACACACACACACACACACACACACACACACACACACACACACACATCAAAAACACCCAAGATCCCATTTCTGAAGACTCGAAAAAAGAAAAAACTTTGCATTTATTGACCTGAACTTAAACAAATTGACCCAGCTCAGCAGTACGGGTTAACGGAAGCATTCACGTTAACCTGATCGATTTCTCGTTAACCCCGACACCTCTCTGTGGTGTTGTTCTGAAGCTGCGAATTCTAAATCAATATTCAGGATTATTCTCGGTGGTGGAGAGAGTTTGAAGGACATCTTGACTGGGCGTGTTTGCGTATAAGTATGGATTGGCTGACAGGTGAAAGGGAGAGGCTAAGAAGGAAAGAAAGGTCATATTGAATTGCACGAGACAGACAGACAGACAGACAAACAGAGACGGACAGACAGACAGACGGACAGACAGATTGACAGTCTGCCAGAGAGAGAGAGAGACAGGGAGAGAGAGAGACAGAGACAGAGAGAGAGAGAGAGAGAGAAACACTGATACTTCCCATGCACACAGATTCAGGCCGTATTCTCGCTGGAGTGGGAACTTCTTAACTCCTCTCACACAGCGATTTATTTAACTTATTATACTCTGAAAATTACTGATTCAAACTGTAGATATTTATAAAGATATAGATACAGTACGAGAAAATCATGATGTGTAATAAGAAAGATGAATCGCTGAGGAAATGAAGCTACGATATCTCCTAATTCAAGAAGATAACCTTAAGTGTTTACTGTTTGCCACGTCTGAAAGGGTACGAAGAAATTCACACTTCATTAGCACCAGAAATGTCATCCATGAGAAAGGAAAATATGTAAAAAATGCACACACACACACACACACACACACACACACACACACACACACACACACACACACACACACACACACACACACACACACACACACAGAAATCAATATGCCGAGATTTCCTGCTGTTTTGAAACGCCACATCCGTGTGTGAAAATAGAGTAAAAAATTGGTGAAGAAATTAAACATTAAGTAGGCTACATCAGAAAAGCCATACACGAGAAAGAAAACTATATTAACACTCTTGGGCTTATACGACTCACTCTTGAATTATTGAAAAAAAAAAAACTCTGGTGATTGCTGGAAGAGGGTACTAGAACAATATTAATACTCTTACGATCCTGTGACTCACTCAACTGAATAAAATCGTCTGGCGTTAGCTGAAAAAGAATACTAGAGTTATCCTGACCTTGAGAGGACTAAAAAAAAAAAAGGCAAATTAATATCCCAAGACTTCCCGCTGTTTTGAAATGCCACTTTCGAGTATGGCCCCTCAAAAAATAAATTTGGTGGAGGGTGTGGGAGCGATATAATCAGACTCGAATGCTGAGGAGTCTGGGCGATGGGTTGGGGGAGGGGGGAGGATTAGTGGGGAGCTGAGATGGGGGATAAGGGGATGGTGAGGTTGTGGGGGTGGTTGTAGTGGGGGTAGAGGGGTTGTGAGGGGATTAGGGATGAAGGGATTGGGGAATGGTGGGGGAGAATTGGGTAGGAGGGGTGTTAGTGGGGCATGGGATAGTGGAAGGTGGTAGTGGTGTAGTGGTGGTGATGATAATGGGGGGTAATGGTGGTGCTGGAGTAGGGGAGTGGGAGGGGGTGGTGGCAGTGGGTAGGGGGACAGTGGAGGAGGAGGGTGGTCGGTGGAGAGGGGAAGGAGGGGAGTGGGTTGGTGGAGATAGTGGTGGTGGAGTAAAGAGGTCATTATTTCCGACTTAATGAAGAAAGGTTAATTACCCAAGTCGCTTCTAAAGGCTCATTAGCATAACAAACAAGACGCTGCTGGTGGAGGGGGGAGGGAGGTCAAGGAGGGGGCTGATTTTTTTTTTTTTAGGGGGGGTGGAGGGTGGGGGGTTTGGAGGAGAGGGATGGAGGGTGGGGTGGGTGGGGTGGGATTAGGGTGAGGGAGGGTGTCTATTGGGGAAAATTGAAGAGCACCTTTTTGTTTTTTTTTTACAACTCTTTCAGCCCGATGACACTGCTAGCTGCCACCAAACGATTTTATTTCGCGATTTTGTTCATCTCACAATTCAAGGGGTTGTTTAAGGCTTGAATTACTGTGTGTGAACGTGTGTGTGTGTGTCGGTTCAGTGGTCATGCTGTTGAAAATTCTGCCTCTCAATTTCGCGTTCCCTAATTCTGAATCCTGCCTCACCCCATTTTTAGATAGCAAATAATAATAATAATACAAATAATAATAATAATAATAATGGTGGTGGTGGTGGTGTTGGCGGTGGTGGTGGTGATGATGATGATCATGAGGAGGAGGAGGAGAAGGACGAGGAGGAGGAGAAGGACGAGGAGGAGGAGGAAGAGGAAGAAGAAGAAGAGAATATTGACGAGGTCGTCGATGCCACTCTGTCACAGGCTGCGTTTTTCCTCTTCCGTCTGTCTGTCTGTCTGTCTCTCTCTCTCTCTCTCTCTCTCTCTCTCTCTCTCTCTCTCTCTCTCTCACTCATCATCATCAATCATACCTCGCTTCACCTCACTCACATTTACAGGTAATTGGAGGTGATTTCTGTGTCATTTTATTGATTCACCTCAACTTGCTACTTTTGCTGTGTGTGTGTGTGTGTGTGTGTGTGTGTGTGTGTGTGTGTGTGTGTGTATGTGTGTGTGTGTGTGTGTGTGTGTGTGTGTGTGTGTGTGTGTGTGTGTGTGTGTGTGTGTGTGTGTGTGTGTGTGTGTGTGTGTCTGTCTGTCTGTCTGTCTGTTTCTGTCTGTCTCTGTCTATCTGTGTGTTTGTTTGTGTGTGTGTGTGTGTGTGTGTGTGTGTGTGTGTGTGTGTGTGTGTGTGTGTGTTTCTGTGTGTCTGTCTGTTTTGTGTGTGTGTGTGTGTGTGTGTGTGTGTGTGTGTGTGTGTGTGTTTCTGTGTGTCTGTCTGTTTCTGTCTCTGTCTATCTGTGTGTGTGTGTGTGTGTGTGTGTGTGTGTGTGTGTTTCTGTCTGTCTGTCTGTGTTTCTGTCTCAGTCTGTGTGTGTGTGTGTGTGTGTGTGTGTGTGTGTGTGTGTGTGTGTGTGTGTGTGTGTGTGTGTGTGTACTGCCTCCCTATCGACCTACACGATGAATTATCCAAGTGAAATGTAAGTGTGGTGTTTTTTATTTTTTTTATTTTTTTTTTTTTTCGATATGTGAATTTTTTTAGACGGAGAAGTTGCGTCAGAAAATTATTGGAATGGGTGAAAGTATTAGAGAAGAAAATTGGAAAAGGAATATGTGTCTATCTATATTTCAACCTCTCTATCTAATTATGTCTATTCATCTATGTGTCTATTTACACCAAGTATATCTATCAATCTACCTACCTATCTATCTGTATATGTGTGTATATGTATGAGTAAAACAACCACACCTGACCAGTCCCTTCAGCTTGGGCCGGGAGTTAAGACAGAGAGAAATTGTTACTTATACTCATTTTACCCAAACCTGGCTCAATTTCGTCCATTTGCAGCTTATTCCACGTAAGTCAGTGGGGGAAAAAGACAATACTTCGGTTTTACATCCTTCCCATAGCACTTCTTCGTGACTAGCATCATATTTTCAGATTTTTGTTACAATTGAGCGCTGAAAATGGAGAGATGGCAGTTTTAGGCCAGGTTAGAGTAAAAGTAGTATAGCAGAGAGAAACTATATCGTAGGAACGGTGGTTGAAATACATATTCTGCATTCTACACTATCCTTGTCTGTATAGGATAGTCACATAAACAAAACACCCTGTCCCATATTACCCACTTTGAGGTGTAGGGCCCCGAGAATAGGCCACCATATTTTGATAAATGTAAGGTGGCCATGTAGCTTTCCTTATTTTTATTTACTTATTTGGTAAAGCTGGAAGAGTCGAAGGCTAGACGCATATAATATTAAACGCATAAGGCTATTACTTTGCTTGTAGTGGAGGCATCAGTTTGGAGTATCGTGTATGTTAACTCACCATGACATGAATATCAGAAGCGGCCGGAATTTTATGTTTTTGCTTTTAATCATGTAAACTCTGCCAGGGACGTAGGGTGGTCTCCTGCAGCTTAAATGATCTGGATTAGGGTACTCTAGCCTTGGACTCTCCTGCTCTCCAAAAGGGGTGATAAGTAGCTATTACCTTTTACCGTTGTTCTGTTGATAGCCTGTAGTGATGATGTGGGTAGCATAATTTAAGCGCTTTTGTACTAACCCAGCAGAGATCCCTAAGCCGTTTAAGTTCAGTCGATGGTCAGGTGTAGTTAGATTGGAGGGCCGATTTGACTAGTAATTAAGGAGACTCATTCGTACCTCATAACAAGAGCTCATAGAATTTAATGGAGCCAGGACTTAGTAGCCAAGTTGTGGAGATGTAAAGGTGAAGGCAGAAGTGCTATAGTAACCTGGTGCTCGTGTGCTGCAGATGTGGGCGGTGACGAACTGGTGCGAGTGATGGGGCTGCAGGCGGACGTGTGGGCGGCTGCTAGGGCTGACATCTTCATCCGATCCAACCTCACTGAAAAGGTAATGTACAGTTGAGGTCAAACGTTCTTGTAATAGTTTATATCCAATGAAGTACTTTTTTTATTACATTCTTGCTACTACCAGGCACTTTTATTTAACATATGGGAGACGTCTTAGAGTGAAGGGGTTAATGGAGTCTACATTTTGGTCTTAATTGTGAAGTTTCTCCTGAGAAGAATACACGTGCATGTCTGGTGGCAGCAAGAATGATGTTGGAAAATACGTGACTGGATTGAACGGGTTAACTCCAGTAGCTTTTCATTTTTTCTTGCTATCTCCTGACGATTTTATTCAGCTTGGAGGAGGCTTTTGAAATTCCAGGGATCAGATTTGGCCTTTACTTGGCTCTTTTACTAATAGACGTCCTTCCTAAGTCCAGTAAAATCGTCTAGCAGGAACATGTCAAGAAAAAGTCCCCATGTTGTCCTAACCAATGCTTCATCTCCTTTTCTTGTAATATTCCTCTTCTGACTTATATTCCTAAACTGAGAGAGTCTTTTTTTTTTTCTTTTTTTTTCCCGAAGATATAAAAGTTCGCCTAACATTTCACCTCTTCTACTCCTCACTTACCTCTGATGGCTATAATTCCTAAGCTGAAAGAGGATTATTATGGCTTTCTTCCCATAGATAATTCTCTTTGATATGATACGTCAGGGAGGAAACTGGTGAACAAGCTGTTAGTGTAAGTCTGAAGTAGAGGCAAGAAAATACTAGCGAACTTTATCCCTTTGAGTGTTCATTTAAGCGTTGCTTTATTTGAGTTGGTCTTGAATTTGAGTGCTCCTTTATTTAATTGTTGCTTCGTCTGAATACGTTTTTAAGTGCCTTTGAGTGGCTTTATATTAATGTCTGTTTGTGTGTATTTACATTAATTACAGTTTCTTTATTGGCCTATTTTTGTCGTTTGGATGTCCTGTAGATAAGAGTACGAATGTTTTTTTAAAAGTGTTTGTTTGTGTCTTTATTAATGTGTTTTTGTTTTGAGTTTGAGCGTCTTTATTCGGGTGTCTTTATTTTCGTTCTTTGCGTGTCTTTATTTGAGAGTCCTGTATTTGAGAGCCAGTATTTTAAAGAAGTTGTATTTATGTGACAGTTTATTTGAGAATGTTGATATATTTAAGTAAATGTAAATATATGTATCCATTATTACGTGGCCCCTTTTATTCAGAATGTTTAGTGTGTGTGTGTGTGTGTGTGTGTGTGTGTGTGTGTGTGTGTGTAATTCACCGGGTCGGTCAGGATCACTTGATGGTCGTGATAGTCAGCTTTTACCCTCCCGGAAGGGAGCTGAGAGCTCATATAGTCCAATCTAAGGGCAAGGCTGTGACCTTCACACACGCACACACCCATCCCCTTGCTCAAGGGGGACAGTAACCACCCACTTCGTCAGTGAAACTTTTCGCAACCTGAGCTAGGCGCGAACTCCCGTCCACCAGTTGGCAAGCGGGAACGTTACCACTGCACCAGCGAGCGGTGTGTGTGTGTGTGTGTGTGTGTTTATCGCCAGCACCATCGCCATCAACAGTATCTATCCGTTTTTAGCCAGAAGCCTCAATCATGGAAGAGGCAGCCTTAAACGAATTACCTCCATGTCGGCTTATTATTCGCCATCAATTTGCCCTCCTCCCCCCCCTCCAACTCACACCACCATCATTTTTATATCTCTCCTCTCCATCCTACTCCTTCATGCTTGGTCTTCCCCTCCCCCTCTCCCCTCCACTTTCCAAGTCAGTCTTTCATTCTATCCATTCTCTCATTCTGGCTTTATTTCCTACTAGTATCTGAGTTGGAAGGAGCACTTTGAGGATTTGTTGAATGTAGAGAGTGAGAGCAGTGTGAGTATAAGTGGTTGGGGAATGGCTGGGAGAAGAAGAGATGAGAGGAGGGAGGAAGAGATCAGTAGGTCGGAAGTAGTGGAAGCGATGAAGAAGATTAAGCTGGGAAAGGCCCCAGGAATTGATGGAGTATGTGGTGAAATGCTTAGGTATGGGGGTGAGATTGTTGTGGAGTGGATATGGAAGTTGTGTAGATTGGCTTGGGAAGAGGGAAGGGTTCCAGAGGACTGGAAATCAGGTATAATTGTTCCTCTGTACAAAGGAAAAGGGGAGAGAGAAGTATGTGGTAACCATAGGGGTATTTGCCTTCTTAGTGTGACTGGTAAAATATATGGTAGAATACTCATTGATAGGGTTAGGCATATGACAGAGGAGCTAGTTGGAGAAGAACAAGGGGGATTTAGGAAGGGAAAAGGGTGTGTAGATCAGATATTTGTTCTAAGATGTTTAGTGGAGAAGTATCTAGAGAAGGGAAGGAAAGTATACGCTGCCTTCATGGACTTGGAGAAAGCTTATGACAGAATAGATAGGAAAGGTATGTGGAAGGTATTAAGAATATATGGAGTGGAGGGGAAATTGTTGAGTGCTGTGAAGAGTATGTACGAGGGAGCTAGGGCTATGGTGCGAGTGGATGGTGAGCTGAGTGAGTTCTTTGATCTCAATGTGGGACTGAAACAGGGGTGTGTAATGTCTCCATGGCTGTTTAATATATATATGGATGGGGTCGTAAAGGAGGTACAAGGTAGGGCAGTGGATGTGGGGGTGGCCCTAACGAATGAGGGTGAGATTTGGAAGCTTCCGGTGTTGTTGTTTGCTGATGATACAGTATTGTTGAGTGAAGATGAATGGGAGTTGCAAGGTTTGGTGAATGAATTTGGGACAGTGTGTAGGAGGAGGAAGCTGAAAGTTAATGTAAACAAAAGTAAAGTTATGGTGTTTGAGAGGAATGAAGTCACAGAGTGTGCAGTGAGGTTGGATGGTGAGGATATGGAGAATGTGAGTGCATTCAAGTACTTGGGTAGTGTGATGAGTAAGGATGGAACTTTGGGGGATGAAGTGCGTGAAAGGGTACAGCAGGGAAGGAAGGTTGTAGGCATGCTGAAAGCAGTGATGAGAAATAGGGAAGTGAGTATGGAAGTTAAGAAGTCTCTGCATGATGGTATTGTGATCCCTACCCTGACGTATGGAAGCGAGGCGTGGACCTTGCAAGAGGGGAACAAGTCAAGAGTGAGAGCAGTGGAAATGAGTTACTTGAGAGGAGCATGTGGAGTGACATGGAGGGACAGGTTGACGAATGAAGAAGTGAAGGAACGTTGTGGGGTAGATGTGGATGTGGTTGAAAAGATTAGGAGAAATACACTGAGGTGGTTTGGACATGTGGAGAGGATGGAGAGTGAAAGACTGACTAAGAGGGTGTATGTGGGTGAGGTGGAGGGAGGGAGAGGGAGGGGTAGACCGAGGATGAGGTGGAGGGATGGAGTTGAGAGGTATATGAGGGAGGGGGGGGTGAGTTGGGGGGAGGGGAGTCAAATGGTGGGTGACAGAGTGACTTGGAGGCGTTTTGTCTGCGGCCACCCTTTGCGGGATTAGGGCGTCGGGCTATAGATAGATAGATAGATCTGAGTTGTGTAAGAACCTGAAATAAGAAATGAAAAATACGAGAGAGAGAGAGAGAGAGAGAGAGAGAGAGAGAGAGAGAGAGAGAGAGAGAGAATATACTACTCAGTGTAAGCACAGAACGTAGTATGAGAAACGCTTGGGTATATTTTTCACGATTCATTGTAATTTATATATACTATCTAAAGCCGTAGAAATATTTGTACATTTTTAGCTCTTCATTTAGCTTTTACTTTTTCTGCATAACCCTGACTTATGAATAGAATAAAATAAAAATAAAAATGCGGAAAATAAGAGTGTTATCACAATGAAGGGGTCAACGAGGGATGGATCCAAATTTTGATGTAACCGATTTTAGGCGAATTCGGAAAACTTTGCTGGTTGAAATGAGGCTCGCTTGGGTGTCCGGCCTCCCGTTAAGACCAATTAGAGGGTAATGGCCCACACGACAGGAGGGAGGTTCGATCCTGTGCCAGTCTGCTATATTTCCTTCTATGGTCCGTCCATTTTCCCCTGGCCGAACTGGGCTATGTCTTCAATACTAAGTCGTGATTGCTTGAAATTGGATGAGCCTTAGTTATGAGGTAGGAATGAGTCTCCTTGGTTACTAGTCAAATCAGCCCTCCGGTTTGACTACACCTGCGACCGTCATTTAAGAATAATGTTTTGGATCTTCGTCAGGTTAAAACAAGCTCACTTTAATATTCCGAATCCTGTACTGATTCGACACTAATCTCTCTCTCTCTCTCTCTCTCTCTCTCTCTCTCTCTCTCTCTCTCTCTCTCTCTTACTCTAATGTCTATCTAATCCTGTTTTAAACCCCTCAGATTCTCCTCCAATCCTGTTCCAGTCCCAAAATCCTCTTTACCTCATCTCTGAATCCACTCTCAGTCGTCTCTAATCTTGCCCTAATCCTCTTCTTAGCGTTCCCTAATCATACCTTGTCAAAATCCTTCCCAGTCTCGCCTAAACGTTTATAATCGAGCTCTAACTCCTCTAATCCTTTAATCCAATCCTCTTAATCTTTTTCAGTCCTCTACAATCTCTCCTAATCCTTTTCTAATTCTCCTAAGTCTTTTCCAATCCTTTATAATTTCCTTAATCCCTCTAATTCTTTTCCCGTGGCTCTCAGGCTCCTAATTTCCTTCTAATTCCCCATAGACCCTGCTAATCTTTTTCTAATCTTCCAAACCCCCTTCAAATCCTCTTAATCATATTCTAATCCTCCTAATCATATTCTAATCCCCTAATCATATTCTAAAATTCTCCCTATTCCATTTTAATCTTCCTAATCCTATTCTGATCCTCCTAATCCTTTTCTAATCCTCCTAATCCCTTTCTGATTCTCCTAATCCCATTCTACTCTTAATCCTATTCTGATCTTCCTAAATCTATTCTAACCCTCCTAATCCTTTTCTAATCTTCCTAATTCCATTCAAATCCTCCTTATCCTATTCTAATCCACCTAATTCCGTTTTAACTCTCCTAATCGCATTCTGATCCCTCTAATCCTTTTCCAGGGGCTCTCCAACACCCCTTCCCTGACCATCTGCTACCGCGCTAAAGCCTCCAGCCTGGCTCAGATCGAAACCTTTATCTCACTCGCCGCCTCCGATGAAAATGTGGACGCCCTCGCCATCAGTACGTAGTTTCACAGAGTTTCACTTAGTTTCAGCGAATTTTGAAAAAGCTTCGCCCAATTGAAAATTGGTTTCAGAGAGTTTCAAAAAGGTTTTAAAATTATTTTCAGTTTCAAAAAGTTTCAACTAGTCTCAGAAACCTTCACCTGTTTCAAAGGTTCATTTTCAGAAAGCTTCACTTAGTTTTAAAAAGTTTCATTCATCTTTAAAATGTTTTGGGTAGTTTTAAAAAGTCTGGAGTTTTTCTTAATAAAAAAATGGCATCGACAAATTTAAAGTATCAGCTCTTCACAAAGTTTCCGAGGTTCAAAGTTTCAATTTAAGAGAGAGAGAGAGAGAGAGAGAGAGAGAGAGGGAGGGAGGGAGGGAGAGAGAGAGGGAGTGAGGGAGGGAGGGAGAAGAGAAATGACAATACACCACCCATACTGCTCCCCTTGGCATTAATTGTGAAAAAAAAGTGTTGAGAGTTTATATATTTTATGTATACTTAATTTTATATATACAGTACTTTATTTATATTTGTATTTATATTTTATTTATATTTTTATTCTTATCTCTTTTTTATTTTTATTTATTTATTTTGTATATACGCACCTGACGCTTTTATTCAGCTAGGGAGAGATTTTTCGAACTGGGGGGGTTAGATATAGCCTTCATGAACCACTACATCACTTACAAAAAACTACTAAGATGGATAGAATCGTCCAGCGGTAGCAAGAATAAAAATGCACCACTGGATTTCTATCTATCCATCTGTTGCCAGACGCCTTAGTTCCGTAAGGGGTGGCCACAAATAAATCGCCTCCATGTCGCCCTGTCCCCCGCCATTTACCAGGGGAAAAAATTGAACTCTAGGATTTCTGGTAACATAAAGAAATGTGAAGATGAAAATTTTTAACATACTGAGGTCGCGATATAAGATGTACAACAGTAGTAGTAGTTTTTATTTTATTTATTCACTTATTTATTTATTTATTTTTGCTTCTTCTCGGTTCCTTGTAGATAGACATGTGGAGGAATAAATTTCTTAACATACTGAGGAGGCAATATAAAGCTTACAATAGTAATAATTTTTGTGCACTTTCTCTCCCTTCCTTGGGCATATCTGGTTCAGAATCTACGTATACTAATAAAGAGGGGTGCGGAAGACGAAACTATTTTCTTTTTTTTCTGTTTTTAAGATATCGACCACGCAATATAAAATGTGCAGTGCTGATTTTTTTTTTCTTCCTAGGGCGCATCATGTTCAAAATTGACACGTAAAGAGAGGTGCGGAAGACGAAACTTTTTTTTTTTAATGTATTTTTAAAAAGATTTCGAGCAAGCAATGTAATATGTGCAATGCTGATATTTTTTGTGCTACTTCCCCCCTCTCTCAGTGCGCATCGGGTCCAAAGTCGACGTATATATTCATGACGTCGCTCAGCCAGGCCTCACGGACTTCCACACTGACCTGGTCCTGCATCGATGGGAGCACCAGTGTCACATCTTCTCAGGAGGTGAGGATGGGCGGTACAAGCTTACCATAGTTTATATATTTTAACTTGGTGGAGATTTTAGTCTTTTTGCATCATAATTTCCTTAGCTCAGTAGCAAAATTAGATAATGCCATGGCCCAGCATCCTTTCCATAGCACCTCTTCGTGACCAGCACCATATTCTAGAGTTAATCTCTCGTTAAAGCTCAGAATTAAAGATGACGAGATGGCAGTTTTACGCTATTAAAAATGAAGAGTATAATTCTAAAACTTTGCACCAGTAACCTTCTCATGATCGGAACACAGCTAGTACTCTATTCCAGCTGGCTCGAGACGATTTTACTCAGCTGAGAGTCGATCATAGGAGCCTGATTTTTAATACTGCACTGGTACCATTTGCTAGCATCTGACAATTTTATTCAGCGAAAAGCGAGTACACCAGTCTGAGTCTTAATTACCGTAATGTTTGTTGCCATACTAACTTGATACCAGCAACGCCATACGACAAAAGGTTTCACTGCACACGAATCAGATACAGAAAGTTGATGTAGATAAAGAATTTTATATGTATGTTCTTTCTAATTAAGTCACTTTGTGGTGTTTGTGATATTGAGACCATTCAGTCCACTGCCAGGTTAAGAAGTGGGTGTTTGTTGTTGTGACCCCAGGTTCACCTGGATGTGAACCCGGTGGACTGCAAGTGAAGTTACCCTTCTCCTGCAGTCTGTCATCCTCTTTTCAGAGGACAGGGAGGGAGTTGAGGGACGTTTGTATAGCCGTCAGCGGAACTGTCCTATAATATGGGCTTCATCAAGTGAAGGCGTCCTACCCCAACTCCCTGAAAGGGGCTCAACCCTTATTTAATGAATATCCAAACATACAGTAAGTATATTTTGCTGGATAGAGCCGAGAATTTAGAATGATTGACTGACGAGTGAATGAATGCAGGGACTATTTCACTGGATACTTTTCGCAGTTCTCCTACTTTACTGCCTTCCTTATATCGTTTCTGGATCTCAGGACCGTATTTTCACAGCAGAGACCGCGAAGCTGTGGGTAAAGCCTCAGTCTTTTAAGATAATTTTTGAAGCATGAGAAGATAATAAAATAGGTCTGTCCGTAATATAATGTTGCTGACCATACTTTGTAATGTGGAATGCAGGCGTGTTACATCGACCTGTTGGTGTTCCATAAAGTGACCGGCAAAACTTATTACCTTGATTACACCCTCATACACTCAGCTTTAGTAATGCGAACACAACCCACCACGTCCATTAATGGGGAATAATGACCACCATGATGATAATTATCGTGATTATGCTGCTGCTGCTGCTGCTGCTGCTGATGATGATGATGATGATGATGATATTCCATACTGCAGTAAAAAAAAAAAAAATACTGTCTCATACAGGTGAGTACCGTGCTTTCATCAACGGCGAGGCGAGGGCGCGAGGACTGCTAAGATCTGACGGCCTACTACCTTTAAACAGCACCCTATGTCTGGGCATGGAGCAGGACGCGGTGGGGGGCGGCTTCGACAGGACGCAGATATTCCGAGGACACATGGCCCAGGTCAACATCTGGAACCGCGAACTGAGTGACGAGGAGGTGAAACAAATCGCCGAGTGCAGAACCTATGGGCGCGGTAATGCCTTCTCCTCTGATGTGGATGAGATGGAGGAGGTAGGAACGACTGTGGATATGGTACCGCTCATGGATCTCTGCGAGCCACCCGGGGACTTCTTCATCCTCCCTGCGATGGTTGGTATATACGAGGCGAGGGAGGACTGCTACAGACTGGGGTGTGAACTGTATGCTCCTGAGACGCCTAGGATGAATGAAAGGCTCTACAACACTTCCCTGCAGTTCCTAGACACCTGCACCAACACCTATCACATATGGATCGGTATCACAGACGAGGAGGAGGAAGGAGTGTGGAAGAAAAACTTAGACAAGACGATCCACACCGACATGTCCTTCTCCTCCGGACAGCCTGATGGAGAGACGATACAGAACTGCGTGTACATGTCTGTATTATCTAGCCTGTGGAGTGACGAGGCCTGCGATCTGGGTATCCGAACTTGTGCCTCTTGTACCCAGCGACAACACCCACCACTGCGGTTGAGAGGACTCTGTTTTAGGACGAAAGTGGAGACGTCTTTTGAAATCCTCGGTTACATCAATGACCGACCATACTTCCACGGATTCTACGGGTATATGATCTACATGTCCTACCCTGGGTACTGGGTTCTCTTTGACACGGACTCAAACCAGACACTTGCCACTGTCAGTCTAGCCACCGTTAGCGAATATCCCGTGGGGCGTCGAGCATGGAAGGTGGAAAATCCCCTCTGTGATCGTCCCAGGGGCAGCCAGATAAAACTCAGCCTCTCCCACTGCCTCGACCACCAGTACACGTGTGCAAACGGTGACTGCATCGACAAAGAACAGCGCTGCAACTCCAAGGACGACTGTGCTGACTTTTCGGATGAGAACCACTGCCACCTGGTGCAGCGTCCGGAGAGTTACCGAGCTGAACGCCCTCCAGAGTCCCCGAAGGAGAACGAACCACTTACTCTAGCATCCTCCGTCCGGATCCTCAGGTCCGTATGATAAAAACTCTCATGTTATTAAAACCGGCACGCTAAGGTGTGGACAAGCATCCAGTCTTTGACGATAAATTCTGAAACATGTGAAGATTTAATCATTCCTTATCCTACTACAGTAGCCCCTTGAATCCAGTCGGTGTACTAATTTTATTCTTATTATCTCTATGCAGTTTTATTTAATTTGGGAGCTTTTTGCATCAGAGGGTTTAGGTAATTATAGCCTTCATTAAACTCTTTGTTAATTGAGATCTGTCCCAAGTAGAATTCCGTCGCCTGGTGGTAGCAAGAATAAGATAAAAAATGTCATCGGACTGAATGTGTTGAAACTGACCATCTTAAGTAGGAGCTTGCATGTCTCACCTCTCTCTAAAGTTGAATCATACGGCCATCAGATTCACGGACATCAACGACATCAGGAGAATCGTGAGCATTGAATTCACCTTAGAGATCATCTGGCGAGACACGAGACTCAAGTACCTCAACCTGAAGGAGACTATGGAGTGGAACAGACTGGCGGCGGGGGAGTTGGAGGGGGTGTGGAGGCCCCAGATGGAATTCCCTAACGTGCAGAACGGCCAGGTGCGACTGCTGAGGGAGAGACTGTACCTGGCCAGGGGAGGGGAACCGCTACCTGCCGACTTTAATGACATCGAAATGGGTGAGTATTGAGTTCGGTACATCTTTTTCGCTTTTACGCCTTCAGTCCGGTGATGTAGTGTATATTCTTTGCTACCAGGGAGGGCATTGTACCTGGACAGGGGTTGGGAGACATAAGTGGCATCGAAATGGGCGGGTTGGCATTCAAACCTCCTTCCTTCCGGTTGCTATTATTTATTTATATATTATCATGTTTTATCAGAAAAGCACTGGCCGAATTTATCCAGCTTAAAGACGATGGAGCAAATGTTAATCTTATACTCCACATGTTTATCATTACCTTATATCTAACAAAAAGTACATTGTTAAAAAAAGAAAATGAATATTCTACCTGATATTTCAAGCTTCTGTACAGTTTGAATTTCTAGTAAGCCAGACGTAACCGGACTTAGGCCTTTTCACAGAGAGAATTAAGCTGAATGAACTCATCTAGCGGTTTCGAAAATAAAGTAAAAAAAAAAAAAAAGACAGGTAGGTGTTAAGGAACTAGATATTCTGGTGGTTTCAAAAAATAAAATAAAAGTAAAATAAACATAAAAATACATCTTTGCATTAAGGAACTGGATCTTACCTCTACGGGTTACGTAATCTTGCAGTTAAGGTGAGTGTTGCACCTTTAATTAGCACATCTCAGAATGCCATTGCTACGGCGATTTGGCTTACTTGACTGGCTTCAGAGCGTGACAAGACTTGCGACAGGGAACCAACTTGACTCCATAAATCTCTGGTGATTAGCATGCAGTAAAATCTGGAAGGAAAATAATCATCGTCGTCGTCGTTGTCATCATCATCATCATCATCATCATCATCATCATTATTATTATTTTCATCATCATTATCATCATCGCTGTCACCGTCGTCGTAAATTATCTTCGTCTCAGTGTTCATCATCATCATCATCATTATCATCATCATCATCATCATCAGTTATCGTCGTTGCGAGTCATCTTCGTCCCCGTGTTCATTATCATCATCATCATCATCATCATCGTCATCGTCGTTGAAAATCATCTTCGTCTCCGTATTCATCATCATCATTTTCATCATCATCATCATCACTGTCATTGTCGTAGTTAACCATCTCCATATCCATGTTCATCATCATTATCGTCATCGTCACGACCACCACCACCACCACCATCATCATCATCATCATCATCAGCAGCAGCAGCAGCGGCAGCAGCCTTATTTTATTTTTTTATCCAAGGACGGTGTGCGGTAGGGTCCAGGAACAACGAATGAAAGTGGACGAAGGCGTGATAACTAACAAAGGAAAGATGAAAAGGGAAATCACCCAGAAAAATCATCATCATCGTCATCACCACCAACTCTCTTTTTTTTTTTTTTTTTTTTAACCAAGGATGGTGTGAGGCAGGATCCAGGAACAACGAAAGAAAAATAACGAAAGCGTGAAAATTATCGAAGAAAATATATGTGAAAAAAGAGAAAATCAGTCAGAGCAATTCAGGGCCGTAAAATCATTGGCCTGTAAAATAGTCAACGCGAAAAAAAAATATATATATATATATATATATATATATATATATATATATATATATATATATATATATATTTTATTTATTGACAGTATGAGGTGCCTTTGGGTTTGAAGGCAGTTACTTTACCGTTCTTCCAGCTGACACCAGACGATTTTATTCAGCTGAGAGGGAGCCATACGAGCCTGAGAGTGCTGATACTGTCACCATTAACCCTCTCATGGTGGGGGCAACTCTTTTATTTTAGCAGGCACCCTTTAATTTATTCCAGCTTACGCCAGACGATTTTCTTCAGCCGAGAGTGAGTCATAAGAGCCCGAGAGAGAGTTCAAGATCGATAATCTTGTCGGCTAAGGAAGATCCCCAACACCTCTTCCTTAGCGATTTATTTTTGGATACGGCTGGCTAAAATCGATGCGTTCGTTATTCATGCAGAGTATGGTGACATTAGAATGATTTAAGTAACATGAAGAAGGACAGTAAGGTGTAATAAGCAAAATAAATCGCTTAGGAAGAGGTGTTAGGGAGACAAGAACACGGACACAAGATTCATTACAGGATCTTGCAAGTTTAAATAAGCACAGGTAAAAAGTTACTTCGGTAATTTGGCAGAAAAAAAAAAAGTTACTCAGGTAATTTGGAAACTGTGAGAAGAAATGTTGACTATTAATAAGAGTTTGGAATATTAGTAAATATTTTGAGTACGGTGAATATATATAAAGGTGCTAGTGTGTTCATTCTCCTGCTGTTCTTGTGTTCATTCTCCTTCTGTTCTTGTGTTCATTCTCCTGCTGTTCTTGTGTTCATTCTCCTTCTGTTCTTGTGTTCATTCTCCTTCCCTGTTCTTGTGTTCATTCTCCTACTCTGTTCTTGTGTTCACTCTTCTTCCCTGTTCTTGTGTTCATTCTCGTATATACGTTCATTCTCTATATATGCTTCATCTTCTATTTTACATATTTTCTTCAATTTCATACTCCTGCTCATTCTTCTCCATTCTTTCATTCATTCTGCTACGTCATTCTGTTTTCTCCTTCTCTCTTTGCGTTCATTTTCCATCTTCACGCCTGTGTGGAGAGGTAGTGGTCAAGTGGTTGAAGAAGTGGTCTGCTGTCCGAATAAACGCGAGTTCGAACACAAACTAGGACAAGGGCGGTATTGTACCTCTCTGATGAAACTCCCTAACACTTTTTCCTAAGTGATTTATTTTGTTTATTACGTCTTACTCTCCTATCCAGTGTTACATAAATCATACCAATATAGCCATACTCTGCATAAATAATGTACAAAAGGAAATAAACCAGCCATACCCAAAAGTAAGTCGCTAAGGAAGAGGTGTTAGGGAGCCTCTTTACCAGGCGAGAATACGAGCCAAGGACATATCATAAAAACACTCCCACTTATAGTATCACTGCGACAGTCCTGAATAAGATAGCACGGAAGTATTCAGTATGGACGGTGGGTATGAGTGCCAAAGTCGTGACATGCGAAGACCTAACTTTGGGAGTACGAGTAAAAGTGTTCCATTCATCATGTAATTTTGGCTCTGTAATTTCAGTAACATTATTATATATTAATGTAATTTAAACTTTGTAATTTTTTGTAACGATTTATTCTTTGTGTTATTTCAGCTTTGGAACTTCTTAAGATTATTCCCGACCCCATGTAATTTTTCGATTTTGTATTTTTCAGAGTCGGTTTACTCTGGAGAATCTACCTCACTAGTACGGAAGCAGCATTACAGGTACGATTGTTACAGGTGAATGTATAATAGGTGGAAATATTACAAGTGAGAATATATGTAGAATTCTTACAGGTGAGAATATACACAGAATTCTTATAGGTGAGATTATGATAGTGGTTATTATGGGAAGTGGAATTATTGTCGTTGAGAAGTGAAATTATTTAGGTGGGATATTATGAGGAATGATTATGGGTGGAATTATATCTGGAACACTTATAGGTGGAATTATCGAAGTGAAGAAATATTAGTGGACTATTTATATGCCAGATTATTAAGTCATTTATTCGAAGGAGTTGTTTTATTTTGTTTCAGATCTCCTGGCGATTTTATAATTTTAGACAGAATGATACTTTGAACTATTTAATTTACTGATTAAACTGTACTCTCTCTCTCTCTCTCTCTCTCTCTCTTAAAAAGTGTACGGTGTTCGATTGTGGGTTTTTGTGTTCATAAAACATAGGCACCATGTGTCTTCTTTCATGTACACACACACACACACACACACACACACACACACACACACACACACACACACACACACACACACACACACACACACACACACACACACACACACACACACACACACGTCAATTCTACCTTCTCGTGCTGCATATGTGAGTGGGTTGTCACGGCGAAAAAATCTTCATGCATTTATCTCCATCTAATAAAGATTCCATGCAAGGCATGAAACCCTCCTTATACGCTCTTATCTGATTTCTCTACACATACGAGAGAGAGAGAGAGAGAGAGAAAGAGAGAGAGAGTGGATTCGTTAGTTCGTAGGTATTTTTGTGTACTTGTGTGTGTGTGTGTGTGTGTGTGTGTGTGTGTGTGTGTGTGTGTGTGTGTGTGTGTGTGTGTGTGTGTGTGTGTGTGTGTGTGTGTGTGTGTGTGTGTGTGTGTAATCAAGACAGAAGTTCGCCTACTGTTCCACTGCGTCTGTCTCACACTTTCATTATCCGTCCCTTTTCTCGCTGACGCAGCACATCGAAGAGAATCATCTATGGGCAGAGAAACCTACCACACCTCTCTTAGCTTGGGAATATTGGTCAACAGAGGAAGGCGAGAAGGGGATGAAATATTGAAAGAATTTTTATATCTACGACAGCGACGCATACCAAGCCCGTCTCAGCTTAATATTAGTCAGCAGAGGAAAGTGAGAAGCAGAAGAGGTGAAAAACTGGAATAATTTGGATCTATGGGCAGTGAAACATACCAAGCCTCTCTGTTTAGATATATTTGCCAACAGAGGAAAATTAGAAGTTAGAATTTTTTGTTGCGACTGTACTTATGGTATACTTACACATTTACTCTTTAACTGCTGACACACATTCCAACATTAAACAAAGTACACGTAAATATAGCCTAATATAGCACAACTTAATACCTACCACCTCCTATGAATAACTGTTAGGTTGAATAGAATGCTAGAGCTATACCGACCTTGAGAGGGTTAACAGTGGCAGCTTTAAGCATCTCTGGCTCATATGTTAACTCTCAGGTGAAAGGTGTAGTTTAGTGTTTGTTGGAAGATAATACTTGCGAAGACGTTAATGTCGAAAATGCACGCAGCACTGAACATTTTATATACATAAATAGAAAGCGTTAGGAGAAATACATTGAGGTGGTTTGGCCGTGAAGGGATGGCAGCGAATTGGCGGGGAAAAGTGCGACATGGAGGAGATTTGTTTGTGGCCACCCTTTACGGGATTAAGACGTCTTGCAGTAGATAGAAAGATAGATAGATAGACATTCAAACTATATAGCCACGTACATAAGTCCGTACAGAAGTCCATACATACGTGTACACAGACTGCAAAGTTGACAC